>NW_009242971.1:4476123-4488512 GCF_000388065.1 Fonticula alba | reverse complement strand
GGCAGGCACCTCGGCGCGCGGGTACACTTCCCAATCTCTCCCCCCCCCCCCCCCCCCCCCCCCCCCCCCCCCCCCCCCCGCGGACTGGCAACTATGCCCTGTTGGCGAAAATGTAAAAAAAAGACCCACCCCCCCCCGATCGGCCTCAAGGGCCAGCGTCCTTGCCATACACAGCGGGCCGTGTTGCCTGGCGCGGACCGCACGCCGGGTCCCACCCCCTTCCCGCACTGCCTCCATGTCCGGCCGAGGGCGGGCCTCCGGACGCGCGCGCACACACACACACACATTCCTCCATTTCCTAGGAAATCCCACCTGCGGAGGTGCTGCCCGACGCCGGGCCGATCAGCGTGGCACCCGGGGCGGCTTTTGGCCCGGTCGACCGGTCAAGCCAGCACCCGGGTGAACCCCTGGCATGGGGGGGGGGGGAGGGGGCGTCGCCGCGGGGCGAGGGGGGGGGGCATTCCTTGGTCGGCGGACTTCGCCCATGCCTGGCAGCAGGGCTTCTCGGGGGGCAGGGAGGAAATATGTCAAGTCCCCCGCCGGGAAGAGAAGGTCGCCTCTCGGGCAGGCCCCCGGGGAAAGGAGGGGCCCGGGCGTGGGGAAGCCTGCCCGTGTGTGCGCCACCCGGCCGCACTATTGACCGATTGGCGAAAGACCCGCTCCTCCCATCTGCGTGTGACGGTCCCCCGTTCCGGAGGGGGGCGCGTGTATGGCGCTCCCTAGCGTTGGCAGCTCGATGCATTCGCCACCTCCCCTGGCAGAGACAGGCAGGGGCGTGGTGGACAAGACGGGAGCATGGAATCCCAGGCTCCCTCCGGGGATGGGGAGAGAGGGGCCAAAGCTGTAAAAAGCCACCATTCTAATGAGACCCATACATGCCCGCCAGCGTGCGCATGTGGAAAGGCTGACAACGGCCCGCCAAGCAGGGGCTTCCATTGCAGGGGATGGCTGGAATTTCCTCTTTACGGCGCGTGATCCAGGCGTGACCAGCTTTCTGGACGAGCCTCCAAGCCCCCGGTCGCGGCCGATGGCTGGGCTGCCCCCCTCCCCGCCATTCGGGCTGGCTGGGCGATCCCACGGTCAACTCTGGCGGCGCACATCACCGGGGGGGGGGGGGGGGGGCCGGGCCCTCGCATCATGCCCCGAGACCGAGGCGTCTTGCTCGGGCTCCGTCTGTGCTGAGCCCGGAGTGGAAGCCCCTCCCCCTTCACCGGCCGATAGACGGTCGATGCCGGGAAGAGCCGGCAACGTCCTACCGACACCGGACCCGCCCCGGAGTTGGGGCCTGGTTGAAGGGGCGGTAGGAGGCCCTGGCCTTCGTACCAAGGAGCGGGCCCCCTCCCGCCCCCCCCCTCTCTCTCTCCCCCCAAAATATATGGTTCAGGTGGTACAATCGGCGACCCTGCCCCCGCAGGCTTGTCGACCGGGCCTCGGCCATCAGGCTGCCCGGTCAATGCTCGCCGGCGCCGATACCCCGCAGCAAGTACTCGCCATTTTCATATTCGGAACAACTGGGCAAGGCCGTTGGCAGCGCCGGGAGAAGATCTCCGAAGCCCTCTGAGGAAGGGCTTTCCGATCATTTCCGGATCCTCGACCCCGGTCATCCGGTGCATGTGCGATGTCAGACGAATTGGCGGGAAGAGGCCAGGGCCACAGAGCGGCGGGCATTACGCGGGGTAATGTGCATGAAGCTGCTTCTGAAGGAGTTCACGCCGGGGAAAGACAATCGAGCCATCGCGCGGACCTGGCTGCTCCCCGGCACCCCGGTTCCTCCTGGCACCAACGTCGCGCGTGCATGGAGGCCCAGCTCCACATCGATGGCGAGGTAGTCAGCGAGCCTGACGACGGAAGGGGGGGGGGGGGGGGGGGCGGGGAAATGGAAATGCACATATCCACCAGTCCGCCTCACTGGCGGAGCGCCTCCGCAAGAGGCTGACGTGGGTATGCGGGCCAGGGGGGATTCGCGACGAGCAGTAAAAAGCCACACGATCCTCGCATATGGCCCAATCGTATGTCGCTAAGTCAACTCTCCCCAAACAATCATCGCTCCTATTGCTTCGCTACTCCATCATCGGCACCGAGAGCGAGATACATTTGACACCCAGCAAACGCGATGATTGGTTGTCTCCAGAGGTTCCCGGAAGTTGGTCGCAGGCCCCTGCCTCACACGGGTGGCCGAGTTGGATAGGAGTTTCTCTGGCACCTCCGAGACAAGGGGGCTGTTCAAGGGCCGCGGCCCACGGTACCTGGTCATCTGTGCACCCCCTGGCTTTGCCGGCCGGCCGGCCAGTCGCCGCCCCCCTCCCTCCAGTATGCGGCGATGCCGGGTGCTCCTGGTCAAATGCCAAAGCTGTGCCGAGAAAGAACAGCGCCGGAAAGGAGGAGGGAGTCCTCGAGTGGGAGCGAGCATTCTCATTCGAGACTTTCTCTTCGTGCATGCCTTGCCCGCCCGCCCGCCCGCCCGCATGTCTGCTCTCGCCTCTCGGTTCCGTCCTCGAAAGAGTTAAGGTCTCCCCACCGGCCATAGACCACAATTATACGGTCTATCCCCAGAACAAATCGAAGAGTGCTGCATTTGCAGACGATTCAGCACCAGCACCAACTAATACAGCATGTGACCGGAGTGCATCACACCCTCCTCTTACATGACCGGTGTTCGCGGGGACGCCCAAAACGCCCACCCCCGGGGTTGGACGGAGATCTACCGGTCGACTGTCACCTTTGTCTTTTGCTCTTGGCGGGGGGTGGGAAGTCCCGGCAGCGGGCGGTGAGACGAAAAAGCCCTCGCCCAGGACCGAAAATGGCCCATGTTCGCGCACAACAAAGGACTCTTCGTCGCTCTCTCACTTTCTCCAGCGGCTCAGCCAGGTTATCGGACCGACCGATATATCACGGGCGGGGGGGGGCATGCCTGGGGGGGGGCTTCCCCCCAACAAACACAGGGCACTCGCATTGACAGATATTGCGCGCGCGCGCGCGCGCGGACAGAGAGACCGGGGGGGGGGGGGGGGGGGGGGGGGGGGGGGGGGGGGGTCCGTCTTCCCCCTACAGACTCAAGGACACTCGCATTGACAGATATTGCGCGCGCGCGCGCGCGCGGACAGAGAGACCGGGGGGGGGGGGGGGGGGTGGGGGAGAGTGTCTAACACGGTCAGTTTCTGGGACTCGTCTTTTGAACGGCAGCACCTTGGTCGCCCTCCGGGTGGGGGATTGTCAACAGTCCCTCTTCCCACCTCCACCGCCTCTCCTCCCTCTTCCTTCTTCCTCTCTCCTCCTCCTTGCTCCCGCCCACCCCCTACCCCCTCGACACCCTGACCACCGATCTGCCTCCTCCTCGCCCGCCGCCTTCGATGAAGCGCCGCGCCGGTCACCCTCCCCACTCGGGCCCCGGCGGCGGTGGGCACGGCCCGAAGCGCACACGCTCCGGGCCACCTCCCGGGGACAGCTTTGCCTCGGGGCATCACGGGCATCAGCGCCCGTCTGGAGCCGGTCGCTCGGCGTCCAACCCGCCGCAGCGCCACCCCCAGCAGCGTCAGCAGCGCCAACAACATCAGCAGCATCAGCAGCATCAGCAGCATCAGCAACATCAGCAGCATCAGCAACATCAGCAACATCAGCAACATCAGCAACATCAGCAACATCAGCAGCACCACCAGCCTCCGCCGCAGCATCACCAGCCTCCGCCGCAGCATCACCAGCCTCCGCCGCAGCACCACCAACCTCCGCCGCAGCACTACCAGCCTCCGCCACCCCCACAACAACAGCATCATCATCATCAGCAGCAGCAACATCAGCAGCATTATCACCCCCCATCTTCGCTGTCCCTGCCCCCGCCACATGCCCACCATCAGCCGCTGGCCTCATCGCCGCCACCACCACCAACGCTGCCAAACCACCAGCACCACCCACACCACCCACACCACCCGCACCATCAGCCGCCGCCACAGCCGCAGCCGCAATCCCAGCATCAGCAGCAATATTCCCTCCCGCCGTCCGTTCCTGTGTCTGTGGCGCCTCCACCCCATCAGCATCATCAGCACCAGCAGCAGCACCAGCAGTACCACCAGCCGCATCATTACCAGCCGCCGCCGCCGCCGCCACCGCCGCCGCCACCGCCGCCAGCACAGCTGCATTCGCAGCCGATGTCGGCCGCAGTGCCCCTCCAGCACCATCACTACCCTCCGCAGCACCAGCAACATCCGCAACAGCAGCAGCAGCAGCAGCAGCAACAACCACAATACTTCACAGGGCCCTCGCCATCGCCCTCCGGACCGTTGCATCCGCCGCCGTCAGCCACACCCCCACCAGCGCCTCGGGACCCGACTCCAGGGCCTTTCGACCCGACGACCGCATACTCTCCGGATGCTGCGCCCTCGCACGTGGATGTCACTCGGCGCAGCATCACTCTGCGCGGCTTGGCGTCTTCGATTGTACGCCGCTATTGACATCCTCTCTCTCTCTCTCTTTCTTGCCCCTTTTCCCCGCACGCATGCACAGAAAACCCAAACACACGCACACACGCACACACAAATCACCGTGCTCACGCTCCTCGCGCTTCTCTGCAGAAGACCCCACACGACGTGTATGACCTGCTGGAAACGGCATCGCTCTCGGCGAACCCCCCACTCATTGGCGGTCCCATTGAGTCTGTCCGGGTGGAGCATGCTGGCACGGCCACGGTGACCTTTATGTCGGCGGTCACAGCGCACCTCTTCTTCAACCGATGCCCACATCATCGACAGCGCTTCCTCCCGGTTGCCAGCAGCCCCATTGTCCGGTGGAGTCCCGCGTCGGTGCCCCTCGCCCAAAATCACCTGGCCATGGCCCGGCATGGAGCCTCCCGCTCCCTGCTCGTGGTCAATCTCCCAGCCGGGCTTCTCATTGAGGCGGAGCTGCGCCAAGTCCTCGGGAAGTTCGGTGCAATTGACCAACTTGCCCTCTTTTCCAAGCACTACGCGGCGGTTGTGCACTTTGAGCAGCTCTCCGACGCCCTGGCCTGTGCGGCCAAGCTCTCGGCCGAGGTGCGCGCTGCCATTGCGCCGGCCGAGCCAGCCACCACCGACGCAACACCGGCTGGATCGGCCCCCACCGCCAAGTCAGCCGCCATCGGCTCGACAGCATCTGGGCCGGCGACGACGACGACGACGACGACGACGACGACGACGACGACGACGACTCTGCCGGAGGCCGCGGATCCAGAAGTCCTCGAGTCGACCCCCGCCGAGCCGACGGACGCTGGGGCTTCCACCTCCCAATCGGCGGCTCCCGAGTCAGCTCCTTCCGGAACGCCTCCTGCCAAGCCAGCTTCCTCCTCGGACGCCACCGCCGACGATTGTACCTCGTCGGCCCCAACTCCGGCCGCTGAATCGGCTTCGGCTCCAACCTCCGCACCGGCATCCATCGCCATGCCCATCCGGGGCTTTAGCCGTGGCCGACCATTGCAGGTATTTTTCGTGCGCGACCGTTGCATGGGCACCACCTCGATTGCCGAAGATCGTGTCGTGTATGTGGGCAACCTCGGCCCGGAGGCCGAGGCCCATGCTTTTGTGTCTGCCCTACTGTCCAAGCACGGTCCTGTAGAGAGCGTCCAGGTATGTCGCTATCACGGCTCCCCCGCTCCCCGCAAGTGGCATCGACCTTTCCTCCTCGCTGCTTTCCCTGTCTTTTTTTTTCTGGCTCACCCTCGCCCCCTCACCATTCCTCTTGCCGCCGCCGTTGCCGCCGCCGCCGCCGCCGCCGCCGCCGCTGCTGCTGCTGCTGCTGCTGTCGCCACCACTACCCCATCATGGGCGCTGTCAACAACGCACTGCCGCTGGCTTGAATAGTTTGTCCCGGACAAGCGCCATGCCTTCCTGTCCTTTGTTCATCCGTCGACGGCGGCCCATCTTCTGGCGACGCAGGAAACCGAAACCCAGGGCACCGATGTGCGCCTCGGTCCCGGCCGGCCCCGGTGCCCGCAGCTTGAGCCGCAAACCTACAAGTTCGCCAGCCCCCAGCTGATGTCCCACATGACAGTGGACACCATCAGCGCGATTGCCCTGCGACAAGCCACCCGCGCGGTGTACATCGGCTATGTGCGAGCGGCTCGTCCTTTCTCGCCATCCTTTTCCCCTTTCTCCCTCCCTCCCTCTCTCTGTCTCTCTGCCCCCCTCTGACATCGACCCGATTGATATGCCCCATCACAGCAATCCGAGGCCCAGGCCCTGACAGAGGCGGACCTTCGCGCAGAATTTACCCCCTTCGGCTTGGTGGACAAGATTAATCGCCCTCGCAACAAGAGTTACGCGTTTGTCTGGTTCTTCTCTGTGGCTGATGCAGTCCGCGCCATCGATTCCCTTCAATCGACGGCCAAGTTCTCATCTGTACGCTCCTGGCCTGCCTTTAAGCGTCCCTCCCTCCCTCCCCCCCCCCCCGACCCCCCATAAGGTCCCCCCTTCGTCCAGCTCTCCCTGTTACTGACTCGCCTCCCTCCTCCTCCCGTGCCGCATGTGGATTCCACTCAGATTCGCCTGAATTTCGGCCGAGACCGACAAACCGACCTGCCGGCACCAGCCAGCGCCGATCCCGATCTCGCCGTCCCGGCGGCTGCGTTTGACCCGCGAGTTCCCTCAGCCGCGGCCTCTGCATCGACTTCCACGCACCAGCTCTTCCCGTCACCACCGACAGCGTTGCCCCCTTCAGTTACACGTGAATCGCGTCTTCCGCCATCTCGGCGGACTTCATTGCCCGGGTCACACGGGACTCCAGGCTACCCTTCGGAGTCATCCGGCCCGGGTCCGGCACACCACTACCACCATGGATCCTCGCGGCCGCAGGGGCCGCCATTGGTGCAGCAACACCACCAGCACCAGCACCAGCACCAGCACCAGCACCAAAACCGTTCGGGTGAGTATCACGCAGGTCCGGCAACGGTGTCGGTCCATGGTTCTGGCCAGCCGGCAGGCTCCGTTGCTAGCCAGAGCGGTTGGTATGATGATCGGCCGAGCTCCAACCCGCACTACCCATATTATGATGCCCCGGGACATCAGCACAGCCACCAGCAGCCGCACCCGCACCAGCAGCAGCCGCCGCCTCCGGGGCCCGTGCAGCAGCACCAGCAGCAGCAGCATTATCAGCCGCCGCCGCCGCCGCCGCCGCCGCCACCACCACCACCGGCACCGACGCAGCAGCAGCACCAGCCCCCTCCTCCCCCGCCGGCCCATCGCCATACCTACTCCGGTGAGTATTATGGTGACGCCCAGCCTCCCCCTCCTGCCCCTTCTGCTCCGGTGTCGCACCTTGGCTCGGGCTTGCCGCCGCTCGCCCACCCCCCCGGCTCCCAGGGGCATTATCGCCACTCGCCGAGCGTTCCTCCCCTATCGGATTACCCTGTCGGGGATCGCGGGTATCCCGGGCCTGATGGTGCACCTGCCTCATCGGCCGGGCTGCCATCACACATTCAGCCGCTCCTTGCGCCGGCCCCCGCCATGGGACCCGGGTCGCGTGGTCCTCGTCCCCCTCAGGGTGGCTCCTTCCACTTGGGCCAGTCGGTGGCGCCCTTCTCCACCCCGGTGCCGGCGCCGGCGCCGCCACCGTCGGCGCCGTCGCATGAGCCGCACGCTTTTGAGAGCGGTGGATTCCCACCGCACTTGGAGCATGGGCCTCTGTCCGGGGGCGGGCACCATGGCCACCCCCCGTCTCCCGGGCACCACTTCCACCACCCTCCGCTGGCGTCGATGCCGGGGCCACCACCGCCCCCGGGGCAGCATATGGGTCATCTCCAGCCTGCACCGCCGGCGCCCTCGCCAGTGCCCGCATCCCACGCGCCGCCCCCTCATCTTGCGCCCTCGCCGCAGTATCATGCTCCGCCCTCGGGCGGGCCTGTGCCGGGGTTGCCCGCCGCGCCGCCCCCCGTCCACCACTCCCACCAGGCTGTCCAGCACCACCATCCTCGCCATCAGTCGCAGCTCCAGCAGCCGCTGCAGCCGCGCCACGGCTCGGGTGCTGGCCGACGTGGGGGCCAGTCCGGGCAGTCCGGGCCGTCGTCCGGGCAGTCCGGTCGACGTGGAGATCGTCGTGGCATTGGCCGGGCATCGGGACCTGGGCATTCAGCTCGTGGGCCTGGCGCCTCGGCTGCCACCGGGGCAGGAGCAGGTAAGGCCCGAGCTGGCCGGGCCGGTCGCGCTGCTGCCACCCCGGCGAGCCAAGAGTCCCAGCCGAAAAGCGACGCACCTGCCTCGAAGCCGCATTCCAGCTGAAATGGTCCCCACTCAGGCGGACACTGGGCCTAATCCTGTGCCTTTCCTCCACCCCGTCGCCTTCGTCCCTGTGTGTCTCTTGCTCCCCCCCTCCCTTCTTTTTCTGTCTGTGTGTCGGTGTTTGTGCAAATTATGCGGCCGTCTGCCTGCTCTTTTGCACGTTTATGTGTTTTCACACAGACGCACGGACACACGGACGCACGGACACACGCACACACGCACACACGCGCACAACTCTCCTCCTCCACAGCATGCATTCTTCGCGGCCGATGGCAGAGCGCCCTTGATCGCAGTCACCCTCCTCTACCTCCTCCTCCACCCTCTCTCTCTCTCTCTCTCCCGCCCAATCGTGACTGCTTCTCTTCCTTTCGCGATGGAGTATCTGGTTTCTTCCGATTGCTGGTGGTACTCGGCCTCCTTTCCTTTCACCGACCACCTTACCCTCCCTCTTTCCTCCCTTATCATCCTACCTGGACATCGTCCCTTGCCACTGTACGTCGCCCTTTTCCGGCTCCCCCCCCCCCTCCCTCCCCTCCGTGCTCTGCGGGGTTGCTCTCCGCACCCTCGGCACACGGTCGGATAGCCATTTTCTTCCCTTAGCCCACCTGATCGCTCCTGGCCGCGAAGGCCATTTGTCAGTGTGTCCCCCTGTGCCCCGACATGGGGCTTTCCCCTAGTTTGTCCTGTTGAGCGCCCTGCTTGTTACTTTGCAGACTGCCTCTCCCCCTTTTTGATGTTTACCTGCGGGCCAAGGGGTGCCACCGTCGGTGGGTCTATCCCCCTCCGGGGGGTTCTTCTCCCATTTTTCTTCCCCCTCCCGACCTTGCACCTGCGCCTGGCTGCGTGCCCGTGCTATCACGGTCTTGCTTGCGGGTCCATACCTGTTTCTCCTCGTGGAGAGGGGGTCCTTTACCCTCCCGCTCCGACCATTGTGGATTAACACCCTTCCGCCCTCGAAACGGCGCGCACCCTCTGTCGCGCTTGCCCAATGCCTTGTTTGTGTGCCCTGCCTTTGGTGCTGCCTCTTCGCGGGGGTCAAAATGGTGATGGTGCTTCTTCTGCATCGTTCTCCGCCGCCCTCCTCTCCTCTTCTTCTTCCTCTCCCCGCCCCCCCCCCCCATGTCTTGCTCCCTCCCTGGCCGCTATCTCCCTCTCTCTTGTGCCAATAGCGCCTCTCCTTCCCATGAGGAGTAGACTTGTCTGTGGTCGCTCCGCGCGCCACTGCACCTACATGCACACAGTTTCCCTCCCCCGCCCTTGTGCACATACATGCATAGTAGCAAACATTCTTGCCGATGCGCGCACCGAGCGTGCTCATACGCGCACGCACACCCATCGGCGCCCTCATTTCCCCCCGCGCATGTACACGCATGTGTGTCTGTCTTCCTGCGTGTGTATGTCCGTGTGTTTCGTATGTCCCTGTGTGGCGCCGCGCCGCACGTTGGCCGCTCGACCGGGGTGCGCATTTAGCCCCCTTTCTCGGTTAAATTAATCGAGCGCAAATGGTGTTCCCACATGAGGAGCCTTGTGTTCATTTTCCTGGGTGTGGAGGGAGCGAGAAAGAGAAACATCCACAAGGCTGGGCGCCGTGTGTCTCGGGCGGCCGGAGGGCGAGGGTGTCTGGGGGAGGGTGCCACCTTGAGCACGTATATCGCTGAATGCCCGTTCCGGCGGGGCGGGGGGGGGGGGGGGGGCCCCCTCTGCGGCTAAGTGCCAATGTGTGTGCGTCCTCTCGCCGGATCAAGGTGCATTGAGAGTGGCACGAGGGACAGGCAGAGGGTCGGGGCGAAATTCGGGGCGGCGCCTTATGTTTTTTATTTTTGTCCTCCTCCCCCCTGCGGAGTCGCTTCCGGCAGAGGGGACGTTGGAGGGAACACTTCAGAAGAATAATTGAAATCCAGGCACTGTATAGGCGGCTGCGAGGGGGGGGGGGGGGAAATAATTCCGCCCTTGTGGATGGAACCCCCCGGCTGGGGGCCGGCCGGCCGGCCGGCCGGGGGGGGGGGGGGTGGAAAATAAAATTAGATAAAAAGGGGCGCGCGCCGTCCGTGTGGCCGAACAATAATACATCCCTCCTCTTCCGCGCGAGGGGCAGACTATCCCGGCCTGTGAGGCTCTAGAACGGCCGACGTGGCGGCGGCGCACACCTGAGCGCCGTGCCCAGGTCGGGAACTGCATTGCCGCCAGACGGGGTCCCCACCTCCAGACCGATCCCGCACACGCCTGGCCACCCGGCGCACGATGCGCTCGTGTACGTGTGTGTGTGTGTGCGCTTGTGTGGACATTTATTTGTGTTTCAAACCGCCAAGCTGGTGTATTTTATCCCCGCCCGGGGGGAGGGGGGGGGGGGGGGACATCAACACCGAGGCGCTAAAAGTCATTTCCTGTGCGCGCCTTCTCTACGGTGCGCTTTTGCTCGTCGCCAGTGGCCGGGCCCCCGGTTGACGCCGATGCCCGGAGCAGGGCATGCTCGTGACCGGCTCTGCCCCACGCGATAAACACATGCCGGGAGGGCGAGAGGGGGAACTTGGAAAGACGGCGGCCCGGCGGCCCGAGCTCGGATGCCAGTGGTCTAGGGCGGAGCGCGATGGCGCTTGACACGTCCTGCACATTCGTGTGGGGGCCCTGTGGCCGGCGCGGCCGAGGAGAGGGTGCTCCACCGCGGCCGCCCACCGGTGAGGTCCGATCGCAGCGTCTGCCGTTGCGCCGGAGGCCGGCCCGGCCGTGGTGACCGCCGGCAGGGCCCTTCGGCCGGGGTGCATGTGGGCAACCGCATGCGCAAATGTGCGAGAATGACGCGACAGTGGAAGAAATAACAATGTTGCATGTTGTTCGGGGTGCCGTGGCGTGTCGGCTACTGTACTTGTAGGCGTTGCCCCCTCCGCCCCCTCGCCCCCCCCTGTAGGTCGACCCTTCTTTGCCCGTTCCCTGGTCGTGCTCGCGGCCTGGAGGGGGGGGAGGGGGGGGGGGGAGGGGGGATCCAGTGGCCAGTTCTTCGGAGGGACCCCGTTTCCTAGTTTTCCGCCCGAGCCCCGGCCGCGTCGCATGATATTCTCCTCGGCTAATGGATGCCCACTTCTTCCGGGCAATTTATCGTGGTCTCCCCCGGAGCCGGGGCCATGACACCGCATGCAACCTCCCCCCCCCCTCCCCTCCCCCTCCTCCCTTCTCTTCTCCCTCCTCCTTTCCTTGTGCTCTCCATGAGCGCTATGCGTTCGCCGCTCGCCCTCCTGGGGCTTCTGCTGCTCGGTCTCATTTTCTCCGTCTCGGCCAGCCCGCTGCCCACCATCACCATCGATGGCCTGAAGGCGACCCAGGTTTCGGCCAACGACCTGTGCACTTTTGCGCTGGAAGATGGCCGCAAGATCGATCTGAATCCCCTCGCCAGCAAGTGCGTTCTCTCTTTCTTCCGCTCCTCCCTCGTCCCTCTTCTCTCTTCTCTCTTTCCTCTGCTGCTTCCTCCACACTCTCGCCCTCCTTCTTCCTCCTTCTCTCCCTATCTTTCCCCCACGCCGTCTACAATCCTCGGCCCTCCTACTGCTCCTCCCAACCGTCTCTATGCTCCCCCTGTTCCTTGGCATTAACCTGCCTCCCTCCCCTGCCACAAACACAGGAACTACCTTCTCCCGGCAGGCGCAGGCAACATGTACTACCTCAACCCATGCAATTTCCTGAACAAGGCTCCGCTGGAGATCCCGGAGAACGATCCCGCATGCCCGGCGTCCTCTGCCTACGCCTGTGAGCTGGACGCCCGCAAGGCCCCTCTCAACACCCTGTCTACCGTCCACAATGGTGTGACCCCAAACCCTGGTGCGTGCTCGGGTGGCCTATCATCGGCTGGCCGCTGGCCGCTGGCGCTTGCGCCTCCATTCTCCAGCTGACCCCCACCCGTCCTTCCTTCTATTCCTCTCTCTCTCTCTCCCTCTTCCTGCGGCTCTCCTTCCATGCCGCCCCCCTTAAAGCCGTGGAGGGCCAGTCCAACCTCAAGCAGTCTGGCGGTACCGCCTGCCGGAACAACGTCATCCGTAGCCTGAACATCGCTTTCACTTGCGCCTCAACCGATGTGCGTCCATCTTGCCCCGGTTGCCCACTGCGGGATGCCCTCCGCGCCGGCCCTGCTACTTTCCCCCTCGACTCTCTGTTTTGTCGCTC
>NW_009242971.1:4474745-4475822 GCF_000388065.1 Fonticula alba | reverse complement strand
CCCCCCCACGCCGCACCCTGCCCTGTCCCGATATCCTTGCGCCAACTGACCTTGCCTGTCATCCTGCCGGCACATGCAGCTTCTTCGTCTCGGCCCTCCTCTACCTCGCCCTTGGGTTCCTCTACCAGCACAAGTTCAACGAGAAGCGTGGCCTCGAGGCCATTCCCAACTATGAGTTCTGGTGCGAGCTCCCCTCCTACCTGGTGGACGGTTGCCGCTTCACCTACCAGAAGACCATGGGCCTCTTCGGCCGCGAATAATTCCCACCCGCCGCCGGGTGTTTCGCCCCGTCCCTTCTCGCCGTCCCTCTCCGCCCTCCCCCTCCTCTCGTTTTTTCTCCAACCGCCAGATCATGTGAAAGATGCCCCACTCTCCTTCCCCGTCCCTGTGCCCCGCCCTCCCCTTCCCGGAGGAGCGCACAGGGTGTTCGAGGGGGAGGGAGGGGGGGGGCGGGGACCCTATGTGGGGCGCCTCTGCCGTCGACATTCTTGCATCTCCGAGATCGGCACAACCCTTCCTCCTGGCCCCATCTTGCACTTGCATTGCTCTGGGTCTCGGCACGCCTGACTTTATGCGCTGTGCCAGCCCTGCCTCCTCTTCTACCCCCTTCATACAACCTTGTCCTCGCCGCCAATATGTACCGTGTTCGGATTTCGGAGGATGGGCGTGCGGAAAGAGGGTCCCGGGCAGGGGAGGGATACTTAAGAGCGCGGGACAGCCGAGCTAGGCGAGTCGACAGGAGGGAATCCCGGACAGTGGAGCACGAAAAGCAGCAGACGGAAGAGGAGGCACAGCGAGGAGGAGTGGCGGAGGGGAGGGGGTGGGGGGAGAGGAGGAATGGGGGAGGGGCCAGGGCGGAGGACAATGCCCACCAACATGAAGAAGTGTTCAGCCCCCAAGAGACGGAAGTCCGGCAGCCCAGGGCAGATTCCACCAGGCCGAGGGAGCGGCCCGAGGCAGCCGCCCAGGGATCGTGCTCACGCGCGAGGTAAAAAAAAAAAAACACCCTCACCTTCGGGGGAGGTGTCAGGACCCGGGTCCCGGCGGATTTTCACGTGCGATCGCACCCCCACATGG
>NW_009242971.1:4472196-4474185 GCF_000388065.1 Fonticula alba | reverse complement strand
TCCCCAAATCCCCCCCCCCCCCATCATGAGCCGACTTCCTTCGCTCGGTCGGGCGCTGGCGGCACATGTGAGCCCGGTGCTGGGCCTCCGCGCTGGGTCGGTGCTGACCGCCGCTCGTGCTGCTGCCTCCTTGCCGGTCTCCCACCCGGTGCGGGAGTTCTCATCGCCAGCTGCTGTGCCGAATGTCGAGCGCATCACTCTGCCCGAGTTGATGCGCGCCAACTCGCTGGCCCCCGCCCCCGAGGGGATCGATTTCCCGTGGTCCCCTCCGGCGGTGGACTTCTTCGAGCGCTTGGTGGCTTCCCCCCCGCCGGCCCTCTCGTCGACTGGGCAGGCATCCTTGCGGGCGTTGATCGAGGCCGACAGCGCGCGCGCAGGGCATCCGCCCCCCGATAGCCCGGCCGGGTGGCTGCGCGTGCCGCTGGACTTCCGCCTGGTCAGTCGCGGAGACAAGGGCGCGTACCAGACCCCCTCTCGGAACTACCTGCGCGGCCCCTGGCGCACTGGTGAGGGCCGCTCCGGTGGCATGCTCTTGCGTATGGCCTTTGCTCCGGCCGAGCTTGACGTTCAGCCGGTGACCGGCCCGGATGCCGAACTATTCGAGACCTCGCCCCCGCTCCTGGGTGGCGGTGTCCTTCGCGGCCTGGTCAAGTTTGGCGAGACATGCGGTGCGTGCGCGCGCGCGCGCACACACACACACACACACACACACACACATGCACTTTGACATGCCACCTTGCGCATTTTCCCCCTCTTCTTTTTCTGACGGCCCTCTCTGCTCCACTTGGCGTCCGGGGCCATGGTTCCTGCGTTTCCCCCAACTAGAGGGCCCCCCAAGCTGCATCCATGGCGGGGCGGTCGCCACACTGCTGGACACGGTTCTCGGTAACACAGTCTGGTTCAGCGGCTACCCCGTGGCCACGGCCAGCTTGAATGTACACTACAAGAAGTTTGTTCCGGGCTTCCTGGACCTTCAAGAGCACTTTAACGAGGCCGGGGGCGCGGAAATGCCCGGCGCCCCGGACCTGCAGGGTGGCGAATATGCCTTCTGGGCGCGCGTCACCTCGGTCGCTGGACGCAAGGTCCACGTAGAGGGCGCGCTATGTGCGATTCCTCTGGCCGGAGCCCCGATTCCCGAGCTGGACCTTGACGGGCCGGACGTCCACTCCACCGGCAGTGGCATGTTCATTCGTCTAAAGGGGATGCCCGCTCCGGCGCTGAAGCGGGCCGCCGTGCAGCAACAGCAGCAGCAGCAGCAGCAGCAGTAGTCGTAATGGTGGTAGCTCACTTACATTTCTCCTCCTCACTTGTCAAATAGAAGCGCGCATTGTGCCATTCAGAAAGCGTGGGGGAAGCAGGAGATCGACGCAATCGATCGAAGGAACAGCAGGTGATGGCTTGAAAGGGGTGTATATACATGGTGACAGGGGATTACAAAAAAAAAAGAGGGGACGCCACGTTTGGAACAAGAGGCAAGGAGGGGAGACGGCGCAGGCCGAGAGGGCTACACCGTGCACACAGGGGTGGCTGACTGGCGCACCTAGCGTGCGCAGTCTAGGAGGAGGGGGGGGAGGAGGGAGGAGGCGGACGCGGAGTGAAGGAGAAAAGGGAAGACGCGACATGATCATAAACTACAAGGGACGGAGAGAGGGGGGAATCTAGAACCCCTCTCGCCAAGATGAGGGGGGGGGAGGGAGGAGAGGAGGAGGGGGGCGAGGGGCCAAGAGTGTGTGCAAGGAACGGCCCCAGGAGGTGAAGGAAGGGGAGGGGATGTGGGGAGACATGGCACAAAGGCCGGGCAGGGTCATCCTCATTTAGATGGAGATGGTCAGCCCCGAGCGCGGATCATAGCAGAAGACCTTGCCTGCTCCCCGATCGGCAAAGTAGAACAGCGCCTTACGCGGGTCATGCAAGTACACGCGCGTCGAGTTCAGCAGGTGGTCACCATTCCGACGAGTGGCTGGTTGTTGGCAGGGGGCAAGGGGGGGG
>NW_009242971.1:4467622-4472106 GCF_000388065.1 Fonticula alba | reverse complement strand
GGGGGGGGGGGGGAGACGGCACATGGCCAAGAGTGAGGCCACAAAATCGGCCACACGTGCGTACCATCCAGCGCAATGGCAAAGACATTCCCGTCATGATCCGGCTCCAGGAAGTGGAACCCCCGGTAATAGTGCACCACCGGGATGCTAAGCATGATGTCCTCCGAGAAGGAAACCTGCTGCGTGGCCGGGTCAACGATGGGGCTCGGCGGCATTTCCGACTCCAGGAAAACCCCGACCCCCGGGATGGAGGCCCGCAGGGCGGGATTCTCCACGGGGAAGAACTCGCATTCGTTGTCCGGCGGGAAGTAGCCACCGGCCGAGCCCGAGTCGGCGGCATTCAGGTCATCATGCCCGACGCTGCAGGTGAGATACTGCTCACTGTCATCATCATCATCATCGTCGTCGTCGTGGTCGTCGTGGTCGTCGTCATCGCCGTCGTCATCAGCATCGCCATCGGTATCATCGACAGCCTGCTGTTTGCCACCATCGGCACCGGAGCTGGCCCGGGCCTCGACATCAAAGTCGGTGGTGTCCTCGTCGGAGTACTCGACCAGCACCAGCGGCGGGAGATCATCATCCCCCACCGTCGGCGACATGGGAGGGACATCGCCATCCGCCAGGCTGGCCACCGCCTCAGTGGGCGACACACTGGCTGTGGCCGGCTGCTGGGGCTGGGCATCGCCATGGTGCCCGGCAGCCGCCTCGTCATCCTCCTCCGCCGGCTCGGCCTCCTCCTCCTCCTCCGAGACACTGGCCCCGGCCTGGGGCCAGCACTCGGCCGCCGCCAAAAGACGCTGGCTGATCTGGTGGTGATAGTAGTACGTGTCATCGGCGTCGGTGTCACTGTCAGAGGCACAGTGCATGGATGAGTCGTCCTCCTCCGGCAGCGAGACAGAGCGCCGGCCGCCGGCAGCCGCCATCTCCTCGCGTCGACGAACTCGGAAGTCCGATGCGGCCTTGTCCGCCTCGAGCAGGGCACTCTCGAATGCCTCCTCGCCCTCGATGTCGTCGTACATGCGGGAATCCAGCAGGTAGCAATCGTCATTGAAGCAATTCCGGAAGCGATACCGCGCAAAGTAGCGCACTCCGCTGATGGCCCGCGGATCCGAATGCGGGCCCTCCTCGTCGAGGGTCCCGGCTCCGGCGGCATACGGGCTGAAGGCCGCGAAGGCGGTGGCCGTGCTGAAGAGCGGCCGCCCGGCGCCGACCGGCCGAACCGACACCACATCCACCTCCTCGCCGGATCCAGCATCCCCCTCATCGCCAGCCTCCGAGCCATCACTCAGAGCACCGGAAGACAAGGCCGATGCCGAGCCAGGATGGGGCCCAGCCGGGTCGACATCAATCCCGAGGAAGCGCACACGGCGCCCGGTACGGGGACGCCCGTCCACCACGGCCGGCAACTGGCCAGCCGCCTGCAGACGGCGGAATTCCGCGTCACACTGTGCCGCATAGTCCAGCTGCTCATTACGCCGGCGTTCGATGTCCATATGTGACCGGGGCTGCGGATGCGAGGGGGCCGGCCACCAGGCCACACTGGCCGGACCGCACCGCGGGGCCAGGGACCCGCAATTGTCGCAACCCAGGGTGTCCGCCTCGGCCGGGGGCACGCCAATTACCCCCTCGACAGCGGTGCCCGGAGTGGCCAGCCCACTGGAAACCTCCACGACGGCCGGCAGATTGGCAAATGCCCGTGGAGCCGCCTGCCCGCAAACGCAAACCCCAAAGCAGGGGTTGCAAAGCTGCCGCGCACGCGCTTCCGGGTGGTGGAAGGGCCGCCGCAGCGGGGTGGCATACTCGGAGGCCGGCTCGACCCCGGCACCGGGGAAGGAATGCCGCCCACCATGGTGGTGATGGTGGAAGAAGGCATCGGCCGGGTCGTCACCAGGCTGCCCCGGGATCGGAACCCACTCGCTCTCACTGAAGAACTCCGTGTAGGAGTACCGCGGGGAGGCGAGATCCCGGCCACGATGGTCCTCGCCGCCACAATGGCTGCACACGAAGCGGCCCTCCTTGCGCAGGGTGCGCAGGTGATTGAGCTTGCGCTCGGCCGCCGGATTGCCGACCACCATGTGATGGGCATTGGCGTAGTTGTGGGAGTTGGCAATGGCATAGGCCACTGCCGCCGAGGGGGGAGTAGTCCCGGGCTGGGGCCAGGGGATGATGCCCCGGCTGGCGGACCCGGCACCGGGGGCCACCTCGGCATGCTGTGCCGCCAGGATGCGCTGTGTTTCGCGGATGCGTCGAGCCAGGCCGGAGCGCGTGGCCGTGGCCGGCAGGCTGAATGGCCGCAGGGGGGTCAAATGCTGGGAAGAGGGGGCCAGCGAGCCGTCAGTGTTCACGGAGCTGGCTTCAGTCAGGCCGGCGGGGGGGATTTCCGTGCCGGCGCCATCCTCGCAGGTGGTCTGTGAAAAGGGCGTTGGCGTGCATTTACGCCGGAGACCGGAGGGAGGGGGGGGGGGGGGTGTCCAAGCGTATGGGGACATGGGGTCAGGAAAAGGGGGATCCCAAGAAGGAATGCAGGCAAGAAGAAAGGAGAAAGAATGGCCAGGAGCACGGACGGAATCGAAGGCCGAGAGCGAAGTTTCGGACTCAGTCGGTGTCAGGATCCGCGAGGGTGGCTCGTGGCGCGTTTGCAGCGAGGCACTCAGGCTGCGCACGGTCAGCTGCCGCTGGAGCTTTTCACGGGCCAGAATCATCTCCGGCTGGCCGACTGGACGCGATGGGGGGATGGGGGGATGGGAGGTGGGGGGACATCGGCAAGGAGGGACATGATACACTCGGTGGGTTAGTCCTGCCAGCCGGAGCAGTGTGCCCAGCCAGGACGCAGGAAAGGGAGGGAGAGGGAGGGGGGGGAGAGAGAGAGAGAGAGAGAGAGAGAGAGAGAGAGAGAAAGGCGGACAGAGCACGCACCCTTCAGGTAGTTATGCTCGATAAGCATGTCACGCGAGGGGCGCAGACGCAGCTTCCTGTCGAGGGAATTCAGGATGTCCCTCTGACCGGCCAGCTCGGCCAGCTTCTTCGGACAGGTGGGCCGGCTGCTGCTGGGGATGCTTCCTCGGCGCGAGGGTGCCTGTGGATCGGCGTCGATATCTGTATCCGGGGGGGGGGGGGGGGGGAGGGGCAGCAAACAGAGGAAGAGTCAGCATGCGAAATGACCAGCGGGGGATTCCCCTCCATGTGACCAACAAAGAGATCGATCCGGAGAGAGGGACGCACCGTTGAGCATGTTCAGCTCGACGAGGCGCGACCGGGGGAGCCGGTGCTCCAGTGCCCACATCAGCGCGCGCTCGGTTTGGGAGCGCTCCAGCGCGGAGAGAGTAGCTCGCACGGCCGGCGCAACATCGGTGGCCGCTGCATTCCGGGAGAAGAGGGAGGCAGTCATCGAGAGAGGGAGAGAGGGAGAGAGAGAGAGAGGGGGGGGGGCAGGGGGGAACGGGGCCCTGGTGGTGTCAGAGAGGCAGAGGAGAGGGGACGGGCAGCGCGCTAGCCCATGGCCAGGCGAACATGCAAGCGAAAGGGCAGAGAGAAAGCGGAAGGCGGCGGCGAGGCACAGGTACACGAAGGAGGGGCAAGGGAAGGTGGTGCGCACCGCGAGTCAGGAGGTTCCGCCGGACCAGGTCGTCGACTGTCGGCCTATGGGCCAACAGGCTATCAAGCCGGGCCTGGCGCTCGGAGATGATTGGCAGGTCCACGCCAATGCTGTGGCTGACAACCGGCGCCAGCAGCAGGTCCGGCGCAGGGATGTCATCATCATCATCATCATCCGAGCAGGAGGAGGAGCTGGCCTCAACCAGCGGCGGGAGATCTGTCATGGAGGAACTGAGATCCGACTCGGAGAGGAAGTCGGCCGAGGAGGGAGGTGAAGCAGGCGCCGCCGGCGACGGGCCGCTGACGAGCCCGCCGGCCGGATCCAGTGGACAAGGCACAGGGGACATACTATAGGCTTCAGGAGGGGTGATGGCGGGTCAGGGACGGTGCCATTGGGCGGGGGGAGGAGTGGGGAGGGGGGGGGGAGGAGTGGGGAGCGGAGGCGGAAGGGATGCGAGGTGGCACTCACTTGGCGGTAAGGAAACGGGAAAAAAGGGCTTGCCAGAAACCCGGTGAAGAGATCCCCTTCGCAGAGGGGACCTCGCGCCTGGGTAGGTCTTTTTTTCTCCGGGAAGGTCGGGTGTGCTTGCGCGTGTGCTTGCGCGTGAGTCCTTGTGGAGGATACATGAGCACACACACACACACAGACACACACACACACACACACACGCGCGCGCGCGCGCGCGCGCGCGCATTCGTCGGGGCCCCGAAACAGACACGCCCATCTGCGGGCTCAGACGCCCACACACCCACACGCTCAGCAGAGCCGACATCTGCGCCTGCATTCAACATGCAAACAGGCCTATTCGGTTGGTAAATGGCTCGGGGATGTGTGGAGCCCTGCCGATGGACTGCGGGGGGGGGGGGAGGCGAGAGAAGGAGACGGGAAG
>NW_009242971.1:4465117-4466677 GCF_000388065.1 Fonticula alba | reverse complement strand
CATCCAAGAGGAGCGGCGCGCAACCACCGCGGGGGCCTCCTGCGCGTTCGGCCGAACAGGGCCGCTGGCAATGGGCCCCAGCTCCGCCGCCAAGCGATGCCAGTTTACGAGCTGACGAGGGCCCGCGAGTCCGATGTACCAGAATGCCCCAGCTCCTGTCTCGAGGAAATAGCATTGCGCCTCCGCACGTGACGCTCCCTGTTACCAGCGCACCAGAGACAAGCGACATCGGCCGATGCGGACCGTTGTCATGCGAGGCCTCCCGAGGGTGGCCCGGCGGAATGTGGCCCCCGGGGGATGTCGGGCTGCAGGTCCCGGCGAAAGGGGAACTGCCAGTCCCTGCCGCGGCCGCCGGCCGCGGCGAGCGCAAGCCTGCGCGTGCCCCGGCGGAACCTGCCGGAGTGGGTGTCCCTCTCCTGGGGGGGGGGGGCCGGGGGCCGGGCGGGGGAGGGGGGGGGGTCGTTTTCTGGCGTAAATGAGATATTGCGGGGGCTGGATTCCTTTGTTTGGGAGCTCGATCTGCCGGGTGGGGGGGGGAGACAAGTTCTCGCCCCCACCCTCCCCGCCGCCGGCCGGGGAGCAACCACGGCCAAGGGAAGCCTCACCAAGTGGTGGGCCGCGGGCACGGAGAAACCATTCTTGCACGGTGTACCTCACGCTGTGAGCCGCCCCCCCCCCATGCGCGGCGGCCCGCATTTGACCTGCGGCCGGCGTCTTCCGGTAGCCGGCCCCACACGGGGGGGGGGGCCAGTTGCGGCTGGCCGCGCCCTCTCGCCCGCGCGCGATTCCAACTTCCCCGGAAGGCAACCTCACCTTCGGCACGCCGATACGGGGCGAAATTCCGCCCCCTCGCTCCCCTCGCCCCTCTGTCGAGACTCCGCCAGGCGGGAAAGGCCTCCCGACCCCCGGCCCCTGCCCGCCGACCGCCGACCCCCGCCCCGGAACAGAACGGCGAGAGGGGCCGGACGGCTCCCCGGGGCGACGGACACCAACTCTCCGGGCGCCCGAGTGCCAGTGCATACCGGCCGGCACGGGAAACCGCCGGCGTCGGGGGGAGGGGGGGGGGACCGGCCCGGGCGTTGCAGTCTGTTTACAGCCTCACCAGGCGTCGCGCACCCGGTGGTCCAGCGGTTGGCGAGCAGCCGGGAAACATCGGCCCTCTTTTGGTCGCGACTCCCGCCACCGTGCCGGCCGCCCATGGCCCCGGGCTCCGCCGGGCCCGTCGACGTGCGCCTGCCGCGCTGTCGGGCCCGCCCGCCCCCGGGGGCGCGACGCATGCACGCTCGGCCCCGGCCGCCGGGGCGCCTCGTAAACTCGCGACGTCCGGCCCAGGGCTCGCCGTAAGCGCCCGGCAAACGGCCTATCCCCTCTCTGGGGCCCGTCCGCGGGAGAGGGTCCATGCCTCGGACCTCCCGGCCTGGCCCCGTCCGTGGCCGTATAGCAGGGCTCACCCTCTCAACCTTGCCGCACCCCCCCCCCCCCCCCCCCCCCCCCCCCCCCCCCGCCCCCTTGTAATCTCGTATGCCCCCTCCCGCTGGCCATGCACATGCCATCGGCCTC
>NW_009242971.1:4464011-4464595 GCF_000388065.1 Fonticula alba | reverse complement strand
TCTTGGTCTTGATGTTGTTGTTATCGTGTCCTCCCCCCTCCCCCCCCCCCCCCCCCCTCCCCCCCCCCCCCCCCCCCCCCCGCCCCTTCCCCCGGCCGTCCCTACCTCCGGGTGACCGCTCAGTCGGGAGCATGCGCCAAGACGCACCCACATGTACACACACACACACACACACCACCCCGGGGGCATCCTCCAGCCCGGCGCGGCGAGAGAGGGGCGGAACCCCGGCCACCGGCGCGGTCATGGTTACTATGCGTGTTTCCTTGCTGCCTTGCTACGTGCCGCGCCCAAGCCCAGTCGAGGCAATGGATCAATCGAGCCCCGAGGGGACGATCGGGAATCCAATATTAGCAAGCACCACGCCAGTGTACGAACCCAAGCGCCACTCCCTCCACCGCGGCTGAGCCCCTCATTAGCATGCACAAATTTGCGGACATCCACAAATTGCTCGCCAAATGAGAGCCCTCATTCGCGCGTCACCCTGCACCGAGTCCCCCCCTCCCTCCCGCTGCCACACCACAGGGAAGGAGGAGCGGATGGGACACCGGGACGCGGCGCCTGCGCCGGGGGCAAGGGACACCCCT
>NW_009242971.1:4459402-4462834 GCF_000388065.1 Fonticula alba | reverse complement strand
CCGGTCCATCTCCATCCGGCTCGCTTCCCACTCTGACGGTCGGCCCACTCTACCCCCTCACCTCCCCACAGCAGGGAAAGTACCCGCGCCCGCCATGAACCACTCCCCCACGTTCCAGGCGCCGGAGCACGGCCTACCCGATCAGCTGGCCAACATCGGTGTCGGACACAGCAGCCCCTTTCTTCCCGGCTACCGGCCGCCCACCGGCAGTGAGCAGAACTTGGCCGAGGCAAAATTCGCCCCCGAGCAGCAGGCCCAGCCCTGGGAGCTTCCTCCGCGACCCCAATCGGCCATTTCGCTCGGATCATCGCCAGCCGCCCCAGCCTCCCCGGCTGTCTTGGCCCTTTCCTCCTCCCCCTCCCCTTCCTCCGGGCACAGGGACGGGGGGCCGTACTTCGCCCCGCCACCCCGGGCGCGGGTCACCAAACAACAACAACAACAACAACAACAAAAGTAATCGGGCAACAACAACAGCCGCGCCCCTTCATGAACACGCCCGCCCGCCGGGGGAGGGGGACAGATCACCCGCGAAGATGGGCCTGCCGGCTTTCGCCGCGGGGTTTCGCGCGTCCGCACGCGCGTGCATGAGTGCGTGTGTCGGTGGGTGTGTACGCGTCGGCGCGCGCGCGCGCGCGCGCAGACCCCCCGCCACCTTCCCCCAGAAGCCAGGGGTTTGAGCTCCGTAGCTGCCCCGGGGTATCTGCCGGCCCCTGTGCTGACCGCCCGATGTCACCCGGCCGCAGGGGGCTGACTATTTTTTTTTGCCCCCCTCCCCCGGGCCCGGCCTCTCTGTAGGCCGCAACTGTCTCGCTGTTCTTCCCCCTCCCCTTGGCGCAGCGACCCTCAACCAAGGCGTGGAAGGAGCACCGGGCCCCTTGTGGACCCTGGTCACCCGCGCATTCGTCTATCGCTGCGAACCGCGGGAGCTGAGTAGATGGGAGAAAACCCGGCGCGAGGGCCCATCCACACCAGCCAGACTCATAAGTCAGCACGCTCGGCCTCAGACAATCGGGCGGCGACACTCCCCCCTCCCCCCCCCCTCCCCCCTCCCCCCTTGCCTCCTTCCTCTTTCCAGACACACACACAGACACACATACCCCTCCGTTTTTGCTGCCGTTGCTCCTACCGGACTCCAATCCGGCCTCCCCTGTCTGGAGCTCGTGGGCCACCCCCCCCCCCCCCCCCCCCCCTCTCCCCCTCCCCCCCTCTCCCTCCCTCCCCCTCTCCCTCTCCCTCTCCACCCCCTTCCACCCCCCCCCTCCCCTCCCCCCCCCCCCCCCCCTCTCCCTCCCCCTACTCCCCCCTCCCCCCCCCCCCCCCCCCCCCCCCCCCCAACCCCCCCCCCCCCCCCCCCCCCTGTCCCCCCCCCCCGCCCCCCCCCCCCCCCCCCCCCCCCCCCCCCCCCCCCCCCCCCCCCCCCCCCCCCCCCCCCCCCCCCCCCCCCCCCACCACCACCCCGCCCCGCACACGCGGAACACCCAGCACACGCACACAAAGGAGAACACCTCCAGGCGGTCCTCGCCCTGGCTGGCCGAGGTGAAGAGCTTCATGAAGTCCTCCTGCGCGCTGTTGGCCTCGGAATGCACACCGCTCGAGCGCCGGCGCCCGTCCTTGAAGACGCCCCCCGTGTCCGAGAGGTTGCGCTGGTGCCGGGCGACGGTCTCGCGCGGTGGCCCGCCGGCCGGCGACGATGACGACGAGCAAGCCCCACCCCCGACCGCCGACAGCAGCGACCCCACCGAGGGCGACGGCCGCAGGGCATGCGCCATGGTCGGCGGCGACACCGGGCCCCCGTCGGAAACCAAAACGAAAGGACTCCCACCGGAGCCCCCCCCGCCGGATAGCAGGGAGGCCGGCGAGGAGGCCACCCCGGCCGCCACCACCGGCGAGTGAACGCGGCTCCCGACCAGCGGGCCACTCGGGCTGCCGACCCCCTCGGCCAGCGCCTGGCAGCCGGAGGCCACCAGGCCGGCTCCCGCCAGGGCCGCAGCAAGGACCTCGGCACAGGCGCACCCCCCGGTCCCGGGGCCGGCCTGGCACAGGGCCGGCCGGCTGGAGCAGTGGGCCGACCGGCTGCACGTGCTGGCCACCGCCACGGCCGGCGGGTCCGCCGGGGCCCGGCGGAAGAACAGCCGGCTGGCCGGCCGCGGGGGCGCCTCAAACGAGCATGGCAGGACGATCTTAGGCTTGGAGTGCGCGTGGCCCGGGCTGTCCAGGCGCAGGCAGCTGCAGGAGCAGGTGCACGCACAGGGGCACGCACACTGGCAGTACCCGGGAACCGGCCGGCCCGCCGGGACCGGCGACACCCGGCACAAAGCCGGCGACTGGGAGCAGAAGCGCGAGATCGTCTGCCCCCCGGGGCCGCCGGCTGCCCCGCCAATCGAGATGACACTCTGCCGCGATTGCGTCGACCCGGAGCGCGACCGCGACCCGGCCAGCAGGCCGGACCCGGTGGCGCTGCCACGCGGCGACCCGCTGGCCACCGGCGAGAGCAGCCCCCCGCCATGCGACCCGGGGGCCGGGCTCCCCGTGCGGAAGGGCGACATCCCGCCGGTCGGCAACGGCGAGCCGGACCGCGAGGCTGGCCCATCCTCGGGCACCACCTCGCCCGACGCCACGGCCGCCAGCAGGTCCATACTCCCGTGGCTCTTCAGTTGGCGCCGGACATCGGCCCGCTCATTGCGCCGCTCGAAGTACGTCGTGTCCCCGGTGTCCGACGGCCGGGGGATGAAGGGCGGCTTCATCGTCGTCAGCCCGGCCCAATCCACATCGCGGAAGAACTCATGCTCAGCAATATCTGCACATGGGGGAGGGCAATCGGTCAGCGGCGGCGCGCACGGGCGCAAGGGGCCGAGAGGAGCAGGCCCCAAAGCGGGGAGGGGGAGCGGGGTGAGCGGGGTGAGCGGGGGGGGGGGGGGGGGGGGGGGGGGGGGGGGGGGGGGCGCGTCAAAAGCCAGCCGAAGATGCGCCCGGATGCGCGAGGCGAGGATATCAAGCAAAACGAGGCGCCCAAAGGGCCGACCGAAGGGGGGCCACGACTGGGGGGCAGACTCGCCCGCACCAACGATAACCGGCGCCCACCCGGGGCCAGAAAAATGATCGGGGGGGGGGTGGGGGTGGGAGGTGGCGAGTCGGCGGGGGCCGGGACGGGGGGACCAACGGAACGCCCCGGGTGTCAGCCGTCCGGGCTGTCCGTCGGGCCCTTCTCCTCGTCGGGAACGGGTCAGGGCGGGCGCGACCGCAGGGAACCTGGGCGGATGACTGGGTGAGGGAGGGGAGGCAGAGATCCGCGAGAGGAACTGGAGGGCGGAAGGGCTCGCATGTGCGCCGAGAGAACGGCCGCGCGCATCTGAGCCCTCGCGCCCGCTCCCAGACGGCCCCCTGCCTTGTTCCATAGTGCCCGGGGGGAGCGGGGGGAGCGGGGGGGGGGGG
>NW_009242971.1:4458811-4459377 GCF_000388065.1 Fonticula alba | reverse complement strand
CGCCCACTATTCCCTCCTTGCTCTATGCCCGCTCCCTCTTCTCCCCTGGTGAACGTGTCTAACGGTCCTTCTTCCTCTCTCTCTCTCTCTCTCTCGCTCCGACCACATCTCCCATCTCTCAGGGCCTTGTGTACATGCACAAAATGGGCATTGTCCACCGTGACATCAAAGCCGGCAACATCCTGATCACCGCTCGTGGTGGAGTCAAGCTGGCGGATTTCGGTGTGTCTGGCGTCGGCCGGTCTCTGCAGTTGGAGTCGCTTCCAGTGTCACGGGCCGTGCGTGATCTTCGCCGCAGGACTTTCACTGGCTCCCCATACTGGTACGCGCATCTCCCAACACATACACACACGCATGTACACACGCCATACACATACATACACTCCCTCCTGGGAGTTCTTCTCTTTTTCTCGCTTGTACTCCAGCCTCGTTTTCCCTAACCCCCCCCCCTTTCCCCCAATCCAGGATGGCCCCTGAGGTGATCGTCTGTGACCACGACCACACTGCCTGGTATGACGAGCGTGTGCGTCCCCCCCCTCACCTCCCCACAGCAGGGAAAGTACCCG
>NW_009242971.1:4454865-4458738 GCF_000388065.1 Fonticula alba | reverse complement strand
CCCTCCCCGATTCCACCCGTCTCACACCTTGGCCCGGCCCCGCCATGCTCTCCCACGCCCCTTCGCTCCCATACTCGCCCTGCTGTCTCTCGCCACACACTGACCCGACAATGATGTGTCCCAACTGACAAACGCACCTCTGGGCGCCGTTTGACAATCGTCCAGTGTGACACTTGGGGCCTTGCTATCACGGCAATTGAAATGGCCGAGATGAGCCCCCCCTTGGCGGACATTCACCCCATGCAGGCCCTCAACATGATCCCGTCGCGTGTGTCGCCCACCCTGACCCATCCCCGGCGGTGGTCAAAGAACTTCCGCGACTTCCTGCGCTTCGCCCTGATCAAGGACTTCTCCCACCGGCCAACGGCCGAGCAACTCTCCGCCCATGTCTTCCTGACCACTGCGCACCGGTCATACACGCTGCCCGGAGGGCATTTCGGCGCCCCGAAGGTCCAGCAGCATGTGCTCGCCGAGTATTTGGAGCGCTTCTTCGAGGAGATCACCGAGGAGCAGCAGTTCCAGAGTGCCATGCATGCGCAGCAACGCGACGCCGCACTTTGTCGCGAGGCCCGCCTGACCAATGGTGATGGTGTCACGTCACCGGATGTGACACTCATCAGCGATCCAGCCAACCACAAGCACCAGTACCAGCAGCAGCAGCAGCAGCAGCAGCAGCAGCAGCAGCTGGGTGACCAACTCGCGCGCAAGGTTTCCGTTTCGCGCCGGTCGCGGGTCACCGGTGTCAGCGAGCAGGTATCCGGCGGGGACTTTGCCTCGGATCCCCTCTTCCGACCGGTTCTCTCGCCCACCGAGCCGTACTATGTTGAGGGCGACCATGCCGGGCCCGGTTCCCATGCGGCCGGGGGAGCCCTTCATCAGCACTTGCCCCCGAAGCCCGGCTCCTCGTCGCATCAGGCTCCCCTCCGGCCACACACCATCATCTCCTACAGCAGCCCGCACTTTGACGCGGGCCTGCGCCCGACCGGCGCCGACCAACTTCCCCCCAAGCAGAGCCCCTCGCGTCCCGTGTCCATGGTCTCCCCTGCCGGTGTAGGGGGCAGCAGCCCCGGCACCGCGGCCCAGATGGACTTCGCCCTGCCAGACAAGCCGCAGCCCCGCGGTGATGGCCCAGCCCGCAACATGGTTTCCGCCCTGGAGGCGGCCGTGTCCGATGTCGAAGCCATCAGCCGCATTATGACCGAGGTGTCGGTTTCCTCGGCCGCGAGTGGCTCTGGAGCGGCCGACCCCACCGGTGCTTCGGCGGATTCCAGCGTGCCAGCCATCGACGAGGATGACGAGGCCCTGTACGATGCGGTCGTCCGTCGCCGGCCCTCCTTGTCTGGGTCCGCGCGCTCGGGAGTTGGTGGGAGCGCCTTCTCGCGCGGCACGACTCGCCTTAACCCGCGCGCTACGCCGGATGCGCATCGCTGGGGCACCTCATCCAGCTGTCCGGACACCCTTCGCGAGCTGGAGTCGATGGTCCTTGGCCCGACGGATCTGTCGCACTATTTGTCCGTCCGCCTGTTGATCCTGGCGCGGAACTTCGAGTTCGAGATCCTGTGTTGCTCGCGCTGGGGTATGTCGACCGCTCTCGATGCGCCCCTGCATCCCCGTTGTCCTGTCTCTCCGTCTTCTCTCTATTTCTCCCTCTGACCTGGTCGTGCTTCGTTTTCTTTCCCTTCTCGCCCGTGGCGACGCCAATGGCGCCAACTCTGCTGCCCGCCTTCCCATTGGGTACGATGGTTCGACCAACAGAAAACTCCTACCTCATTGGCACACCGAAGGGCCTGTTCCAGCTCACCGAGGGCGGCGGAGTCATCACCCTGGTGGCCGACAAGCGCTTCGACAAGTTGATCGTCCTCGAAGCATATGGCGTGCTGATGGTCATCAGCGGCCGGGAGCGGCAGATTCGCATGTACCGCCTGGACGTGCTGGCTGCCCTGGCTGCCGGAGAGGAATTGCCCGTGAACGACATTGCCCCGGCCTCTGAGCAGCGTGGGGGCAGTCGTACCGAGCGCCTGACTTCCGGACTATCATCGCTGCGCTTCAATCTCCGACGCGCGGATCCGGTCTACGTGACCTTGGCCAACACCAAGGACACATACCACATTTCCGTCGGTGCGTGTTGGGGCTTCCCTTGTGCCTTCTCAGCTTGTGGAAGGGTAGGAGGCGGGGAGGGATGGGGGGGGGGAGGAGGAGAGGCAGAAAGGGAAAGAGAGAGAGCGAGAGAGATATTTTCCCGCCTGCTGTGGCTTTGCTAACCGGCTTGCCTGCATGTTCCGGCCCTATGGCGACAGTCCGCGCGCGCAACACGGCCTTCCTTGTGGCCGGTGTCAAGCACTCGATCTTTCTCTTCATGTGGGCCGAGTATCCTTTCAATAAGTTCATGAAGATCAAGGAATTCTACTCGCCGGAGAAGGTCCGGTATGTGGAGCCGATTGTCAGCCGACCGGTCCCCGGGACCGATGCCCACAGCAGTGGCTCCCGGACCAAAGCCAGTCGCGAGGTCCTTCCCTCGGTCCTTGTGGCCCCCTCTTCGCCGAGCCCGAACCCGGCGGCGCGCATCGTCGCCCTGGCGGTTATGTGCGTCAGCCGATCGGTCTTCATCAACATCGACACGGCCGAGGTGGTGCCCTTCGCCATCACCGACAAGACTGGACCACCCATTTCGATTGGCCCAATCAACACCGATGGGGCTCTGTTTGCTGCCTTCCAGCGTATGTCACACGGATGCGCGCACACACGCACACACGCACACACGCACACATCATCTCCTTGCATGCTCTCTCTCTCTCTGCCCCTCCCAACGACTGACACACACACACACACACACACACACCACTACTTTCCTCCCCCCCGGGCTCCATCTACAACAGGCGGCTGCCTCTATATTGATCCCCTCACCTTTGCCCCGATCAGTCCATTCGTCCAGTGGAAGACCTCCCCCACCTTCGCCCTGCCATTGGGGCAACTGGTTGTCTGCTTCCTGGCCGGATCGATGGAAGTGTATGACTTCCGCTCGGGCGATCTGCTGCAGACCATCCGTCGGTCAGTGCCGCAGTACCAGCCCACATCCATTCTCAGCCGCGTGGGTGGCATGGTCAGCGGGTCTGGGTCCTCGTCGGCCGGCGGGTCCGGCCAGGGGACCGTCAACTCCTGGCGCCGGGTGCAATTCCTCATGCTTCAGGGCCAGACCGATCTCATCATCTCCACCTTCAGCTCGGTGCCATCCTCCTCTGGGACAGTGGCTGGCTCTGGGCCACCCTCGGCCACGGATCTGCCCGAAGCGAATGGTGCTCTGTCTGCCGAGCCCACAGCACCCTCCTCGCCGGCACCCTCGAGTGTGTCCTCACGTGTGTCGGCTCTGCGGTCTGGCTTGGCTGGAGCCTTTGGCGGGAGCAGGTCCTCCAAACCATCCAGCCCGGTGACGCCTGTCGCGTCAGATACCCCCCCGGAGCTGAACAGCAGCACGGGCTCCATTTCTTTGGCCGTGGCCGACGAGGAGTCCGCCATGTCGGCCGGAGGTGGGAATGGCGCATCGTCAGTTTCCTCGGCCTCGGCTTCACCATCCTCCTCCTCCTCCTCATTGGCTTCTACCTCCTCCTCCTCCTCCTCTTCCTCCTCCTCCTCCTCGGCTGCCGGCCGCTTCTCAGACATTTGCGTTCTTCGCCTGTCGGAAGACAAGCCCATCTCCTTCTACTACCAGGAGCTTTAGACACTGGGGGACTCCCTACCTGGCCGGATGGCGGTGATCAGTCGCGCCCCTCCACGACTATGTGTGGGTGAGCGCCGGTGTGGAGATGTGTGCCTGTACCTGGGCGCTGGCAGGGCTCTGACCAAGGAAGGGGCTAACCCCCCCCCCCCCCCCCCCCC
>NW_009242971.1:4452697-4454840 GCF_000388065.1 Fonticula alba | reverse complement strand
CCCCCCCCCCATATGCATACACATACGCAGATACATGTGCGTGCACGAGCACGTTCTTCACACGGGTGCACTCCTATGCTCCGGCAGGGCCGGCGGGATGTGCCCATGATTCCCGTGAATTGTACCAATATTCGACACATGCAGACAGGCAGAAGAACAGAAAGACGGACAGAATAACAGACACACACACACACACGAGAATACACCACCATGTCCTTGCTCTATCAGAGAGAGAGAGAGAGAGAGAGAACTCAAACTATTTAGGCCCGCGACGCTGTGCCTGGCCAGGGAAGAGGGTGGAGGAATAATTTGTTTCGGTTTAGTGGATATTTGGGGGGGGGGGAGGGGCGCAGGGGAGAGGGAGCCAGTGGAGAGTGGCTACATGCGGTGGAGATGCCAAAATTGAATCCATGGTCCACGAACGACAAGAGACCGACAGAGAGGGAGAGAGAGAGAAAGAGAAAGGAGCACAGGGGGGAAGAGTAGCAGGGGAGATGGACAATCAGTAAGAGGAAGGCACAGCGAGCGTGAAGAAGCCGGTTGGGGTACTTCCAAACCTCCCCCCCCCCCCCCCACACACACACACATTATGACATTGACGCACCATTTTCACTGGCCCGGAGTCTGAGCGCTGGACTTCATCTGCTGCCAGAGGTTGTCGGCAATCATGCGGCCCATGCTGTCGGTGGCCATCTGGGTGGCCTGATCCAGAGGGTCGCTCACAACCGACCCAGACCCAGCGGCCTTGGCCCGAGCCTTAGCCACCCGAGCACACTTGATGTATCCAATGACATTGGCCATGGACAGGGCAAGTGCCACGGCGACAACTGCCAACCAGGAGAAGGAGAACTGGAAGATACAGGCAATCGCCAGTAGCAGCCAGACCGCCGGCGTCAGGTACAGCGCATACCAAAAGACGATGGAGTCCGACTTGTTGGGCGGGCCAGAGGTAGCGGGCTGCAGGAAGGGGGCAAGCATGTTAATAGAAGTAAGCCAGGATAGCTCTGAGAGGGCAGGAGAGAGAGAGAGAGAGAGATAGACAGACAGAGGGAGACAGAGGGAGACAGAGAGAACTACAGGACCAAAGGGAAGAGCAAAAAAGAGAACGCACATCGCGCGACTCGAAGATCCACTCGGTGGAGCCATCCTCGCGGACCTCATTCCACCAACGCAGACCGACCAACAAGCGACCGGTGATGTTTTTGACCGTCCAGAAGTCGCAGGCCAGCAGGATGACCGTCAACACGAAGGACAGAACGAAGTTCTTCGTGATGAAGGTGCACAACAGGTAACTCAGGATGGAAAGCACACGGAAGAGCAGGTGAAAGATCACGGCAATCGGATGGCTACATCCGGCCCGGAAGCCGTGCAGGAACCGCGGGAGGAGAGGAGCTGGTCAGATGATGTGAAAGGCCTCATGAAAGCCGGCAAGCCGGGGAATGCGAGCCGTACCTCGAGTTGCGGATGATGGCCGGCGAGTTGCTCTTCTTCTCGGCAGGCGCCTCCTGCTGAGGGGCGGCCGCCGGGGCCAAGTTGGCCTCAACGTCAAAGGGTGTTGACTGGGCGCGGGCGCAGGGGCGACAGTACACGGTCAATAAGGGGGCGACTGGCTGGCGGAAGGCGGGACAGAGGAAGGCATCGGGAGACCGGCGCTTACCATGGCGAAGGCTGTGGGGGTGATGGATTGGAGAAAAGCGATACGGGGCGCAGAAAGAGCGAGGGGGATGGAAGCAAAGAGAGGGGAGGGGGGGGGGAGGATCAGAGGAAGGTGGAGTTCCATGATGCTGGGGCTTCACCATAGCCCGCGAGATCGCCTGAAGAATCGCCCGGGTGGCGGACGGCCCGGGAGAGCCCGCATCCCCTAGTTTGGGGGGGGCTGGGGGGTGCGTGTGCGTCCCCAGGGCCAAGTGCCTCTACAGGCCCGTGTCGGCCGATCGTGAATTGCCTTGGCCCAGGACCCCGAGCCAGCCCAGGGATTAACTCCCCCCCAGGAGGGGGAAGCCCGAACTGGGGGGGCCTTGGGGCCTTTCACAGGCCCGGCACCGGGGCCCCAGATGCATCTTCAAGTCCTTCAGGCCGGCGACGGGCCAGGCCTCCTGTCCTGCACACGGCCCTCTGTCGTTGATCCCCGGCCCAGGGGGGG
>NW_009242971.1:4449524-4452664 GCF_000388065.1 Fonticula alba | reverse complement strand
GGGCGGGCGCGCAGGTGTCGCGCCGCCCGGGGCCTGCCGGGGAGCGGGGGGGGGGGGGGGGGGGGGGGGGGGCGGGGCAGGGGCCCCCTCTCCACTGGCCCGCTGCTCTTCGGACGGGGGCGCACTGGAGCGGACAAGGTGAGGGGAGTTCGGGGGGGGGGGGGGGGGGGGGGGGGGCGGCCTTGCCCAGTACGTCCCCACAGACACGTCGAGTTCTGGCCAGTGTCGTGCATAGCGCGCGGGCTTCCGCCGAGGGCGGAAAGCATGAGAGCCCCAGCGGCGGCCCGCCCAGGAGGAGCCAACCAACCCCGCCGCCCGTCCTGAACAGGCCCGGGCTGGGCAATGATGGGATCTGGATCATCAGAACGGCACGCATCTCGCCTCACCTCCCGGGGGAGGCATCCTTCTTCCTGGGCAAAAAAAAGAAAAAAGAGACCACGCCCCGGCGCGCCCGGCCACAAGAGCAAAAATGCGAATGGGCGAAGAGAGGGAGAGACAAAGGGGAAGACAGATGGAGCAAAGAACACAAGGAGCAAGTAGGGAGTGGGCACCCCCTCCCAGGGGGCAACGGAAGTTTGTTTATCCCACGGCGAAAGACAGGGAAAAGGGGGGAGGGAGGACACACGGCAGAGGAACGAGGAGGAGGGTGACTCCACCACAAGGACAAGGAGGGGAGGGGAGGAACATGAGAAAGGAACCGGCCGGCCTACCTCCGAAGAAGGAGCAACGCTCGATGGGCCAATCGCGGGAGGGCAGATGCCAGGGCGGACCGACTGCCCGCAGGAAGCCGGCACAAGGCCAACATGTGTGAAGGAGAGGGAGAGAGGGAGTTCGCCCCGGGGAGGGCAGGCATGGAAGAGAAGAAGCGCCGGCCCATGCAAGCCATGGAGCTGACAAGGCCGACAGGCGAGCTGCCATCCGCCGAGACGGGCCGGGCCGCTAGCGTCCCATAAGACCGGTGGTGGAGGTAATAATGCGGAGCCGGGGGCGCGAAGCCCGTCCCGGCGAAGGGCGGCCCGGCATGCATTGACGGCTGGGCCGGCGCAGCCGCCGTCAGCATATGGTGCTGCTGCGAAGGGGGAGGGAAGGCAAACTGGTGATGGTAGGCCACGGCACCCAGGCCGGCGGCCATGGCAGCAGGAGAACCCCCCGGCGGACCGGAGGCCGGGGGCCGCGGCGTGGCCGCCGCCGCTCCCGCCGACCCGGTGGTCGCTGCCCCCGCCGATGCCGCTGCCCCCGCCGCACCGCTGCTGCTGCCGCCATCAGTTGAGGCATTGGCCGGTGGCGCGGTGGCCGTCGGTTCGCCGGCACCGGGCGACGCCGAGCTGCCATCCGGCTGAGCCTCGCCCTCGGGCCCGGCCACATACTCACCCGTCCCGGGCGACAGGTACATCGGATATCCCGGGAAGTGCGGGGCATCATGGAAGGGAACCGGATGGCTGGATGGCACAAAGTACTGGTAGTACATGAGCGGCTGGTGCGGGTCCTCCCCCATGTCGGCGGTCTCGCCGCCCGGCAGTGTCGACCCCAGCGGAGGGACACTGGCCGCCGGGGCGGTTGCCAAGACCTCCTCTGGCGACTCATCGAAGACCTCCATGTAATTGGAGGCCGGCTCTGGTCCAGTGGGATAATGGTGCAGGGTATGCCCGTGCGAGGAGGCATGCCCGTGCCCCGGATGCGGGTGGTATGACAAGGAAGCATGATGGTGGTGATGGTGATGATAGCCGACTGCGCTGGACTCGGCGAAATGCACCAATGGGCTCGGGTGCATGCAGTCCGTGTGCGGGACCTTGGGCGGAGGCTGTGACGGAGGAGGAGGAGGAGGAGGAGCTGCCGCCGCTGTGGCTACCGCCGCCGTCGCATGGTAATGATACGGATAGTAGGCCGGTGCAGGCTGTCCCAAAGGGGCGGGCGCCTCGTGCGGCATGTAATAGGGACTCGGGGCAGCGGGAACCGCCACAAAACGCCCGGTTTCCGGTGACCGGCGATAATGGTAAACCAACGGCTGAACCGAGTCACCCAGGGCATCAGCCCGCGACCCGGGCCCAGACCCGAGAACGCCTGCACGAGATCCGGCACCGGCAGGTGTACCGGCGCCGGCAGCCACGGTCGACGCCGAGCTGGATCCTCCTCCTCCGTCACCGCCGCCCGAGCGGGAGATCGAGGACGTCCGACTGGCCAAAAGCGCGGCCAGCTCCTTCGGATCCATCTCGGTGGCCCGCGCACAGAGCGACAGCACCGAGGGGTCGGTTTCGCCCAACAGCAGCGGGCAGTTGTCACACTGTCCGGAAGATTGGGAGCACACGGAAAAGAGCAACGGCGACTTGGAGCTATCGAGACCGGTGCCGAAGTCAATGTCATTGCCGGTCGGTGGGGCTCGAGTCACCTGCAGAGCGCCAGGGCAGATGGGGTCGCGCTTGTGGGACTTCGGCTGGACATAGTGCCCGTCTACGCGCGTCCAAATGCCGAGATGCTTCTCGCTGTTGCCGGACAGACAGATAAGTGGGTGCGTCAGGTCAGACAGGACATCGCCAACGGGGGGAGGAGAGAGCGGAGGGCGAGAGCGGAGGGCGAGAGCGGAGGGAGCCTGTCAAAGGGAGTAACCCCGCACCGTGCATTCTCCTGCAGGTACTCCAGGAATTGGACCCGTGAGGCTGACAGATCGCCATGGCCATTGTACACGACGCCGAGCCCGCGCTTGACAATGTCCGCCGCCACGTCGATCAAGTGAAGAGGCGCCAGACGCGAGTGCGAGAAGAGGGTGCCAACCTACCCAGCACAATCAGACCACCGGGGGGGGGGGAGGGAGGAAAGGAAAGGAGGAGCATGGCGAGGAATCCCCCGGTCAGAGACGGCCACCAGCCCGAGGCGAGAGGGATGCGAATGGGGGGGGAGAGGGATGCCAGCTGCGCAGCGCACCAGCCGTCCGTAGCGATCCACCCGGTGCGGCTCGATGGCCACCAGGCGCCCCTCGGTAATGTCGCGTAGGCGCTTCAGGGCCGACGCGCTCAGGGGCTCGGCAAGCCGGCGATTGTATGTGCGCGAAGGCGAGTCAAAGCCGGCCGGGCGGATGACCAAGTAGTCGGTCTTCATCTTGTCCAGAAAGTAGGTCGACACTAGGGAGGATGGGCGAGGGGGGG
>NW_009242971.1:4448180-4449469 GCF_000388065.1 Fonticula alba | reverse complement strand
GGGGGGAGGGGGAACAAATCGACACCTCCAGTGGGCCACAACAAGGGGAGCTGAGGGTGGGGGGCGGAAAAAAAAAAGAAAGACCGAAGAACGGGAGGAGAGGGAGAGAGAGCGCGTGGAGGGGGGGGGGGGGCGAAACGCCTGAAAGCCAAAGGGAGGGCAGCTCGGGGGGCTAGAAGGAAAGGGGACTGGGGGAGGAAAGGAACAAGATGAGGGCCGGTGAAGAAGATGGATGCTAGATCCCGGGGCGAGGGCGGGATCGGCCAAGGCTGCCAGCTCTTCAGGCGCGTCTTCGGAAGGAAGAAGCCCGGCCGCAGAAGTCGGGATCTTCTCCCCCGTGTATGCCCAGGGCTTAGTGGCTGCCACCAGTCGGAATTAGGACACAACTCTGTCCCAATTGTGGCAAAGGCGGCGCGAGGGTGGATAACCTTGGCAGATGCCGAGGGACGTAGCCATCCAAGGCTTCCTCGGCTCTGTGGAATGCGCTCTGGATCCCAAGAGTGCGCGGGTGGGGGGGAGGGGGGGGGGGAGGCCGCCCTTTTCTGGGCGCGAATCCGCGCCGAAGATCTGGCCTGCCGGGGGACAAGTGACGGCCCCCTGAGCATCAACAACCCTCAACGAGTCTGTGGCACACCTCCACGCATGCACTCGCACTCGCGCATGCAGAGGACTCCCGGGCAGGCCACGGCGGTTGATCGCCCGGCCATGGCGGAACGCCGTAGGTGGAGAGCATAGCCCGGGCATCGAGCAACCCCGTCTGGCCGGGGAGGGCAGGAGGGGAGGGTGGGAGGGAGGAGGGGGGGGGGAGGGGGCAAACATGTGGCGGTAAGTATGAGGGGAGAAAGAACGGGACAAAGACCAAGACCGGGCAAATCATCAGCATGCCCGAGAACGACGCGATGTGCCACGCACTGGGGAAGAAGGAGCTGGCGGCAAAGCGCAAGAAAGTCGACGGAAGCCGATAGATGTGAACACTGCCACATTCCTTGACCTCGGTTACAAAGCTGCACCGGGGGAATGACATGTGGTCAGAGGAAGCAGTCGGAACCACACACACACACACACAGTGGGGCGGACACAAAGTGGCGGCGGGAGATGGCGGCAATGACGCACCCATGAATGACTGAGGGGAGATCCTCCACGGAGCCACCACTCAACAAGGCACCCGAGGGCTTGGCCGGGGACTTAACATCCTCGGAAGGCGACTTGCCCATGATTGCCGTCGGCTTGAAGTAGTCCTTTGGGAGGTCCGTCATAGCGGCCTGAGGAAAGGGGGGGGGGGGGGGGGG
>NW_009242971.1:4446634-4447679 GCF_000388065.1 Fonticula alba | reverse complement strand
GGGGGGGGGGGGGGGGGCGTCCGGCCCCGAAAGGTCCGCACCCAAGGCCCTCACCCAAGGCCCGCCTATCCGGGGCATCGCACTGGCGCACCCCGATCGGGGCCCGCGGCAGCCCGGGCCAGAGAGAACAGCCGGCGGGGGCGGGGGGTCTCCCTCGCCCACCATAGCGACCGCCAGCAGCGTTGAATCTTCGCCCCTGCCCCGCCCCTCCCGCCGGTGTAGTCTCTAAAAGTGTCCTCGGCTCCCCTGATCCATCTGTAGGCTGTGCTTGCTCTGGCTCCCACAACGCCCGAAACTCACATTTGGAAAAATCGGGGCCGCCCCCCTCGCCACCCTCAGGGGCTGGCTGCTCTCGCACGCATGCACGCACGCATGCACGCACGCACGCACGCACGCACGCACGCACGCACGCACGCACACAATCCAGCGGGCTATACTTTTGGGTTATCCACTCCGGGGACGCCCTGGCAAGACGCCAACCAGGAACGGCAGGGCCGCAGCGGTCCCCCCTACATAGGGATGCGAAAACATACACCCGTGCATATCCCTCGCACGGCCCGGGAAAAGCGCGGAAATGACCCAAGCCCACTCCTGGAAAAGTGCGCCCGCCGGGCGCATGCAACGGAGCCACGTACAAGGGTCGGCACACACAAATCCTCACGCATATAAATCCGACCATATTCCCGCCTTTGATCGGTTAAAAGGCCCTTGCTCCCCCCCCCCCGGACAGTCTGAGGCCTGTGGATTGGTGGACACCCTCAAGTGGCGGAGAGAGGGAGAAGCTTCGCGGGAGAGATATGCGCGCCCCCCTGGGTTCTGCGCCACCAGCACGCAAGCCTCCCTCCCGGCCATTGACTGGGCAAAACTATGCCCGGAAAGGGTCACGCCCATGAAGGGCCATATCACCCGACAAAGACGAGATCACGAGCAGACGCTTAGGGCCCTATCCAATTTCTCCCCTTCAACCATGTGGATCACCGCGAGGCCGGCGGGGGGAGGAGGCTGCACGGTCTCTGGACACGGAGTGGGAGAGACGGGGGGGGGG
>NW_009242971.1:4443350-4446004 GCF_000388065.1 Fonticula alba | reverse complement strand
CGTCGTTGTTATCCTGTCGCTCCCATTGCCGTCACCGCCACTGCACCAGGCCCTTTCCCGCTCCTCGCCTGCTTCCACCGCTGGTCCTCGCCCCCCCCCCCCCCCGGCATCCTCCCTGCCTCGTCCGCCGATTTTCTGCTTGTGCATCCAGCCGTCGACCACACCATCAAGCCCGAGGCTTCCTCCGCCCCGGTGCTCAACACCTCGGAGTGGCCTCTGCTCCTCAAGGTCCGCCTTTATCATCCCCTGCTGCCCCTCGCGCTTCTCGCGCCCCGGGACTCCCCTTTCCCGGTGTTCTTCTCCTCTCCCCATCGCACAAACACCGATGCCTATACGCAAACATGCCTGACCCATATTGCATCCCCCGCCCCATCCCACCCTGCTGCCCCACATGCGCGCTAATCATGGCCCCTCTCATGGTCCACAGAACTACGACAAGCTCAACGTTCGCACCGGCCACTACGTCCCCATCCCCTCCGGCCATTCGCCCCTGAAGCGCCCTCTTCGCGATTACATCCAGTATGGTGTGATCAACCTCGACAAGCCGGCCAACCCCTCCTCCCATGAGGTGGTCGCCTGGATTCGCCGCATTCTGCGCTGCGACAAGACCGGCCACTCGGGCACCCTGGACCCGAAGGTCACTGGTTGCCTGATTGTTTGCGTCGACCGCGCCACTCGCCTGGTCAAGTCCCAGCAGTCTGCCGGTAAGGAGTACGTCGCGGTCCTCCGCCTGCACGAGGCCCTCGACGACGAGAAGAAGCTCTACCAGGCGGTGGAGACCCTGACTGGCGCTCTGTTCCAGCGCCCGCCTCTCATCTCGGCCGTCAAGCGTGTCCTCCGTGTGCGCACCATCTACGAGAGCAAGGTCTTCGAGTTCGACAACGAGCGCAACCTGGCCGTCTTCTGGGTCAAGTGCGAGGCCGGTACCTACATCCGTACCCTCTGCGTGCACCTTGGTCTGCTGCTCGGCGCCGGTGGCCACATGCAGGAGCTTCGTCGTGTCCGCTCCGGCCACACCTCTGAGCAGGTGCGTCTTTCTCTCCCTCCTCCCCCTCTCCCCTCCCCCTCTGGCCGCCTCTCGGCTGCTTCCAATCTCCCTTCCTGAGATGCTGACCCTCTGAGTCCCGCTCCCCTCCTCGTTGCCTTCGTTCGCGCGCGCGCGCACACACACACACACACACACACGCACACGCACACACAATATGCACAGGACAACATGGTCACCATGCACGACATCCTCGATGCCCAGTATGTCTACGACAACTCTCGTGACGGTGCGCCCCCCCCCCCTCGTGTATCCACACATGCCCATGTGGCCGCTGTGCCTCGCGCCCCTCTTGCCTCCCCTACCCCTCATGCTCACCTCCCCCCTCCCCTATCCCCCCGCTCCAGAGTCCTACCTCCGCCGCGTCGTCCGCCCCCTGGAGAGCCTTCTCGTTTCGTACAAGCGTGTCGTCGTCAAGGACTCCTCGGTCAACGCCATCTGCTACGGCGCCAAGCTCATGATCCCCGGTCTGCTGCGCTACGAGAATGGCATCGAGTCTGGCGAGGAGGTTGTCCTCATGACCACCAAGGGTGAGGCCATTGCCCTGGCCGTGGCCGAGATGTCCACCGCCCAGATGTCCACCTGCGACCATGGCGTTGTTGCCAAGATCAAGCGTGTCATCATGGAGCGTGATACCTACCCCCGCCGCTGGGGTCTCGGCCCCAAGGCCCAGGAGAAGAAGGGCCTCATCAAGGCTGGCAAGCTGGACAAGCACGGCAAGCCCACCGCCGCCACCCCGGCCTCCTGGTCCAAGAACTACGTCGACTATTCGTGCGTCTTTCCCGGTTCCCCCCCCCCCCCCCCCCCCCCCCCTCTGTCCCTATGCCCAGCCACCTTCATGCGACCTCTCTAACACGCTTGTTGCTTCAGCTCCCCCGACGCTCCGGCCCCTGCTGCCGCTCCCGCCGCCGCTCCTGCTGCCCCCGCCGCCACCCCGGCCGTTGTGGCCGAGGAGAAGTCCGACGACAAGAAGGAGAAGAAGGAGAAGAAGGAGAAGAAGGACAAGGACGAGAAGAAGGAGAAGAAGGACAAGAAGGAGAAGAAGGAGAAGAAGGAGAAGTCCGACGACGTGCGTCCCCCCCCCCCCTCCCCGCTTCCATCTCTCACTACCGGTTGCTGATGCGGTTCCCATGGACTTTTGTTTGCGTGAGCTGCCTTGTTTATTGACACCTCCACTGTCCCCCCCCCCCCCTCCTCCTCCAGTCCGAGAAGAAGAAGAAGCGCTCCAAGTCCGAGTAGATTCATTTATAGACCGCCCCCAGGCAGGAGCAAGGGGCTGCTCCCCTCGCTCTGCCGCGTCCCTCTACTCATCTCTCTCCCCCCCCCCCACCCCCCACTGCACACACACGCACACACACACGCATATACAACTTCCCCAGCCCCTGTCACTTTAAAAAAAGCCCAAGTGTAATATAGCATATACATGTATATCTTCCCCTTTGTGCCCTTCCCTGTCCCTCCCTCCCACGCGCACAGTACCGCAATCTCTCGCGGTCGGGGCTGGGCTCGACACATCCGATGGCTGCACATTTTGTTGGGCGCCGTGTCTATTCGGCGGTTCCTTGCCGGATTGAGGCTGTCTGGGCGGGGGGGGGGGGGGGGGGGGGGG
>NW_009242971.1:4439710-4442210 GCF_000388065.1 Fonticula alba | reverse complement strand
CGAGGCTGAGCCCCCGCCACCGTGGCGGGTATGTGTGAATTGCGCAAAGAGGGCCGGATCATCCGGCAACGCATAGAGCCAGCCCCGGACCAGGTATACCACTGCCGGGGTGATGGCTTTCAGGGCCTGGCTGTTGGCTGCCTCGGTGCAGAGCTCCGACTGCTCGTCCGCCGCCGGGGGGAATGCCCGCACCCGCGGCGGAAGAGCCTCGGCCACGGCCAGGGCCTCGGCTGTTTGAGGGCTGGTGTGCTCGCGACATGCCTGGCCCAGGTTGCTCCAGTACAGTCGCGAGAAGTCGCCATAAAGATGCGCCGCCAGCCAGGCACTGAAGAAGGGAACTGGCAGAAGCCGGCCAGTTGCATGGCAGCAAGTCAGTGGCCCAGTTGGAGGGCAAATTCCCCTCCCCCTTGCCTGTCTTGTCCCACCCCCCGCCCCACTCTCTAAAAGGAAGAGAGGAGGCAAGCAAATGAAGAACACCCAGAAGGAGCGGGGAGAGAGGTGCTCGGACATCGCGTACCGATGGTCGATCGACGCCCGCGCAGCGTCCGATTGAAGAATCCCCGACTGACCAGCTCTTCCGATTCCTGCTCATTGTTCTGCCGAATGCCGCACTCCCGGCCAAAGTAGGGCCCGACCTCCGGACGAGTGAACACCTGCGGCCCGAAGGTTGACCCCTCTTTCATGGTCGGATAGATATCCAGCAGTCGATATCCCCGGATGACGCCAAGTGCCCGTGACAGGTCGAAGTGTGTCACAAACAGGGTGGTCGGCTCAACGAAGTCCAAAGCACAGAGAAAGCCCTGGGCCGCCTCAAGGGCCTTGTCGCCAAGGGGGGCTGCCACCAAGGGCTCAGGCTTGACATCGACCCCGGACCGCTCGGCCTCGGCCGTCACACTCGCCTCGGCGGTGTCAGCCATTTCCCCACGTGCCTCGGTGGCTTCGGCCGCATGGGCGCGGAGATCCTCCAGCGACAGCGCCTCCAGACGAACCACCGACGATGGGACCAGAATTTGCCGGTCCGACTGGAAAGTGGGCACCGCATGAGCCCGAGCCACATTGACCACCTGCGCCCGGGAGACCGTCGGGCGAGTCCCAGGAGGATCTAGCTCCAGGGTCGGGGGGCGACATGGCTCCTCCCCGCCAAGGGTGAAGGGCGAAAAGTCATACGTGTGAGCAATGTGTGCCACAGTCACCGGGATCGGGCGAGGCCCCGGCGATTGGAGCATGGCTCGCTCCCCATCGGTGAGGGTGTCCGGCGAATCGACCCCGGCCGCCAGCCGGGCCAGCCGGGCCGCTCGCCACGCCACCAGTCCATTGACATAGCCAGCCGCATGCAGGGCCGCCGCACGGATGGCCCTTGGCGGAGCTGACAGCACACGATCACGGGTGATGCGTGCCCGCTGCTCGGCCGCCGGCCGCACCAAAAAGGCGTCCTGGTACGGAACCAGCTGCGGATCGATCAAGGCCGCAACGACGGCCGCAAAGGCCGCACAACTGCCAGCAGGCACCTCCGGAGGCTCGGGCATGGGGCCTGGGTCCTCGGGCACCGGCTTGGACACCGGTGTTTCCACGGCCTCCGCCAACTTTGGCGGGTCCGACAATGCTGGGGGCTTTTCCGCCGGGGGTTGTCCACCGGTGGAACCCGACACGGACTGGCTCACACGAATGTTGAGAGACGGCCCGAGGGAAATCCGTAAGGCACGCCCATGGCCTGGCGAAGTCGTGGCATCCCCCACCCCCGGGGCCAGAGACAGGGACACGCACTGGCGCTTGGCACTGGGCGGCGACCCGGCATCGAGATCCCCATCGGTCGGTGGGATGCTCGGAGTCTGGCACGAATGAGGGAAGGGTCAATCACAGATCCGGCCACCGGGCTTTTGAGAGACGCGCCCCTCCTCGTCCTCGTTCCGCCATAGCGGCGGGGGAGGGACCAGGCAGGGAGGGAGAGAGAGAGAGAGAGAGGGAGGGAGGGAGGGAGGGAGGGGACAAAAGCGCGTACCTGACTGGCTCCAATCTTTAACGGGAGACGGCCCATTGCGCGGCTTGGACTGCCGCCGGTGGCACCTGGCTCGGCGGAGACGTCCAATGAGAAGGAGACCGCCTTGCTGGTCGGTGCAGACGCTCGGGAGGCAGTCTCCGAGGAGCCGTGTGGCTCGGGGGAGGATCCACGCGGGGGGGCTGGCCCCGGTGCCGACGTCCGAATGGATAGTCGTAGCGACCGCCCTGGCGAGTGGGCGGGAGGCGTGGCGCTCGGCTGTATGGTCAACAACAGGTTAGGGGGGGGGGGGGGGTGTGGGCTCGGCCAGAGAAAGCGCGGGGAGTGGAGGAATCCTACCATTTCCACAGGAAGGAGGGGAAGGTGCCTGCCCGGGCGAGAGAAGTGGACGACAAAGGGCAGGGGGACTGCCGTGGGGGGATTTAGATGGCAGGCAAATGGGCGCGAGGGGGAGGACGGGCGCGGGGGGCCCCCCTCCTCCTCCAGTCCGAGAAGAAGAAGAAG
>NW_009242971.1:4430885-4439630 GCF_000388065.1 Fonticula alba | reverse complement strand
GGGGGGGGGGGGGTCAAGACAGCGATTTTTATCGCGCGGGTGCGTAGTAATGGCGTGGCCGGCGGAAATGAGCCTCCCTTTGAAATGTGCATCCCCGCCCCGGGAAGTAAGCCCGCGGCGGGGTCTACCAAGCGGTGGCCGTTGGCGCGACCGGTAGATGGCTACTACCAATAGCCCCCCGGTCAAGCAATAGCGGGCGGTCCAACAGATGGCCGGATCACGACGCGCCGTTGGTACCATCCGTGGGCAATCGCGCGGCGTGGAAACTGCCCGCCTGCTCCATCGTTCGCGTCGGGCCCCCCCTTCCCCCCCACCTCCCCCCCTCCGCTGCCCACAGCCTCTAGATCCCGCAACCGGCATGATGACTCTCCGCTCCAAACGAAGACGAGGAGTGGGAGGGCCTTGATGCAGGGGGCTCCCCCCGACAAGGCCCGGCTCACCTGCTAAGAGGCACTGGATACTGGCCATATCCTCCCACAACCTCGACACTCCTCTCCTCGCGTGCCCTTCATCTGCATCCTCTCCTCCTTTGTGCCGGATTGTCCCCTTTCCCTCTCTCTCTCTTTGCAGCCCCATGATGCAGGCTCGCGCGGTGGATACCCCGATGAGCGTCCGGGGCCAAGCTGCCCCGTCGGCGAAGCGCTCACCGTCGGCTGACCTCCACGTGCTGGAGCCGACTTCCAAGTGTGGCCGTCTGGCTGCCGACCCGGCAGTCGGCATGCCCGACGCCCTGCCCATGCCACTGTGTCTGACATTTGCCCGGGTGTCGACCGTGCCTCCCGGCACATCGATGGATCAGCTTCGCGGGCACCTGGACCCGGAGGCCTCCGGCTTCTTGGCTAGCCGGGCGACGACTCCCCTGCCCGAGGGTCCGCCATTGGCCTATCGTGCGGCCCTGCTCCAACACCTGACCGATTATCTGTGCGTCACGAGCTGCCACCACGATGAATGATCCCCTCCCCCGCCCCCCCCCCCCCTCTGGGGCATTACCACCCTTCTCCTTCTGACATCGCCTTCTCTTCGAATTCAACAACGAAGCTTCACCAGCAATGATCTCGCCTCGCGGACTTCACCCGGAGCCGCCTTCTGGAAGGTTGAGAGCGACACCTGGCTGCTCCTGAATCTGGTTGCCCGTGCGACTCCGCAGGAGCTCGGCTCTGCATCTGCCCTCACCAAGGTACGCACGTGTGCTGGCCGACATGCCGTCTCTGCTTGGCCTCCCGGCCGGCCGCCCTCGCGGCCAAACACACCGGCAGCTGACATCCCCCATCCGGCTTTTCACTTGCCAGCTGCTGCGGCTGTGGGTCGAGGAGTCGACCCCTCGTCGCCCGAGCCCCGTCTCTCCCCGGCTGCCTGCGACTCGGGGCTCTACCCCGGCTCGACCGAGCTCCCAGCATCCGGTGGAGACCTCCAAGCAGACCCCCTCGCAGGACGCCGCGGCTGTTGATCATGTCTTGCACCTCCTTCGCCGAGGCCAATTGAAGGAGGCCCTGCAGCCCAGCGGCCCTGGCGGTGTTTGGCTGTCACCCTTCCTTCGATCCCTGGCCCAGGGTGCCCTTTCGGCTGATGGTGCGTGTCAGCCTCGGTGCTTGTTATCTTCATTCTCCCCTTTGAAGCACACGCGCGCATGCACACACACACACACACACACATATATATATATATATATAAACACTCACTCACACACACACACACACACACACACACACACACACACACACCCTTTCTTGCTCTCCTCGACACTTGTCACTCCTCCACCCATTTCCCCCCCTCCTCTTCCTGCCTGGTGGTGCCCAGACCCCCTTTTTGCCAACCGCACCCTCTGGAAGCGCACCTGCCTCGGGGCGGCCCTCGGGGCGGATATTCCCCTTGGCGAGCGGGCTCTGCTGGGCGCGCTGGCCGGAAAGCCCCTGCTCTTTGCACATGCATTCCACCCCGGGCTACCAGGTCCACCAGGTGTCGCGGCCCCCGGCCCCGGGGGCTCGTCCCCTCCCGGAAGCCCGCTGGTTGGGGCCCTCGCTGATCCGACTGATACAGCAGTCTTCCGGGCAGCGGCCGCCGCGGCATCTGAAGCCCTAGACCGACGCTGGGAGGACCTTTTTTGGATGCACTGTCTGACGCAGGATGAGCGCCTGGCCGATGAGGCGCATCAGCATCGTGGTCGGTTCTCAGCCGCCCTCGGCCTGAATCCCCTCTGCGGCCTGGGCCACTTGCTGGCGGTCGCCGAACAGGAGCCCGGCATCCAAGACGAGGCCGGCTCTCTGGCCTCCCAGGCCCCAGATGCCCTGGTGATGGATTTGTTCGCAGACGCCGGGATTGTCGATCCGCTGGATCCGGCCTCCTCGGCCGGGTGCTCGTTGCCCCGGCTGTGGCGCCTGCTGCAGCGAGACATTGCCCTCCAGCGCCCTTGGCAGGCCCTTGACCGGTGCTTCCACTTCCTCCAGGCTCAAGTGCCCGGGGGGTTGCTTCAATTGATCGGCAAGGACTCGAATGCCCTCCGCCCCTTGGTGCCATTTGTCCAGGTGCTGCGCTTTGCCACGCACCTGGGTCTGGCCCTGGCCGAGGACTCGGTCGTCGGTGTGCCGACGCCTGCCCGGCAGCATACTGTCGATACTCTGGCCTGCCTATATGGCATCCTGTTGGCATGCACCCAGATGCCCGGTGCTCTGGCTTTCTCTTTGGCCAGTGACCTCCCGGCTGACGACCTCCCGAACCAATGGCTGGCCGCTCCGGTGTATCTGTCCTCATTGGCCCTGGCCGAGTCCACTTTCGGGCATCTTTTGGCCGTCCACTTTGCCGGCTGCCCGGACTTGAGTCACATTCCGGCTGGTCGGGCGCGTGTGCGGGCTCTCATGGCCTCCCTCCCTGAGCGCCACCCGACCGTGTTGACGGATGCCCCGCTCGATGACCTGGCCTCGGCCGAAGCGGCGCTACTCTGGTCGCTGATCCGGCTGCCGACGGGCTTGACTCCGACGGCACTGGACCAGCTGGCCATTGCCCTCCCGCCGGCCGAGTCGCCGGGCTCGGAGGTGGTTGGTGCGGCCTTGCGCGGTCGGCTCGATGCCGCGGCGATGCTGGGCCTGCCCGCCCCCCCCGATGACCCGATGGACATTGACACCGGGCTGGCTGATGGGTCCCTTGCGGACGAGCTGGACCGGATCCCGGAGGATGCGCATCTGGTACACTGGCGCCAAGTGCGCCGTGCGCTGCTGCTCGGATCGCCGGCTGACCAGGATTGGCTGCGCGCGGTCAATACCCTCACTTGGCTGGTGCACCTGCTCCCGGTGCCTGGGATCCTCGCCCGTCGGGTGGAATCCGGCCGCCAATTGGCTGCCGGGGTGGTTGACGAACATTTGGCCTCGCTGGCCGGCTCCGATGCCGATGCCGGTGCTGGTGCTGGCGGCGCCGCTCGCCCGTACCTGAGCATGCTGTCGCATGCGGGGCTGCTGCTGCGTCGCGCCCTGGCCGCCGGGCGCCTGGATGCCGTGCGCGCGGTGTTGGCTGGCCCTGGCGCCCGCGGTCTTCTTGCTGACATGGCCGGATCGGCGGCGGACCTGGGCACCGGGGGACCGGCGGCCGGGGCCCCGGGCGCCGCATCTGTTCGCCTCGCTGGGGCTCTGTGCACGGCCTTCGAGGCTGCGGCTCAGGCCCTCGCCTTGGCCAGCCCCTCGATCATGGATTCGGCCTCGGCGGCTGGCGATCATGCCGGGGCGCTTGCCACTGCGCGTCGGCTCCTGGTGGATCTGTCCCAGTCACTGGGGCAGGCTCGCCTGGAGGACCTGGCCAACGAGGCGGACGTCCTGCCCAGCGATGGTCCTGCCCCCATGGGCGCTGCCGATGCCGTGGGCGTCCCTCTGCCGGTGGTCTGCTCGCTGTTGGCCGCAGCGACTCCGGCCGCCCCAGCCGACTCAAATCAGGAGCGTGCCGAGCTGGCTCTCCTCCGATCGGCCTACCTGCCGGTGGTGGCTTTGTGGGTGGCCCGATTGGATGCTCGGGCACTGGCCTCGGCCGGGAGCCTTGCTGCCCCGGCAACTGGCGATGACACCGCCACTGCCTGGGTCCTTCGTCCGGAGGGCACCAAGTCCATCATTTTCGGGCTCGGCCCAGATTTGACGTGCGTCCACAGCCGGATGTGTCGTCCAGCTCGCCTGGCTGATCTCCTCCATGTGCCTGCCTTTTGCTCGCCCTCCCCCTCCCCCCCCCCCCCTTTCTCACACTCATCCTCCCAATGCAGGTCCAGTCAGGCCACCGAGGCGACGACCCCGGAGGCCAAGCGGGCCGAGAGCTGGTTGCAGATCGCCGGGTCCGATCCAACTCTGGCGCCGCATCCGCTTTTCCCCTCTGGCCTCATGGCAAGCCCTCCCATGTCGCAGAAGACCGCCTGCGAGCTGATTGCCCTGGCCCGAAGCTCCCTCCTTCGCAGCATGGATACCAGCTCTCGGTAGAGGCCCCATTCTCCCGCGCTCCCTGTGAATGTATTCCCAGCTTTTGTTCCTCCGGGCCCTTGGCTTTCTCTCTTTCTCCCCCCCCCCCCCTGCCCTCTCTCTCTCTCTCTCTCTCTCTCGCGCCCTCTCTGCCCACCACCTCAACCCTCATCCCATCTTCCACCCCTACATCCTTTCCCAATAGACTACACAGGAGAACCATGCATTGGCTCCCCTTCTCCTCCTCTCGCTCGTGCACATACGACGCGCCCCCATTGTCGAGCATCAACGCTCTTCCCAATACAAGGAGGTGATCTTCCTCCGATTGCTGGAAATGTATCTCAAAATGTTTATTGTGTGCCAAGGCACGGAGGGGTCACATGAGATGACGCGCTAGTATGGGATGTCGTCGAAGAGGGAGGAGGGAGGGGAGGGGGGAGGGGGGAGGGGGGGGGGGTGGGGGGGGATCCGGGAGGCAAAGGCGCTGGGGGGGCAGAAGGGGGGGGAGAGGCGCACCACCGAAAAGGATGGGGTCTTTCTTTATCTTTCTCCCCTCCCCCTCGTGTACATGCCTAAATCCTTCTAGATACCAGCACCGACGCCGAGGATGTCTTCATCGTCATCCTCCGGCAGATGGAACTCCTCGCCCAGGGCCAGGTGACCATCCTTGGACCCGGCAAAACCGACATCCATCTCAAGCGGCTGGCTACCCAGCAGCAGGGAGTACTTGTGCTCGGCACGACGCTTCTGGTACCACACCAGACCCAGCAGCAGGGCCAGGAGCATCAGACCAAGGAAGCCCACCAGGAAGGCCCACCAGGGAACCACATCACGAATGGTGGCCGGGATAGGCTCGCAGGTATCCCCCTCGAAGCCCTCGGCACAGGAGTTACACTGGTCCCCGGTCCAACCGACCGAGCAGGAGCAAATCCCGGTGCCCGTGCGACCACTGGAGCAGGACCCATGGCCACTGCACACATTGTCCACACCACCCGGGCAGAACTGCGAACACTCCGGGCCGAAGACACCGGCATCACAGCTCTCGCACGTCTCGCCGCTCCAGTTGGCGGCACAGGCACACGTGCCGGTCTGCTCGTCGCACACACCATGGCCACCGCACATGCGGCCCTCCCCGTCGACCGGGCAAAGGAAGCACGGCTCCAGAATCGGCGGAATGGACACCGCCCCGGCGCACGGGCGCACCCGCTTGGCGGAAATGTTGCGAATCCCATCGACACACTCGCCGCGCACCAGCTCGAAATCCTCATCCACACACACCGGGCAGGCGTGGGTCGACCGCCAGACGAAGCTGTACCGGCAGCTACGGGGCTCCAGCTCGGCCGTATCGCCGCCAGCAATCGGCACCGGCATGCCGATACCGGCATCCGGATCGCAGACCATGGTCACATCAGTGCGCCGGGGGATGGCGCGACCGCCATGCGACGCCGCGCACCCGAGCGTGCCCTCCGTGAAGATCAGCGTCAGCCCCAGGGGATTGGCGGGCCACGGCTCATTGGGCCGAGTACGCCGGGCCAGATCCACCATGGCCGGGTCCAATGGCTGGAAGCCAATCACCCGGCCCAGGTCCACGGAGTACTTGCCGTCGAAGACATGCTGGCAAGCGAAAGTGGGAATCGGAATGCCCGACGCATCATAGCAGACCACACTGGAGTGCTTGGTGCCACAGACATTCAGGAAGTACTGGTGCCCGATCGAGTCGGTTCCGGCGAAGTACATCAGCTCCGGATTGTACAGGGGATTGAGATCCCAAGTCCGGGGGGTGCCGGCCTCCGACGAGGGGGCATCGCCCTCCGGCTTGCCAGGAAGCGGCTCAAACTGTGCCATGGCATGATATAGGCAGTCCGTCAGGCAGCCGGTGCCATCCGGCTTGGAAGTGGTGCCCGAGCCACAGGCAATCGGAGTCGAAGCCCCAGGGACATCGGTGAAGAAGCCCTCCGGCACCGGCTTGCAGCCGGACCCGATGGTCGGGGCGTAGGTGCCAACCGGGCAGGGGGAACACTGCTGAGACCCGGGCTCCGAGCCAAAGCCCAGCATGCACGGCTCACAGACCGGAGCCGAGCCGGCATCCACACCCTTGAAGGCCATCCGGTAAATGCGGGCCACATTGTTGCGCACATGTGCCACCGCACCCAGGTGGAAGACAACGGAGAAGGTATACGTCCCGGGGGTCATGATGGTGAAGGTGCGCGTGACGCGCGAGCCGTTGGTCCTGTTCAGGGCATAGGTCTCAGGGTCGGCAATGTCATCATCCAGGTTGTCCATGTTCAGGTACATGATGCAAACCCGGTTGCCGACCGCACTGAAGCCCCGGAGATCAGGAGATGGCGCGATGGGGGAGAAGGAAAAGGCCCAGGAGGGCAGCAGAGGGAGAGGCGCGGGTGAGAATGTGCTCGCATGGGAAGAAGGCCGAACCGAGAGAGAAAAGGTCCACGCATAGCACGCGGGAAAAGGAAGGAGGGCGAGGGGCAGTACCTGCAGAAGAGATCATACTCAATCTCAAAAGTGCCAGGCTGGAGGAAGACACGGGTGAACTGCAGCACCGAATCCATGGCGTCGCCCTGGCCGTAGCCGGAAACAATTCGGTTGCCACGCAGGATCCAGCCAGACTGATCACACCCACCATCGCAGTAGGTGGAGAACCCGGCCGGAAGGGCAGACCACTCGGTCACAGACTCCACGCGGACGGCGGCCGTGCCAGCCGGGCAGATCTCACACGCAGGAGCCCCAGGAGCCGGGTCGGCAACGAGAGCCGATCCGACAGGGCACGACTCGCAGGTGGCCGTGGCCGTGTTCAAGAACTGCCCCTGCTCACACGTGCACTCATCCTCAGTGGGCTCCGGGACCTGCGCGCTGCCGGGCAGCGTGATATCACACACAGGGATGTGGTTCTGCACAATTTCCGCAAGGGAGAAGGTCACCGGGCGGGTGAGGGCTAAAGAACAAAGAAAAAGGAGAAAGGAAGACAGTGCAGGAGCAGGAGGAGGCAAGTGGAACGGAGTGGAAAGGGTGAGTAGCCAGGCAGCATGACGGACGGCTGCGATGATGGGACAGGGGGAGCGGCAGAGAAAGAGGGAAGGAAACGGCCGGGGGATGGACAACGTACTAGAAGCGGAGCAGGCACCAAAGTTGGGATAGAAGTCGGTGGACTTGCAGGCAACATGGCTGTTGCACTCGGCCGCGCCACGGAAGGAGTATGTATGCTCAGGGCAGGCCTGGCACTGGGTGGCACCGCCGGGGGCCGGCGAAAAGGCGTTATAGTCGCAATTGTTGCAGGCGGTGCTACCATGCTCGGCGGTTGCCGAGCCTGGCGGGCAAGACGAGCAGTGATCCGACGCGAAGGAAGCACCGACGGCCACAATCGAATCAATCAGTGCCATGTCCTGGCCAAAGGTAACCGAGCTGTCCTTGACGTAAGACCACCGGAAAGCATGGTGTCCCGAGGTAACCGGGAACTCCACAGTGGTCCAAGGGGCGTAGGAGGTCAACGGGAGGACCGCCTTGTTGTCGATGTAGAAGATGAGCCTGTGACATGGGCGAGGGGTTAGAGGAGAAAGGGGGGAAAAAAGCCCGGCCAAAGGCCGAGAGGTGGGCCATGAAAAGGTAGCAATGAGACGGGATCAAGGCCGCACCCATCATAGCCACGCTCGGCATCCACCTTGTAGGTGAAGCGGATAAGGTTGCCGGTCTCACGAACAAACTACACACGACCGGCGGCGACAGGAGGAAGGGTGCAGAAGGGGGCGGGGGAGGGTGGTGAGACTGGGAGTACGGGGATGGCAGTACACCAAAGGGAGGGCGAGGGAGAGGGAGAGGGAGAGGGAGGGAGAGATGGCAAGGGGGAGAGAAGCAAAAGAGAGGTCGAGGAACAGAACACAGTGGTAGGGCCACTTACCACGACGTTCAGGTGGAGGTTGGCAGAGAAATTATGGGCAGCGCGGTTGTCACCGGAGGCCAGACTGGTGCCATTCGAGTTGGATGCCCAGCTGTTGCACGAGGCCTCGACAGATGCGTCCATGGACTTCGGGGAGGCCATGGCTTGGAAGTTCCACGCGCTGGTGGACCCGGTGGTGGAGGAGCACTCCGAGACAAACTGCGGGGGCAGAGGCTGCCAGCCGCCCTCGCCGGTGCTCGGGTCAATGCCACCGCCGAACATCTCCGACCCGCCGAGACTGTAGAAGCCAGGCTGGCATTGAGAGCACTCGAGCGACGCAAATGGCAGGAAGGTGCCAGGCTCACAGACCAGATCGCACGGAAGGTTGTCCTTGGTTTGGGGGAGCTTGACATCTGGGAGAGGCAGGGG
>NW_009242971.1:4429992-4430773 GCF_000388065.1 Fonticula alba | reverse complement strand
AAGGAGGAGGGGGGGGGGCGACGAACCGGAGGTGTCTGTGTCACAAGAGCGACGCCAGTAGTAGTAGGCGGAGCGCTTGTTCGCCATACAGGGGGTATAGCTGGTGGCAATATCCTCCAAAGTGCACGGCTCGCTGGACCAGCGGGGGAGGGGGGGGGGGGGGGGCAGCAAGAGGGCGATGAGTCATTCTGTGAGTATCGAGAGGGAGAAGGAGGAAAGCGGAACAGAGCGGCATGATGATCCTGCCCCGAGTGATGGGCATACCTATCGGCGGCCGCGGCGAAGGACAGCGGAAGCATCGAGCAGATGGCAAAGAGCGCCATCAGCCCGAGCAGGACCGCCGCCCTCGGCGAGGAGGGGAGGACAAGCCCGGCCATTGCGTAAAGCGGGTGGTCGAGGCTGTCTGAAAGGGGCCGGGGTGGGTGGGCGAAGGACGGGAGGGGGGGGGGGGAACGGAGTGGCAGGCGTCGCGTGGTGGAGGAGCGGCGAAGAGAGAAAGAGTGATGGAGATATATCAACCAACAGGGACGGGAGGAGGGGGTGGATCACTCCAGGGGAAAGAGATGGGCCGGCGCAGCCGAAAAAGGCCATCTCATGCGCTGCCGATGGCCTGTGATGGGCTTATGTATGCCATGCCCGCCCCTCGGGAGCCGCCGAAGAAACAGTCGGGGCATGGCTCGGCCGCGCCGGTTGGTAAGCGTACAACCAGATGGCCTGGGCCCACCTAGGTCTGTGTGCGGCATGTTGCGATGGTTGCGGCGAATGCCTTTGGTGTCGGGGG
>NW_009242971.1:4425346-4429327 GCF_000388065.1 Fonticula alba | reverse complement strand
GGGGGGGGGGGGGCGCCTCGGCACTTCCCCCTCTGGGGAGGCGGACCGATCCCCCCCTGTTTGCCGCACATGCGGGATGACCAGCGGGCGGAATGCAACCGCGAGGTACGTATCACGTTCCCTTGTCATGTGTATGAATCACGCCCCATAGAGCGTCCACCGCCAACCCTATCTCCGGCCCCGACGCACCCGCACCCCCCGGCCTGTTCTGTATGAAGTTTGAGAGAAGAGCCTCGGTCCCCCTTCCCGCGCCCCCGCCCCCCCCCCCTCCTGGAGAGCCAGATGGGGTTGCCCGCCTCCGTTGGACGCGCGGCCTGCGGCTCCCCGCTCGAACAATCTAGATACCCGGCTGTGGGGGGTGGGGCTGGGGGGCGCGCCCGGGTCCCTTGGCGGCCCATGTGCGGACGTTGGTTGATCCCCGTGGGGGACGGGGACGGGGGACACGCCGCCAAGTGTGGCAAGGGCACGTTGGCGGCCGGGCCCCTCGCCAGAGGCGCAAGGGGCCGGAGCCCGAGGCGGGAGGATGCACAGGCCGGGGGTGAGCGTCGGGGCGAAACCGAGCCACTCCTTTTTAGGGGCCCCCCTCCGGGAGTTCCCCCCACCGGCTTCAGCCCACACCCTCCGACCTGGTTCTGTCTTTTCCCCTCTTCTCCTCCCCCCCCCCCTTCCGCACACCTGCGTCAACCAATCCAACATGTCCGCCCTGTTTGCGCGCATCTTTGGCAACATGATCAATGAGTATATGATCAAGCGCCTTGGCGAGTCAGCACTCTTCAAGCGCATGGCCATCTTCACCCATCGTAACATCAGCCAGGTCCAGCAGAAGACCCTCGACACTCAGCGCGACATCCAGCGCCAGATTCGTGAGAGCGGCGGTGTGTCCAACTACTCCAACAAGGTGGCCGCTGACGCCAAGGGAGGCTGGAGGGAGTTTGTCCGTGTCTTCAAGGAGGAGGCCAACAGGAAGGACTAGCTCCCTGTTGGCTGTTGACCCCTCTTCTCTCCTCTTCCCCATCGTGTCTCCGCCCCCCCCCCCCCCCTCCTCCCCTCTGTGGGGGTCATCTTGCGCGGATGACATCATGGCTCCTCCTCTTCACATTTCAATCCCTCTCCTCTCCCCTCCTCTGCGCGCTGACGACACTCCGGCGAGGCAGCGCACTGCCAACAGCCATGTGAGAACAGGATGACCCTGGGTGTGTCTATCATATTTTTCCCCCACTTCCCCCACCCTCGTCCCTCCCTCCTCCGGCTATCCGGCTTCAGTGTATGCCCTTGTCGCGCTAGGTGCACCTCCGCATCAACGAATACATGAATAACCATACAATCTCACTTTTGTGGTATTTCTCTCCGAGGAAATGGGGCCAAAAAAATAAGGAAGGCCTCTCTGTGAGAAGTCCAAAAGGCAAGCGAATCGAGTGTCCGGGATTTCGAATGTTATGTGCTATATTTGGTATGGGAAGTGATGGTGGAGGCAGGAAGTCGCCGCTGCCCGGGGAAGGTGGTTCCCTTTGCGTGCGAACGCACAACCCCCACACCCCTGATCCGGAGAGGAAAAGAAGGAAATTAGGACAGGAGGGGGGAGGGGGAGAGAAGGATCATCCCTCGTCGGTGTACATCTCTGCCGGTTGCGCTTGCGTATGTGCGCACAAAACACCGCACGCCGATGGACAGTGGCGAAGAGGGCGAGAAAGAAGGGACCCAAACAGGAAATATGGGTAGCTAGCTATATCTAAGACTTGGTGATGGACTGGAGGATCTCCGCGGCAACCGGATCCCGAACAGAGGGCTTCTTGTCGGCGGCCGGGGCAGTGCCAGTGGCCGAGGCGCCAATGGCAGCGGGAGAAGCAGTAGCAGCAGCAGCAGCCAGCTGCTCCGGAGTGGCGGAGGACGGGTTCTTGCTCAGGCTCGAGAAAATGGTCATGGCCTGGATATTATGCGGAAACGGGGGAACCGAAGAAAAAGGGTTTAAGGGGGGCCGGGGAATTTTGTAGGAAAAAATTGTTTAAAAATCCCCCCCCCCCCCCCCCCCCGCCCCCCGCCCCCCAGCCAAGGAATCTCCTTTCATCAGCGTACCTGGGCGATCATGGACGAGGGGTCGCTCATGCCGGCGGGCAGCAGCACAGTCGTGCTCTCCTTGGCGATGTTGGAGAAGGCTGTGTGCATAGATGAAGCAGTCAGTTGATGAGCATGCGACCGTGCGCGTGTGTGGGTGTGGGTGTGGGTGTGGGTGTGGGTGCTTTTCACGCTGTTGGGGCCCCTTTTTGCCCCATCAGACAGGGGAGGGGTGGTGAAGGCCATAACCAAAAGGCAACCCTTTTGCAAAAGAAAAAAAAACCCTTTCCGACGCGTGGGCGTCTGTGTGTACGCACCAGACACATACTGCTCGGCCACCTGAAGACCGACAGCCTGCTGGCCGTACGGCCCAGCCTGGCGGATGGCATCAGCGACCAGGGAAAGGGACTTGGCGGTGGCCGCGGCGCGCAGCTCGATAGCCTGGGCATCACCTCGCGCCAGGTTGATGGACTCCTCCATCTGAGCCTCGGACCCGAGGACCACGGCCATGCGCCGACCCTCGGCGATGTTGATGTCGGACTGACGCGAAGCCTCGGAGTCCAGAATCTGCGCACGCTTGCGGCGCTCGGCGGACGCCTGCATCTGCATGGCGCGGACCATATCATCGGGGATGGTGACATCACCTGTTCCCGATCACCACATGCGACAAGAAGAGGACCGTTAGCCTACCAATGGGCAGGGAGCCGGGCAGGGGGAGAAAAAAAAAGAGAGAGGAGGAGAGGGAACGACAAAAACGCACGGATCTCATAACGCAGACACTGGATACCCCAGTCATCGATGGCGTTGTTCATGGCATCGACAATGGCGTGGTTCAGGCGATCGCGCTCCTTGAAGGTGTTGTCCAGGTTCATCTTACCGATCTCCGAACGCATGGTCGTCTGGGCCAGCTGAGCCACGGCGTACTCGGCGTTCTCCACGCCATACGAAGCCTTGTAGGGGTCCAGCACACGCAGGTACAGGACACCATCCAGATGCAGGGTGACGTTGTCATGCGTGATGGCCGACTGGGTGGGGATCTCAATGGTCACCTCCTTCAGGCTCTGAACATACTTGACACGATCGATGATGGGGACCAGGAAGTTGAGACCGGGCTCCAGGATGCGGTTGAACCGACCGAAGCGCTCGACCACCCAGGCCTCCTGCTGGGGGACGAACTTGATGATGGTGTTCTGCGGCAGAGGACGCAGCTTGGTGGCGTTGTTCGACACGTAGCCGTAGTAGTCGTGCATGCCACGGGTGACCACCATCAGGCCGGATGCCGGGGCCGCGCGACGCAGCTGGCCAGCGGCCACCAGACGGGCCGTCTGGGCAAGGGGAATGGCACGGGAAAGCATTTTTCAAATACTGACAGGAGAGATGTTAGGGGAGTCGGGAGAGAGAGAGAGAGAGCATGGTGTACGTGCTTGGGAGGGAGAATAAAGCGAGTGGGAGTGGAGGGGACAGAGAGGGATAGAGAGAGAGAGGGACAGAGAGAGAGAGAGGGACAGAGAGAGAGGGGAGAGACGAGAGGCGAAGGGGGGGGGGACGATGGGAAGGGGGAGGTACAGCAACACTGGTGCCTAGGGGGGGGGGGAAGGAAACAGATCGCTATTGGCTGGCTGACAGCCAGAGGGGGCCCGTTAGTCTGGACCCTTTTGAGACTCACACACATGCACACACACGCACACCACATACACATGGGTGGGCCGTATTCGGCGGCGGAGGGGTGTGTCGCCGGGCAGACAGGGGCAGAGGAAGACCAATTGGGGGTTCCAGGCGGATTGGTCGATGGTTCTGGCGCTTTCGTGTTCGGCGCGGGACCGGGGAATTTCACGAAATGGCCCGAAACATGGTCCGGGACACCCAGGGAAAATGGCCCCCCCCCCCCCTGTCCGTCCCTCCACCGGAAACGAGAAACGACGTCATCCC
>NW_009242971.1:4418088-4425177 GCF_000388065.1 Fonticula alba | reverse complement strand
CCCCCCCCCCCCCCCCTGCTCCACGGTGGCAGCCCACACCTCAGGCTGGAACATCGGCCCGGTTCCCCCATAGAGTAGGAGCAGGTCGTGTCGTGGCATTTAGCCCCCATTTGAACGTTGGTTGTTGACATGTGATCAGCGGATTGGGGGATCTGGTGATCCGGGCTTCGCAACGCGTGAATGCACATGCACCCACGGAAGGCGCTCTTGTTGTTTCCGGATGCCGCGCGGGCGCGTGTGCGAGCATGCGTGCACAACATCATCCAGGGCAGGAGGGGAGAGGAAAAAGATGTATCGAAGAACAGGAGAATGGGGGGCATTTGAGAATTTCACAAGGTCAAGACGGCCCCACAGGGCAGTGAGGAAAAGAGGACTCCGCTCAGTCCTCGGGTTGGTGACCGAAAATGCGGCCAAGCTGATCGGCACGACCAGCCGCACGCCGAGCCTGGCTGATGGCCACCTGAATGGCTCGCGTCTGTCGGCCACTTTCGCCGCCAGCAGCGGTGTCTATGTCGCTGGGGCCGTCGCTATCGCTGCTGCCGTCGCTGCTGCCGTCGCTGCTGCTGTCGCTGCTGCCGCTGCCGTTGCTGCCGTTGCTGCTGCCGCTGCCACTGCTGTCCCCCGTGTCACTGCTGCTGTGGCCAACACCAACACCGGCGACAGGGAGGACCCCATGGCCCGAGGGCAGGCCCGAACGGAGATCCAATTCCGCACGTTCCATTGGGTCGAAGAAAGCCCCGGCTAGGGTGTCACTGTCGGAGCCGGATGCCAGAGTGCCGGCATCCAACGACAAAAGAGGGCTCGACAGTCGAGGATCCGGGTGGGAAAAGAGCGGCTGCGACTGGGAGTCCCCTTGGCTTGGGTGGAGTAGAGCCCCATCGATGACCTCCTCCGGCTCCTCCTCCGAGGATGAGGGCCCAGTTGACAGGGGCACATCATCCAGCAAGTCGCGTAGGGTCGCGGGAGTGAGCGACCCGCGGCCGGTGGCCAGGCGCTTGGTCACCGGCGCCGCATGCTCCAATACGCCATCACGCGGACGCTTCCCCGGCCCCATGCGGCCGTCCTCCGAGCAGCTCGAGGACCCGGCTGCCGAGAGCTGCATGTTGAAATAGCGCTCAAGAGCGGAATCTGCCCCGGAAGAAGAGGAAGACAGGGGGATGGGTGACATGGCGACCGGCTCGGGGGCCGCACCGGCCGCCGCGGTCGCAGCTGGAGATGCCGCTGCTCCGTCGGCAGCCTCCTCCTCGTCGGAAGGGACATCCAAAACATGGTCCGGCGACTTGTACAACCCTGGCAGACGGGTGGCTGCATGGTGCAGCCGTGGCCGCGGTGGGCCCAGCATGGGATCATCGAAGTGTCCCGGCTCACCGCCGAAGATGCGTTCCATGAAATCCGGCTGCGCGGGCTCCGGATCGAAGAGGAGCCTGTTTCGGCATGGACCCCCCCCCCCAGGAGAACAAGGAAGCACGGGCTCGCGTCAGAAGAGGCCTCCCCAGGAGCATCGGCAATGGTGGAAGGGTGGAAAGCAACTGAAACCGACAAGACACATACCATTGCGGATCGGCCGACCAGATGGCCATCAGTCGACTGGGTTTGGAGAGGACCTCGCGCGGGCGCGCTTGAGCCACCATGCGTAGGGCCTCCGCCACGTGAGTGGCATCCACCTGTGCCGAGTTTCGTAGGGCACGCCGGCGCCAATGCGGAGATGCCAGCCGCGGAGCAGCCAAACGATGTGCCGAGGCCACAGCCAGATGTGCCGCCACCCGGGCCACACGTCGGGCGAACATCCGAGCCGCCAGCGCCAACTGGTTCACCGCACGCGTGGTGATCCACGCGTCCGGGTGCTGTAGATAGAGTCTGTGGGATGGGGGGAAAGCACAAGGAAGAGGGAGGCGCAGCAAAAGGTGGTCAGACAGTGCCCGAAGGATGGGAGCAGGGGGCCGAGCAAATGGGGGCGAGGAAAGAGGGAAAAAAAAAAGGACCACAGGAGGGAGCGCACCGCCGGGCAATGTGCACACAACGATCATGCCGGATCAACGCATCGGGTGGATGGGCCCCTCGAGGCGTCGGCTGGCCGGCCGCCTTGGCAGCACGCAGCCGGGCCCAAGCAAAGGCATCTGCCCGTCGGGCTCGGTTCTCTGCGCGGCGCTGGGCCAGCATCGCCCGATCCTCCTCCAGATACTGGCGCGGGTCATCAGTCAGCCGCATGGGCTGCAGCATGGCCGTCCGCCGGAGAAGATCCCGGCGGAAGGAGAGCTCCGCCTCGACACCCACAGGATCGATTTCCCCCGGGGGCAGCCGGTGGGACCCGGGGCCACTTGGCACCGGGGGATCGGGCCCCGGGTCCGGAAGCGGGGCCTGCTTCAACAGGCCATCGCGCAGATTTTGAAAGAAGAGAACCAACGGCATGCCCGTATGGATGGCCACCTGCGAATCCCCCGGATCACTGTCATGGTCCGAGTCGTACGGGTCCGAGTCCGAGGGTGCATATGCCCCGGTGAGGGCTTGCGCCCGGTGGCGCAGCCGGGCCGGCAGCCGGCTCAACTCACGGCCCGGATCCGCGTCCGAGTCGGAGTCCGGCCGATCCGGCCGGGTCAGGCCGTCGCTCCGGGCACGGCACTCGAGGGACTCGAACTCCAGCGACATGAGCCGACGCGTGTCCAAGGGAGATCGCCGGGAAAAGACCGCCTCCGTCCGACCAAGCCATGGGCTCAGGTGCTGCGGCGCAGGGTGCAGCCGCCCAGACCCGGGGAAGCCCCCGGGCAAAAACCACCGCCCCGGCCGGCTGACCGTCGACCCCACTCGCCGGGGGAAGGTAAAGCTTGCGGCCTGCAGGAGCCGATCGGCGCCAGTGGGATGTGTTCCAAATACCAGGGGCGCCAAGTGGCCCTGCTGCTCGTCGGTCAAATCGCACAAGCTCACGGCTCCGGCCCCAAGACCGGACCAAATGTACTCCGGCCGCGTGAACCTCAGCTGCCGGGTCTCCAGCTGCAGGAACCAGGCCGCGCTGTCCGGATTCGGCAGGGCATGATACACCAGCGGCACAACCGAGCGCCCGAGCGTGCGGAGCAGGCGCAGGACGGAAATCGGCGCCGCCGGGTTGCTGACCACCTCGTGAAAGGCGTCATACAGCTGCCGCAGGAAATCCCAACCGGAGGTGGCTTGATCACCGAACAGCATGCTTGGCCCGGGCCACCGGGGAGCCAAATCCGCATGGGGACCAATGTCATACACCGCCAGGCGCCGGGGATCGTGCGGCGACACCGCCGGCACGCCCCACATCCGCGCAAACTCCTCCGCTTGACTAATCGGGTAATCCCGCGACAGGATCTCCTCCGGGAGGCCCGCCGTGAAGAGAGGCACCCGACGGGGTGATTTCGCGGCTGGCCGCCGGCGCGACGTCGGCGGCGGTAGATACCGACGCTCAACGGTGGCCCGTGTGCCGGCATTCTCCAGATCGGCCTCTGTGGCGATCGGAAGCTCGGACTTGCCTGTGCCCGGCACGGGTGGGCCTCCCGGAGCCGGGAGAGCTGGAAGTACACCATGCGGAGGGGCCTCCGGCTTTCCGGCAAGGTGGCGATCCGGATCATCGGAGTCAAGGCCCGACACTTCGGAGTCGCTTGCCGGCAATTGGGGAAGGCTCTCATCGCTTGGGAGGGAGGAGGAGGAGGAGGAGCCGGAAGACAGTGAATCGGAATCGGAGGACGAGGAGTCGTGGAGGCTGATGTGAGCGGTCGGATCGGCGGACCGGCCGGGCCCACGGCGGAGAGCCCCCTCAAGCAGGCTGCCGTGCCCCTCGAGATCCGACAGGTCGGAATCAGAGGAGTCGCCAGAGTCCACATCGGCATCGCTGGCCCCGGTGCTGCCGGTGTCGCTGCCATCGTGCTTGGCCAGTGCCACCGGGCTCAACCATGGGGATGGGTCCACCCGGCCGGGGCCGGGCATCGGCGACAGGAGCTGGCTCCCGCAAGAGGTACACCGGGGAAGATCCGCCGGGATGAAGCGCCCAAGCGAATAGCGCGCGGTGGGCATATCCTCGGCATTCGGCCAGTGGCAATGCCGCGAGGCATCCAGCGGCAAGGCATCATCAGGGCCGCCGGTTCCACAGGCTCGGCAACACATTCGACAGGTTGGCACCGGAGACACGGCCCCCTCGCCGGTGGGCCCCGGGGCCACATCGCCCCAATTGAAGAGAGCCCGCTCAGCGGCACCACCCACACGCGAAATGCGCCCCGACACGGCGGCCACCGTTCGCCCATAAAGAGCCAACTCGACCGGGGTGCGCCCGGTTTGCGCTGCCAGTCGACCAAGCTCATCCCAGTCAATCACCGATTGGGCGGTCCAGTCGCTGAAACGCCGCCGGTCGGCCGAAAGCCCGACGCCCTCCACGCCGGCCGCCACCAACGGCTTCGGAAGGGGACCAGGATCCAGGGGCCTGCGACATTGTGGCGGCAGGCCAAGCGCCCGACGCAGGCGGAAAGCATGCCCCCGCATCAGCAGCCGCTGGTGGCTGGTCCAGCCGCGCTGGCCGGGCACCCCATTGCGAGTACCCCGGCGAAGGGCCCGCCGGCCGGGAAAGCGGAAGTCCACCACCTCACCCCGTTGGGGACCGAAGGGAATCACTCGTGCAGGGTCACCACCAGGCGGGCCGGAAGCCAAGCCGGCCGAGGTGTCGGTAGATGACTCGATGGAGGATCCACCGCGACTGGAAGCCCTCCACCCCCAGTGACTCAAATACCCGGCATACGCGTGCATATCCCAAATGTACGAGCTTCCGCCGACGCACAGACGGGATTTGGCTTCGGGCAGGGTCTGCGACTGGCGAATTTGAGCCCGGGTTCGAGCGATCCCATGTCGTAAATGGAGAAAGCGCGCATCAGCCAGTCGACCCAGGGGCTCGCTGTATAACCCGGCAAGTCGCCGGGGGGGCTGATTGGCCCGCTCCTGGCGGATTTGTTGCAGCAGGGCGTGCTGGATGTTCCGGAGGGCCGTTCGGTCAGGCACGCCATGGGCAATCACCTGCTGTAGGCGTCCCTGCAGAGCCTTCAGGCGTTGGTTCGGCCCATCCGGCGATTGGGACTCGGCCAAAGGATCGACCTGGCCTGCCGCATCTTCCACCGGGGCATCGTCCTCCCGGATGGGGGCGATCTCCAGACGGAAACCCGGCGCAGGGGGCTCCGCTGCCCCGAAGATGGCGCTCTTTGACTCGGCCATATCCAATGCGTCAGCGTCACGACGCTCTTCCGATCTCATCTTCCACCGGGGCATCGTCCTCCCGGATGGGGGCGATCTCCAGACGGAAACCCGGCGCAGGGGGCTCCGCTGCCCCGAAGATGGCGCTCTTTGACTCGGCCATATCCAATGCGTCAGCGTGGCGGATATTGCCCACGGAGTCGATGGGTGTCGCTGTCGCTGCATATGCCGCGGGGAGCTGCCCCGGTGTCAGAGTGGCGGACAGCGGCACAGCCGCCAAGCCAGCCGCGGAGCTTTGGTTCAGGCCAAAGAGCGGTGACAACATGTCCGGAATCAGCAAGACGCCATCGTCGCTGAGTAAGGCCGGAAACTGGAGGGCCGCCGCTGGCAGTGCGGGCAGATCGGAAGAGCGTCGTGCCCCGGTGTCAGAGTGGCGGACAGCGGCACAGCCGCCAAGCCAGCCGCGGAGCTTTGGTTCAGGCCAAAGAGCGGTGACAACATGTCCGGAATCAGCAAGACGCCATCGTCGCTGAGTAAGGCCGGAAACTGGAGGGCCGCCGCTGGCAGTGCGGGCGAGTAGCGTCGCCCGGCAAACAGCCCATACACCGGCGATTCCTCCACCAAACGCATGGCCTCGATGAAGACACCATGAGGGAGACCAATGAGTGCCAGCAAGCTACCGAGGGGCATACCATCGACCGGGTCCGCAGGGTGGGGCAATCCCAATGGTGGAATGTCCGCCTGGCCTGGCATCCGGCCGAGTTGTGCGCAGCATTGCCAGAATTGCAATGCATTCAACAGCGACAAGCTGCTCAGGCGGCCATCCACCAGCAGTCGACAGGCATCGGCGAGGGTCACACCGGGCGCCTGGCGCCCGGATGATGATGCCGGCCCGGGTCCGGGCGGGGGTCTCCCTTCGATTGTTTCAATGGCAGCACTGAGGTTGATGGGATCACCAAAAGTGATGGTGGCCCGGGTAAGAGCAGCGAGCCTTTGTGTCTCCAGGGTTTGGTTGATGGGTGCCGCGACGGCAGGCGCTGGCCGGCGCCGGGTGAGGGGCACCGAATCGCGTGGCCATTGTAGCGAAGAGATTAGCGGACTGATGGGAGGGATTTTCGGAGAGTCTGGCCTGGTCCAAGCCATGCGCCGTGGCTTTCCCTCGCGGCGTGCGCCATCCGACTCACTTGAATCCATGGTCAAGTCCACCACGCCGTCGCTGGGGGCGATGGCGGCCGCAGTGGCGGTGGCGGTGGCGGTGGCGGTGGTGGTCGTGGCGGTCGTGGTGGTGGTGTTGGCCGTCGTGCGAGGGGGCAGATGCTCGCGCCTGGGTGCCCGGCTGATGGATCGACCCAGGGAGCTCAAGGTGGGGGACTCCATTTTGAAAGGGCGAGTCGATGCTGCCGGTGCCCCGGAGGACGGAAATGACACCACCTCGCCAGCTGACATGATCACCGACAAAAGGGGCGATACTGGGGCAGAAGGGGGCCCAGGCTGCAGGGTGTTCCCAGGGCGAGGGCCGGCTGGGGGCAGTTGCTGTGCGCACATGCTGCGCTCTGCTTCCGAGCCGACATTTTCGCCATTATCCCCAGGCTCGGGCCCGCGACCTCCGGCGGCCATCCGGACTGCCTATTTGCGAGGCTGGCAAAGGCGCAGGAAGGCTGCGTCAGCGCCGAGGAGCCGATGGGACTACTGGTGGACGGGAAGGGAGACGAGGCAGGGAGGAGGAGGAGGAGGAGGAGGAGGAGGAGGAGGAAGAGGAAGAGTACTTTAGGGGCAGTGCCTTCTTCTGGACAGCAATATGCTAACGACCAGCGTGTGTGTGTGTGTGTATGTATGGGAGGCGGGAGAGTTCCGTGAAAGGAGGTGCAAAAGGCGGGGGGGGGGGGGGGGGGGGGG
>NW_009242971.1:4409930-4417893 GCF_000388065.1 Fonticula alba | reverse complement strand
GCTGAGGAGAGGAGCGGGGCTTTTCTGCGACCCCTCTGCCCCAGCCAGGACCCCCGATCGCCACACCATACCTCCCCGCTCCCATATACTTCCGCTCCTTCTCTCCATCCACTCTTCCCTACCTGCGATCCTCTCTCCCACGCCTTCGAGCCACCTGCACCTTGCCACTGCCACCGGCCACCCGAGCCAAACAGCCACCATGGCCACGCTCCCCCGGCGCCTTCTCCACCTGGCGCTGGTGCTGGCCCTGACCCTGATGGCTGCCGCAGCCCGGGAGGATCCCCCCCCTGCGGTGTCTACCCCCCCGCATATTGACCACATTCAGCCCTCCTCCTCGCCGAAGATGGTTCAGACGCTGATGTGGATCCGGGGCAACAACCTCGGCCTGTCGCCGGTACGTGCCTCCTGCTCTGATATATGCCCATACACTCAGACATGCATGGTCGCGCGTGGCCCATGTGTGTGTGTGTTTGTGTGGCACGCGCTTACATGCGAGCGTGCATGTGTGAGAATGCCCACTGACATGCCGCACTCCCGGGGCACAGGATGACGTTCTGGATGTCACCTTTGGTGGGGTGAGTTGCCGGGACACGCTGGTCTACACGGACTCTCTCCAGATCGCCTGTGTTGTGGACTATCGCAAAGTATACAAGCAGCGGCCCGCGAAGGACCAGGCGGCTGTCGCCGGGGATGTGGCCCTGCCGATCGTCGTCACCACTGCCACGGGGGGCTCCTCCGTGGTCAACCCTCTATTTACTTTTCAAGATGGTATGCTCTGGTTGCCGCACCTCCTCCGGTCCCTCCCTCCCATGCCCGCTGACCATAGGCGCACTTAGACTGCCTCGTCTACTCATCTTTGACCAAGTGCAATGATGCTCATCGGGTTGTGGGCGCCAGTTGCAAATGGTGTCACCAGGCATCACGCTGCCTGCCGTTGGATCAGTCATGTCCCTTCCGTACGCCACATCTGGGCACCTGTCCCTTTCCCATCATCCTGCCGGCAGCCGGCCGCCAACACTAAACAAACATGCCGCTGCTGCCTTGGTGGGAATCCACCTGCACAAACACACACACACACACACACACATCGTAGCCTGCAGTCCAAACGGCCTGCGCATCACCTGCTACGAGCTCGGCTCGATTACCATCCTGAGTGTCATCATCTTCTCCATCTGCGTCGCGACGCTGGCCTTCGCGATCAAGGAAAGCCAGTATCTTGCTGAGAAGAAGCGCCGTCGGGCGTTGGCCCGGAAGAAGGGCGCCCAGTGCGTATCTGCCCACCGCTGCTCCGCGATGTCCCTGCCTGGTGGCTATCTATCGATGCCACCTACTGCTGGCTGTTGCTCTTTTTTTTCCCCCTCCTCCCATTTGATTCGCAGGATGTCGAGACCAGCCAACAGCTTCACCATACGGCCTTGCCCCTCCCTACCCCTTAGTCTGACTTTTCTCGCCACCCATCCTCCCTGCTCCTTCTCCTCCACTTCTCCCCCCTCCCTCTCCTCTCAGCACCCACGGTGGTGCACCTGCCCACGGCACGGCAGCCTCGGCGGCCGGCTGGACCATCAACGGAATATGGCGCCGCGGGCCGACACAGGCATCGGCGGCAACCATTGCCCCTGACAGTCCCCTCGCCCATGGGCAGGATGGCGGTCGGCCGTCCGCCGGGGGTGACCCCCGCGCGGGTGGCGTCTCGCCGGACATCGAGAATGAGGACGCCATCTTCGCCGGGATCGGGGCCCCCTCACTCACGAGCAGCCACTACCACCACCGGTCAGCTCCGCGAGATGTGTCCTCCTCGGCGCATGGCGGTGGCCCGGGCACGGTGGCAACGCCGGTGGCAACCGGCAATCGGCACACTTCCACCATCGGCCCCTTCCCGGCATCGGTCAATGGGATCCGCTCCTTCACCAATCTCCCCGGCATCCCGGCGGCGACAGGATCAGCCCTGGACGACGGGGACGACTCGGACGATGGCGAGATCACGAGCTTTAATTTTCTCGGCTCGTGAGTCGCGAATAGAGTGTGATCATTTTCATTACATTGGCAGTCTTCGAGGGGTGCTCCAATGGCCCTTTAGGATTGACACGAGCCCCAACCCCCCTGCGGCAAATGTATCCCCACCGAACAAGGACCGGCGGGGGGGGGGGGGGGGGAGGGGGCCACTCGAGAGGGAAGTCTGATCGCAACAAATGATGGCATCGGTGTTGCGTGCACACACCTCCCCTGCGCGGGGGCATCCCCAACGCACATGCGTCCGGGTGCATGAGCAGTTGAGCAAACATGTCTGCAACGGACAGTGGCACTCCCGGCGGCGTTTGGTCCGCATGCGGGGGGAGGTGGGGTGGGGCCAAACAAGGGATGCGTCCAGAGGACTCAGGCATGCCCTTAGCCAGGGGCAAGCAGAAAGGCACTGACCAGTGGATAATGTCCTTATTTTAGTATCCTATATTCTGCGTGAATTGATGGGGTTCATCCCGGGCACATGGACGGGCGCATGCATAGGTGTGTGCCACTCTCTCCACCGGCCGGGGGGGGGGGGGCGGGCGGCGAGAGGGGATCACATCGCTCTTGGACGCCCAGAAACCCAGGGGGTATGGATGGAAAAAGAGAGGCGGAGAAAGAGCCAGAGCCCTCTGGCCTTGGGGCCGGTGCCGAGTCGGTGGATTGCTCTCTCCAGCCACGACCGTGTCCGGCCCGATGTTTTGGGCGCGCGGTGGGGGCCCCTTTGCTTTCCTCGGGCGCATTTAGATAATTCGGTGGCTGCGTGGTCTGGGGCCGGCTGGCGTTCTTCCCTGCCGGGCTCCGGGCGCGGTGGGGGGGGGGGGCGGCCGCGGCAGACAGACTCCCATGTCCGTCCCCCTTCGAAAGACAGGGGCCGAGCATGTGCGCTGTCGTGTATTGAGAGCTCCGCCGACGCGGCGGTCTCCCCCGCGCGTCCAGGTTCCCTGGCCTTTCTGGGGGAGGGGAGCCCGGGGGGCGGAGTGGCGGGTCGGTCTCCTTGCATCCCTCCTCCCCCCCCCCCCCGCTTGGGTGGAAGAGGCCGACGTGTCGGCGTGTGTTTCTGTTTTCTTCGCACTCCGCCGAGAACGGCTCGGCATCTTGTGGGCGTCGCTTCCCCCCCTCTTCCTGGGTGGGGAGGGGGGGGGAGGGGAAACGGCCTCCCGAGAAGGGGCCGGGTGGGGTGGGGGGGTGGGCCACCGGGGAAGCCACACTTGGGCGGCCTCCAGGGGCGGTGTGTGACCCGCCCCCGCCCCCGCCCCCCCCCCGGCGAGGGAGAGGGGGACTCGCGGGGTAGCGCGGGGGTGTGGCTCCCCGCGCGACGGGGCTGGCAGCGGGCAAGCCCTGATGGCTTTTCAGCCATCGTCCCGAGGCCGCTCTCCCAGGTTGGCGCCTCAACCTCCCCTATCGCGTTTTCTTTTAAATTGTGTGTGACGTGAGGGTGTATAAGTATGAAGGTTCGTACTTTTGCCTCTTTCGCCGCGCGCGATTGACTGCTTCTCCTTCTCTCTCTCTCTCTGTCCCTTGTCTCCTTCCGCTTTGCCTTCGTCACTCCTCCCCTTCCCCGCCATGCTGCCCTCCCTCCGCCCTCCTCTCCCTTCTGTTTGCACCCATGCCCCCGATCGCCGCCGGAAGAGCGCGTCCGCCTCCCCCCCCCACCGCAGAGCACGTCAGAGGAGACACACACCCCGCCCCGCGCCCGTTCGAGAGAGGGACATACCTATCGCCGGTGTCCGCCGTCGGTTATGGTTGTCGCTCTCCCCTTTTGCGCCCGACCACCCTGAGCCTGTATCTCCCCCTGTTAGGGGAGAGACCCCTGCGCCAGGGTGCATATCCGAGAGAGGGAGGGAGGATCGAGAAGAGCAGGAGGAGGACAATGGTCGCCTGTGTCCCCTCCGTCGCTCGTGCTGCCGGTCTGCGCGCCCCCCCTATCACTGGCCCTCTTCCCCCCCTCTCTCGGTCCCCTGGGGCCCTGCGGAAGCCACGCCGGGCAGCCGCACATGCGCTCCCTGTGCTCGTGTGTTCCCCGTGGGTCCTGGGTTTTGTCGGATGCAGGATTTATTTCCCACATCCGCCGGTTCTTCCGTCGTTTGTGTCTCCTCTGGCGGTTCTCTGAGGCGTGATTGCGCGCTTCCGCGGTCTCTCTCTCTCTCTCCCCCGACTGGCGCCCTCCTCCTGGGCCACGATGGCCCGGTGGTTGTGTCATGTGTCTAACTCTCCCGGCTGTCGTTTGCACACACCTCTCTCTCTCCCTCTCTCCCTCCCCACAGTTCAACATCGCTGATCCCCAGACTGGCGGCCAGAAGCTCCTTGACATCGAGGATGAGCGCAAGATCGCTCCCTTCCTCGACAAGCGCATGTCGCAGGAGGTTGCTGGCGACTCCCTCGGTGAGGAGTTCAAGGGCTACGTCTTCAAGATTACCGGTGGTAACGACAAGCAGGGTTTCCCCATGATGCAGGGTATCATGTCCCACGGCCGTGTCCGCCTCCTTTTCTCCAAGGGCATGTCCTGCTACCGCCCCCGCCGCACTGGTGAGCGCAAGCGCAAGTCCGTCCGTGGCTGCATCACTGGTTCCGACCTCTCCGTCATGAACCTCGTCGTCGTCCGCCGTGGTGCCGAGACCGTCCCCGGCCTCAACGATGTCACCAAGCCCGTCCGCCTGGGCCCCAAGCGTGCCTCCAAGATCCGCAAGCTCTTCGTGCGTGCCCCGTGCATTCTCCATTCCCCCCTCTCCCCCATCATGGCCGCTTCTGCCACCACGCGGGCGGCGGTGCTGCGGCCATATGTGGGGCCGACTAACGTAGCGATGGAGGCCCTTCGAGGAGAGGGTTGTGGCAGCGCGCGAGAGCCATGTGCGACATATCTCTTCCCCTTCTCCTCCCCCCTCCGTGTGTCACTCTCGGGGAGAGGAGAGCGGGAGGAAGATTCGCGCGCGCTGGACCGTGTGTGGTCGCGTCCGTGTGTGTGTGTGTGTGTGGTGACCGATGAAGAATTTTTTCAAGTTATCCCTGTCTGAGTAACAAATTTCGTGACTGAGAACTTTGAACATGAGGCAACACACACACACACACCCTCGCCCGCCCTCTCTGAGGCCCTCCATCCCCCCGCACTCCAGCACCTTGCCTGCCCTCTCCCCCTCTGTCTCTCTCTCCCCTCCTAACGCAGTTCATCCTCCTCCTCCCCTCCCTTCCACCACCCGCCCATCTCTCCCTCTCCTCTCTCTCTACACAGAACCTGTCCAAGGAGGACAACGTCTGCGACTACGTTGTTCGCCGTGACATCATGAAGGGCGACAAGAAGGTCGGCTCCAAGGCCCCCGCCATCCAGCGCCTGGTCACCCCCCAGCGCCTGCAGCGCAAGCGCGCCCTCCTTGCCGAGCGCAAGGAGCGCAAGGCTTCCCACCGCGAGGCTGCCGCCGAGTACCAGGCCATCCTTGCCCAGCGCATCAAGGAGCAGCGCGAGAAGCGTGCCGCCCTTGTCCTCAAGCGCAAGGTCAACGCCATCGACGCCGCCACCGCCAAGGTTGCCGCCAACTAAAGGCTCCTCGGTTGTCGTCCTACAAATTCAGCGTTTCCTCCTCGTGTGGGTTGGCTGAAGACGAGAAGTGGTCGACGGTCGTCCGGGTGAAGGCGGCCAACGCGTGTCGTCGGGGGTGCCGCGCCGGCCCGGCGTGTGTGTCGTTCTCTGTCTGCTGGGAGCTTCTTTCTCCCTCCAGGCTGGCCCTCGCCTCGCCGCCTCCCTCCCCCTCGATGCTGCGCGTCCCTCCTTCCCTCTGGCCGTCGCCCTTCTCTCCCCTCCAGTCATCCAAGGCCCACTCGGACGTGGTCTTGTCTTCCCTGTTACCTTTGTTAGTGATAAACAATACCTACAAATGTGATATTTTCCCGCACAGCACCCGCTCGCTCTCTGCTCCTCCTCCCCCCCCCCGCACGTATCCTGTCCCCCCCCCCATGCCCGCCCCCGCTCTCTCTCCATGTGTGTGTGTCTCTCTCTCTCTATCCACGCGGCCTCCTTTCCTCGTCTCTCCTCTTCCCTGTCCGTCATCACCCCGCGTCGGAGGTAAAGGAGGGGAGGGAGTGTCTGCAGTCTCGTCGCCCTGTCCCCCCTTTCCCCTGTGCGTGCTGGTGTTGCTTCTGGGGGGGCTCTTGGTGTCGGGAATTCATGGGGCCCGCAGAGCCACCCCTCCCCCCCTTCCCAAGGAGCAGTGTGCCTTGTGCGAAGGAGGGCGGTGCGCGGATCCGCTCGCTGGGTCTCCTTGACCATCGGCACGAGGACTCCGGGGCCGGTGGTGGTGCGGGACATTTAGTGTGCTCACTCACACACACAGACACAAGGACAGAAATTCCGTCCAGGCGTCCCCCGTGCGCCCGCCCAGGAACGAGCGCCCCCTTGGTCCCAGGTCGTGGGGGGGGGGGGGGGGGACGGAAGTGGCCCCGACCTTCCGGCAGAGGTTCTTGGCAAACTCCACCACGGCGATCCCACAGCAGCGAGGCGCAGGCGGAATCATGTCAGGCTCAGCCCGCCGCCGGTTCGCGTTTGTGCCAGCTTTTCTCCGGGGCGGGGAGCCCGCTTTCCACACCAAGCCCGTTCTGACTGACGGAGAGTGTCACGTGCCTCCGGAGGAGCTACAGAACCGATTCCAGATGAGGGCATCCCTTGCCGAGGCGGCAGGTCCCGCTTCACACTTAATAAACCCTGACGGTTCTCTGAGTTTACATTCGTGGTCTCCGTCATTTGGATTACATGCATAGGCCTGGGCAACTGAACCACTTGGGGAAGACGCGCCGGCTGACCGGCCCTCGGTCACGCGCTATCCGGCATGCCAACCTACTGCCCCTCCATCTGGGCCTTGTGTTCCGAGTCCGATCTCCTCACTCCCTTTGAGCCACCGCATCCCCCCGGCTGGAAAGCCTGAAGGTACTTTCTCCACACCGCCCCCCCCCCCCCCCATTTGCGCTCATCCCCCCTCCCTTCCGCCCCATAGCCACCTTCTCCTCCTTCTCGGGTCTCTCGTCTATCTGCAGGAATCCATCAAACGTCAGCTTATCTCCCTCCCTGAGACCCCCCCACTCGCTCTCTGCGCCCCTACCCTCCCTCCCTCCCCCCCGCCCCCTGCCTCCCACTTTCCCACTTGTGGACATGAGCCGAAGCAACAACAACGACAGCTCCTACCGGGAGTTCGTGTATGGCACTATCCCCTCCACCGAGCATGAGAGCACGGCGGAGCTCCCGATCCCCGACACCAGCGCCTTCCGCGAGGAGTTCCCAGAGGACTCACCTGCCCATGGGCGCCTTACCCAGTCCATGGCCATGAATGGCCTGATGATGGGCCAGATCAAGAAGGAGATCCGCCTAAACGGTACGCCCTGCCGTGTGACCTCTTCCGCCTCTCTCTCCCTTTCTCTCTCCCTCTCTCCCCTTCTCCCTCTCTCCCTCTATCTCTTTTCTCGCCCATCCTCCCTGGCCCGCCTCCAACGTTGTAGCCCCCGCCGCCTTTCACCTGAGCATGACCCATTATTGACCGGTTGCTGGCCTGGCATGCGCTTCAGCTCGTGCCTCCTGCCTCGAGCTGACCAAGGAGGCCGATGATTGCCTCTTCACTCTGGGTTGCTCGTTCTTTTCCTTCCTGAAGAAGTCCCGCCTGGCCAGCGAGTGCATCGAGTCTTACTACAATGAGGCCCTGGACAATGTCATGCAGCACATTGCCGACAACTCCAACGTCCGCACGGACCAGCTTCTCAAGCAAATTGACAAGGATCGTCGTGTCAAGACCGAGGAGTTCAAGAAGGTGTTCCATGCTCCGGCACCGAGTCCCTCCGTGCCTGCTGCCGCCTCCGAGTAGGTGCTCGCCTGGGTGTGACTCTCTCTCTCTCTCTCCCCCGGTCCCGTCCAGGGCCATGCTCTCTTCTCTCTCATCTCTGCCCTTGGGCGCAGCAAAGTCGCTCACCTGGCAGGCGGACCCCC
>NW_009242971.1:4404116-4409540 GCF_000388065.1 Fonticula alba | reverse complement strand
AGATCAGAGCCCATGGATGATATACAGTCGGGGAAATGCCTGGTGGGGGGAAAAGGCAGACAGGGGGGAAGAAAGACCGAAAGTGGTGGCAAAAGAGAGAGGATCAACAACAAGGCGTCTTATGGGTGTGGATGTATTTGTGGATTGTTGAGTGGGAGAGGGGAGTAGGAGGATTACATGGATTTTGTGTGTGTGAATGTGTGTGTAGAGAGAGGAGAGAGGGAGGGAGAGAAATGTCTCCAAGGGGTTTGGGATGCTGGCACATTGCAGTCACCATCGCAGCTCCCCTTCTGCTGACAGAGAGAGAGGTGTGTATGCGGTGTGTCTTTCGCCCTGCGGAGAAAGGCGCGTTTCTCTGCACGAAAAGGCGCAAACACTTCCCCTGTCGCAGTTGGAGGAGGAGGGGGGGGGGGGTGCTCGCCTCACATTCTCCCAAGCAGCGGACATACCGCATGCCGGTGTAGCGACGCCATATGCAGAAGAATAGGCATACGTGTGTACATGTATGCACACATGCGATCGCAGCAGCAGCAGCTGAACTCGGGAGAAGAGTCCCAGTCGCTCGAATGGAGGAAGGGGGTGGGGGAGGAAGGAGAGGCATGCATGGACGCATGGAAAGGCCCTTGTCGGACCTTGAAAAACCCACGAGGGGTGCACAACCCAGCAGGAGGAAGGGCGTGCCAGTTTCAGATGCTCGGAGGAGTACACAGAGTTGTGGGGAGCTATCTTCTCGTCTCCATCAAGAAAGGAGGGGTAGAGAAAGCGCTCGCATCCAGAGCAATTGTTCTAACGAGAACGAGGAGGGGGGGGGGGGACGAATGACGTCGTGGTATGTGCGATCAACTGCTAGACCCATGTATCCTAGGGTGACACAGGGCCGAGGATCAGCACATGACTGCTCCATGTGTATATGCTCTTGCCCTCACGCACACTCGCACATGGGGGAGAGTGGGGCGCGGAGGAAGGCATGGGGGCACACACACGGACACGCACACACGCACACCAAAGGCCAGGGCCATGATGGCGCATTTAGTGGTGGGAGGGCTGGCGGAAGTTGGTGTTCCCGCCGCGCGCCTCATTGGCGCTCTCGACCGGCTGGATCTGACCCTTGCGCAGGATGGTCTGGATGATCTCGTCACGCTTCTCAGTGCCGAAGGCATCGGCCAGCTCCTTCTTGGAGGGGAGCTGCAGAGTGCGCGAGTCGGAGGGATGGTAGTAGATGTCATCCGTCTGGAGGACCTGGCGGGGGTGGATCTCCTCACGCTTGCCGGAGGCCGGCTTCGGGGTGTTGGGGTCGAACTGGCTAGCGTACTTGGCCGCGTAGCCGGGGTTGCAGAAGACAATGAAGTTCTGCTGGGGGTGCCCGGTGACGGGGTGGGGGGGGTTGTAGACGACCTTCTCGGTATGGGTGGACGACATGGTTGCTGAAGGTGGAGGGAGAAAGGGGGGAGAGGAAAAAGCGAAGAACTAGCTGAGAGTTGGGATCTGAATAGGAGTCAGTGGCTTTGATTTGGATGGGTGGGGACTGGGAGACGGGATGCTGTGGAGAGGGGAGAGGGGAGAGGGGAGAGGGGGGAGGGGGGAGGGGGGAGGGAGGGAGGGAGGGAGGGAGGGACATACACAATACAAATGATTGATGTTGGGTGATGAAGGTTGAGAAGATGGGGCCGTGGGGCGGGCGTTTATATACCCCCAGGAATCGTGAGGAAAGGCGAAGCCCATGACCGCACCCCCCTCCCCCTCCCCCTCCCCCCCCCCCGGGGCAGGGGGGCCTCCTCGCACCTGAGGAGGGCGTGCCAACACACGCCCTCCTACACACCCCCACACCCACACATACACACACATATACACACATACATACACATACACACATACACACACATACACACACATACACACACATACACACACACACCTCTCCGTCCTCGACAAAAACTTGCACGGCGCGGCAAGGGGGGAGGTGGCGAAGCGGACAACCAAACAGCCCTTGCCCCAGGCAGGACAAGAATGGACCCAGCCTCCCATGCAAGACCTGCCCCGGGGGGTAAGGGCACCAGGAGGACGAAGACGCCAGCCAGCGCGCCGCGGAGAGATGGGAGGAGACATGCGGCGGGGCATTCCGCCCCGCGTCGAACACGTTTCTCTGTCCCCCCCCCCCCCCCACACTGCCTCAATCGATGACAGAGGGCGGCAGGAGGTGAGGCAAGGACCCCTCGTCCCAGGAGGGGGAGGAAAAAAATATTGCGCAATCGCCGCCGTCTAGAGGCAGCAACACATCGCGTTCACATGCCTTCGGCCGCGGCTAGCGTCAGGCATTCCTTCCCCGAGAAGGCCAACAAGCAGCAGCCCCGATCAAATCTTGCCAGGCCTGCGAATAGGAGGTTCGTCCGCCGCTTCCGCCTCATGTAGGGAGATACCGAAAGGAGTTGTTGGAGGCGGCTCAGCTGGGCCATGTTGCCCGGGCCCAAAGCAGGAGGTCCCCTGGTTGTTGACCGGGGAGCCCGGCGGCAAGAGGTGCACACACACCTGGTTGCTCAACACAACAGGGGTCCGCACCTGGACGCGAGCGAGATGGGGAGGGGCGGACGGGGGGCGGGGGGTCGCTGGTTGCCCGCTGAGCTCCGATCGACTCGCGTTATCCCCACAGTGGGGAGGTGCCAGGGGGCAGGGCGGGAAGACTCAGTCATGGGCAGCAAAGCAGCGGGGGGCGGGGGGGGGGGGGGAAGGGGGCCACCCGTCCCGCCGCTCCCCGCCCCGAACTAGGTACTGTGGATCAAACACCAAATGGAGAACGAACGGGGCGGGGGAGGGACCGAGGGACCGTTCGAACGTGGGAATGCTAGGACCTTCGCGAAGGCCCAGCGCCCGCGTCCAGGTTAGCCGCCATATGCTCGGGTGCAAATGTGATGATGGCACACGAACTCTAAACGACGAATCGTTCCCAGGAAGCCCCGGGCCAGGGGGAGGGGCCAGTGCCTTGGCAGCACATTTCCTCTTCCCTCCCCCCCCCCCAAGAGCCCCTGGGGGGAAGAAACAACAAATATTGGGGATAAAAAATAAATATCCCCCCGCAGCGCGCCCCACAAACCAAGGTCCAGGAGTTCTCCCACGCTCGGGAAAGCACTCGACCGCGGTAGAATCTTCTTCGTGACCCCCCCCCCCGCCCTTGCCTTTGCTCCTGGCCTGACTCCTTGTTATGACCAGGCAAGCCAGGAATCTTCTTTCTGCCCCTCCGCCCCTCCGCCCCTCCCTCCTTCCTACGGCTCTCGCGCCGCTGTTCTTACGTCACTTGCGCGACCTCCGACCGGTGCTGACGGGGTTTGAGCTGCGAAAAATGCCACTTGAATACCAAATAAACCCGCCACAACCAATCACGCGCACACGTGCCAGATCCCCAGTCAAGACGCTGGGTGGTGATATAGGAAGCACATGATACATAACACTTCCAATCCGGCAGGCGATCCCCCAGCGATCGGGAATGGAGATAGGGCTGGCCCGCAACACCATCCGACCACCTTCTTCGCCCCGTGTGGGCCTTCGAGCGAACCCCCCCCTCCCCCGCCTGCCCATGCAGTTGGGGAGGGGCACGCTCTCCAGGGCGCCCGAATAAATCCCACCTACCAGGCGGTCCGCCGCAACCGCCCCCCAGATTCCTTCTTCCTCATCCTCCTCCCCCCACCGGGTGCCTCCCTCTCTCTCCCCCCCCCCCCCCCCCCCCCCCCCCCCCCCCCCCCCCCCCCCCCCCCCCGATCCCCTCCACTCAAGCCCTCTTCTGCTCACAGTATGACCCACTCCGACGGCCAGCTGGCCCTCTCCAATCCCAGCGAGCCTTCCACCTCGACGCAGGGGGAGAGACAGGTCATGATCCGGCCCGATGGGACACGCTTGGTCAAGGTGACCTCTGGCAATGGGCGGGTACGTGTGGCACTGCCCCTTCCTCTGGTCTCTTCTCCGCTCCATTTCGCCTCCCATGGAGCTGCATGGCCCGCATGGCATCTAACTTCTCTTCGGGCGCAGGAAATGTGGATTTTCGACAATTCCGACGCCGACCCCGATGACCCCGAGGTGGATGCGGAGCTGAACCAACTATTCGTGGACTCGACCAACCGTATGCGTGCCGAGATGGGCCTTCCTCCCCTCCCTGCGCAGCCCCATTTGAACACTGCTGATCCGGCGGCTGGTCCGCCGGATGAGTCTCCCCTAGCGTCGCTGGCCCAGCGAACCTGGCGTGGTATGTCTTCCCCGCTCGGCATTTGACTTGCTCCCCTCCACCTTCTTGCTCGACTGACCAATCCCCTCTGCTTGCTATCGTGCTAGGTGTCATCAAGGCCAGCGACTTCGTGGCCAGCATGATTGGTCTGAATGATCCCCTCTTTGATGTTGAGACTGACGAGCACCTTGACCGGGCCGAGGAGGCGAGCACAATCCATGCCACCTCCCACCCGGGCGAGGACGCCGATGGAGAAGACGATGACTCGGATGCCGACCTCCCGGCCGAGGCCGCCGCGTCTTCTTGGAGCAACAAGCACAATTCCAGCGCCCATGAAGCTTTCCCCTGAGGGCCACTCCCTGTGCCTCCGCTCTCTTTCTTCCTCTTCTGCCATCCCCCCCCCCCCCCCCCCCCCCTCCCTCTCCCTCCCTCTCCCTCTCCCTCTCTCTCCACTCCAATGAACATAAAATCAAACACATTCCATTTCGCGAAACTTAAAAGGCATGGTCGGCACCATTTTCCCGAGGATCGGCCACGCGCGAGCCGAACTGCATCGCTCGCTTCGGGCGATTGGCCGAAGCGGAAGGAGTCAAGTCGCACGAGTTGGCATTTTCACGCATCAGCGTGTCACACAATTCTCGAATCGGCCGTTTGTCTGCCCGGAGAAGCGCGGGGGGCCTGGCTTTTTCTTTTCCTCCCTCCCCTTCGTCCTCTTCATGGAAGGGCGCCCGGCAGGCCACCGGCCAGCCGGCCACCTCGCGCATCAAACGCTCACAGGCAAATGGCGCCGAGAGATGCCGGCCCCAGGCCCCGACTGCTCGATCGTCTCGACCAAAGTTCCGACCCGGCAGTCGAATCAAATCGGCGCGAAGCTCGGCTTCCAGACCAGTCGATCCACCGCGCTCGAATGCTCGCCGATGGCGCGTATACCCGCCGAAGAGCTCATCGGCTCCGGTGCCCACCAGAAGCGTCGACGCCCGAACCCAGTAGGGTCGACCGGTGGAGTGGAGAATGCCCTGGCCTCGAGCACCAAACCAAAGAACCCGCGCCAGCGACAAGTCCAGGACCGTGCGTCCCGGGAGACAGACTGCTGGCACGCCTGTCCCAGGGGTCGTGGGATCTGAGCAGCGATCGACCTCCGCACGGGGCGCATTCACGCATACCAATCTCCAGTCGCGGTCTGGATGGCGGCGGCTTGGATCGGCGGGGGGGGG
>NW_009242971.1:4402291-4403576 GCF_000388065.1 Fonticula alba | reverse complement strand
CGCATCACGCGAGAAGAGCAAGGTATGGCTTGGCGCCTGGGCGGCATTGTGAGACGGCGGCAGCTCATCGGAGCAGGGAGGTCGGGGGACGCACACCAAAGATCACCAGGCTCCACTCGCCCATTAGGCGCCGAATGGGGGCGGACAGGCGACTGGCCACCAGCTGGGAGAATTCCCCGGAGGGGATGTCATATTCGCGCGAATGGAGCGCCTCCAGTTCGCTATTAAGGTGACAGATCGCGGGCGCCTCGCTACCATCGACTCCTGGTGGGCCATATAGCCGCCCGGCGAGGGCGATGAAGCTGCCAGTGTCGACTCCCTCGGCACTGGGTGAATGGAGGGGGAATACACCGCCAGAGGCTGGGCCGCCGGCGAAGCACACATCCAGCTGCCAGTGCCGCCCAGACGCCTCGACTCCAGGTGTCGTGCACACCCCGCGACGAGTGTGGCAGCTTGGGGGATGGGCGCCAGCGCGTTGCTGGAGCGAGGGTGCCAGCGGTGTGGCTTTCAACAGGAGCTCCTCATCGTGGGGAAGCGGATCCGGAAGATGGCGGACCCGCACTGACAGCGCAGAAGACATGGAGCGTATCCCAGGAGAGACAGGGGAGGGGGAGAGCGGGGAGAGGAGAAGGGGGAGAGGAGAAGGGGGAGAGGACCAGGGAAGGGCGAATGGCTGAAGCCCTTCCGTAATGGGCAGCCCAGCCTCATGCCCCCCCAAAGGAGGCCAGTTGGCGGTGGGGGGGGGGGGGGGGGGGCACACGTCTGAACTCGGGGGGGGTGGTGGCGCGGCAGGCGTTGTTCTGGGGCCTTCTCGTGGCGTCCCCCCTGGAGCGGGTGGGGGACCCGGGAGCAATGTCGCCTTCCAATATTGGGCTCTGGGGGGGGGGGGGGGGGCGGACAGATCGGGCATCAGCACGTGGGGTTAGATCCTGGCCGAGGGCCAGCCAATTGCCAGCGCAAGCATCGCACCCGCAGGACATGAGTCCGGGGACACACACACACACACACACACACGCACACACATGGGCTCTCCGGGCGGCGATCTACACTCTTGAAGATCCACCACGCGACCTTGATGGCTCCGCCTCTGGCCAATCGCCTGTATCCCCCTGTCCGCGTCTCTGCCTCCGTCCCAGCTCCTGCTGTTGCCCTCCCATGCTGTCTGCTTGCGCCCGTGCCGCTTCGCGCGCGCCCTCCATGCTCTCCCGGATGGCCCCTACCGCCACTGGTCGCCACCTCCACCTTTCAAGCATCGTGCGAACACTCTATCCCACCCTCCCTGCCC
>NW_009242971.1:4398834-4401208 GCF_000388065.1 Fonticula alba | reverse complement strand
TCTCTCTCTCTCTCTCTCCCTGTCTCTTTGCAATCCAGGTGATGGTGACCCGATTGATCTGGTTGAGCTGTCTTTCGAGCCGTTCCCGATTGGTGCCGTCTGCAATGTCCGGGTCCTCGGGGCCATCGGTCTCGTAGACCAGGGCGAGTGTGATTGGAAGGTTCTTTGCATTCGTCTGGACGAGCCGCAGGCCAGCCAGCCGGCCCCCGTCGCAAGTGACGCCACGGCTGACAGCCTCCTTGAACAGCATACTGCCAAGCTCAACCACCATACCCTGCACACGGTGGACGATGTCCCGCCGGAGATCATCCAGCGTGTCATCGAGTGGTATCGCGACTACAAGACCATCGAGGGGAAGCCCAGCAACAGCTACGTCCCCAACACCGAGGAGCCTGCTCGGGGGTTCGTCTTCTCCAAGGTACGTGCCCAAGTGGGGCAGCATCATCCTCCTCCTGTTGCTCAATCCATTGCTGACCCACATCGGACTCCCCTCCCCCCCCCCTCTGCCCCATTGTCCGGTCTTACTCCATCAAGGATCAAACTGCTCGGATCCTGGCCCATGCCCACCAAGACTGGTGCGGTCGCCAGCGCGAGCCCATCCAACAGTGAGCCACATCTCCTCCGGTGAAGTGGACACGGAAAATGAACATCGACGATCAAAAGAGGGGAGCGCCACCGCGCTTCGTCCCTTTGTATGGTGTTGTTTGTGATTTATATTTATTTGAGGTCTGGGGATGCGGTGGGGAAGCATGTTCATGCGTGCACATATATACACATATATATATATATGCGTGTGTGTATGTACCTAAGTCATACTCGTGGCAGGCAGGAGAGCGGATATGGAGTAAGTTCCCGCCCTCTTCCGCCTTCGGCGGCCCCACTTAGTCGGAGCTGATCATGCTCTGGGCACGACGCATAATGGAATCCTTGGAGGGGTCGTAGGGGGTCTCCTTGCTGGGGATCTCCAGGACGGCGGGGATCGGGCGGTCGTACTTGTCCACCAGGTAGCGGATATCCTCGGCGACCTGTTGGGGACGTCGAGGAGGGGAGGAAAGAGGATCAGACGCGTGCACAAGTGTATGTGTGTGTGGGGAGGGGGGGGGGGAGAGGGAGGGGAGAAGGAGCGGGGCGAAAGGCGTTATCAAGGGCGAAGAGGAGTGCGGGGGGACGCAAACGGGACCAGCACACGCACGGGCTGGGTAATGAGGACAACCGAGATGTCGCGGCGAGTGGTGAACTTGTTGAAGGCCTTCTCGATCTCGTCGACAGGGGTCTCTGCATGCGGGGGAAAGGGAAACGTGGTGAGCACCAAAGGTGTATGTCCCGCAGGCACATGCCCCCCATGCGCTGAAGGAGGAAACAAGCCCGGAGGCGTGACACGCACTGGAGGAGACAACCAGGAAGTTGGAGTTGTTGTTGATGTCGACGTTGCCGGCGCCGGCAAGCAGCATACCGGTCACGGTATCCTAGAGGGGAGGGGCGTAGCAGGGGTCAGATGCGAAGACAGGGAGATATGTGAAGCCGGAGAAATCCCCCTTCCCTCTCCAGACACGGGACACAAGCGCGAGAACATACATGGTCACCGATGACGGCGATGAGGTTGCGAGCCTTGAGAGCTGCCGACATCTGGTGAAGGGGAGCACAAAGCGAAAGCAGCCAGGTCAGCCAGGAGGGTGGAGCACAAAAGGCGCACGGCCAGAGGTGTGGTCGTGAGGGGCGAAGAGGGAGGATGAGGCGGACAGAGAAGGGGGCATGGAGGAGGGCGAGGAGGGAGAGGAGGGCGAGCTGGGTAGAGAGGCAAATGGACGGAGGGGGAGGGGCAGCGGCAGGGGTTTTGGAGGAGATACAATGAAGGTGGATTTTGGGAAAGGAGATGTTGCTGAGCGGGGAGGAACGACAACAGGTTTAGCCCAACATCTCGGCGGGTTGGAGACCTGGCCCGCTGGCCCTTCAGGGTGCGGACAAAAGCCCCGCCGGGCGCCTGCCAGCGTGCTGTTGACGGAGGGTAGGACCGTGAAGGGGGGCAGGTGAGCCGGAGAAAGCACCGGCCCAGACCTTGGTACGCCTCCCCCCCCACCTCCCACACCGCCCGGCCTGCCACACCCTGCCCAGCCCCCAGGGCGGGAGCCTCGAGCTTGGGGCACGGCCGGTATTGTTATTTTTCAACCAGGCTGGGGCCCCGAGACTAGGCGCGCCCGCGCGAGCCCTGGCCAGCTCACGCACCAAGGCGCCGCGCGGGGCCCGCCGCCATGCTCGCACACAAAGGCGCGCCGCACATAGGCCAGATCGGCCCGGCCCCAGCCCCCGTGTGCCTGGGGCGCCAGTCCGTGACCACGCCCGGCCCCGCCCTCCCCGCCAGTCCAGCTGCATCGGG
>NW_009242971.1:4394733-4398519 GCF_000388065.1 Fonticula alba | reverse complement strand
CCTCCCCCTCTCGACCCCCCCCCCTCGCTCCCTCGTTACATTCCCCCTGTTTCTACGCTGGCGCCTCCCGTCCTCCCTTTGCCCGGATGAGCCGCGGGCCACCGGTGACGGACCCTGCTCCTGCCGGGGACGATGGCTTTCCTGAACCCCTCTCTCCGTCGGTTTTTCGACCACCGCCGGCGACTCCGGTGGCCGCCTCTGCCGGCCTGCTGAATGGAGCCACGCCGCGTGGGATCTTTCTCCAGCTCCAAGGTGAGGATGACATGCCGGACATTTCATTCCTTGCCTCGGCGCCAGGAACCCCTGCAACTGTGGCCCCAACTGCCCCGGCCGCTCCGGCCGCCCCGGCCGCCCCGGTCCCGCTCATCAGCCCCCCTGTCATCTCGGCCCCGAGTGCCGCAGCTCGTCCTGCGCCATTGGCCCGACCGCTGATCTACCGGTCGCTGAATGTGGCGGCTGCCGTGGCAGCCGCCGCCCTGGCCCAACCGCCCCCCCCTCCCCCCCCCGGCACCCTGCCAACCGCACTGCCGCCACCACCACCGCCACCACCACCACCAGCTGCCCTTGCTGATGTCCCACTTTCTCGGGCCACTCCTACGGCTCCCCCTTCTACATCGCCGAGGCCGGCCCCCCGTTTGGCAGTTGACACCCCGCCCAAGCAGTCCACCAGCCCGGCGCGCCGCGCGGCGTCGGTCTTCTCGGCAGCAGCCTTCCAGCGTCTGGACCACCTGTTCCCTCGGACTGCCGCCCATCCTGATGCCGACTTGAGCGTCTCCACGCTGACCGACACCGAGCTCGATGTCTCGGCCTTTGTGTGGGAGGAGATTTCCAGCTTCTCCCTCGATCCTCGGCCGCCAGCCCGGCTGCCACTTCCCGCCGCCGCCTCCGGCTCACCACCGGTCACGCCAAAGCGCCAGTTGGCCGGCCCAGCCGACGCACCTCAGAGCAAGCGCCCGCGCCCGGCCACCGGCACCGCCGGTCCCCCCCTAACCCCGCCCTCCTCTCTGGAAGCAGGCATCCCCCCGCCGATCACCCCGACGACGGGCATTGTCTCGGCTCCGACCACGCCGATCCCAGGGCTTGACCAGCCGGGCGGCGTGAATGCCGCGGTTGCTGCCGCCATCGCCGCCGGCCGAGCGGCCTCAGCTGCCATCTCAATCGTCCGTCTGCCCGGCCAGCAAACCCCCTCATCGGCCGGGCGGCGACTGCTTCGCGGCCTGGATGACAGCTGGTGGGCCACTCACGATACCAGTGACCTGCCGATGCTCGGTACCGAGGACATTCCCTCCTTCGTGGCGACGGCCACCCCGGAGACACTTGGCCCCGGCCGACGCCCGGCACAGCCCGGGGTTCAGGATGGCCCCGCCCCGCCAGGGCTCGATCTATCGCTCTTCGGGCCGCTGGCGCCGGGGCTCGGCCTGGGCCTCGGCGATCGGGCCGGCATGAGCCCGGCCTCCCTCCGGCGCATGGACCTGCTCTTTCCGCCCGATGCAGGTCTGGTCTCCGAGCCGCCATCCCTTTCGCTGTCCGTGTCATTTGATCCGGCGCCGAGATCGGAAGAGCGTCGTGTAGGCCGGCATGAGCCCGGCCTCCCTCCGGCGCATGGACCTGCTCTTTCCGCCCGATGCAGGTCTGGTCTCCGAGCCGCCATCCCTTTCGCTGTCCGTGTCATTTGATCCGGCGCCGACCAGTGTCCAGCATTCCGACCCACCTGCCTCCCCTCCGGCGGATGCATCGCTCTTTGAGGAGATCCCCCCTCTGGAAAGCAGCACCTACAGTGATCCCAGTGAGGCTAGCAGCATGGGGCCCTTGGCTTCGACCGATGGTCTCTCACTCATGGACCCGGCCCCCCAGTCATTCGGTGAGACTCCCCCCTTCGATGATGGTGCCCCGGCTCCCTTTGGTAGCTTTGATGAAGGGGTCAGCTTTGCCGAGCGGAAAGCCATCCCCAGCCCTGGCTGGGCCACCATCCAGCCTCCAGCCACCTTCTTCCCCATGCCCCTGGCTCCGGGGTTAGAGGCCGGCTCGCTTGGCCGGCTTGTCCAATCGCTGGTCAGTGGCCCCAGGCGGCCGGGCGGTGTCGTCAACCTGAATGGCGCTGCCACACACCCGGACGATATGGCCATTGGTGGGAGCAGTGTGCGGCAGCCACCGCCACCGCCGCCGGCTCTGGCCGTGCGTCTGGCCGCGCCTTTCGCCCTTGCCCGGGCCATTCGCACCAATGGCAGCGTTGTTGATGGCTTCTCCACACAGGAGACACCTTCGTCCGCTGCCCCGAGAGCCTCGTCACTCAATGCATTGCGCTTCCCGCTTGGTGTGCCGGGAACATTGGCGACCGGTGGCCGAGGGCGGCACTCATCATCGCAGACCGGCCCCTCTCGGTCGGCGTCGGCGCTACCCCCGGCGCCGCCCCCACCGCCGTCAGGACCGCCAGACTCCGAAGTGCCCGCCCTCCCCGGGCCGAATCCCGTTCCACCATCGTTGGCGCAGGCACTCTTCGGCGAGGTGACATCCATGCGCTTGACTTTGGAGGCGCGCCAACTGTTGATGGGCGCGTGCGTGTGGATCATGGCCTGCCTCTCTCTCTCTCTCTCTCTCTCTCCCTCCCTCTCTCTCTCCTTCTCTCCCCCTTTCTCTGTTTCACCTATTCCAATGTGGGTGTGCGCATGCCTCTCCTCCGTTTGCGGGAAGTTTTCTGACTTCCTCCCCCCTCCCCCTGGGCCTTAGTTCGCGGCAATTTTTCGACCAAGTCGCCGGCGACCTGGCCGGCTATGCACGGCACGCGAAACGCAAGACCATCGAGCCGGCAGACGTGTCGCTCCTATTCTCCCGGTACGTCATGCCCCCCTCCCTCCTGGGCCCCTACACAGTCACCTTGTCCACCACGATGTCCATCTTTCTAACCAGCAGGGGCGACCCAGCCAACGAATGCCCGAATCGGCGCTGCCGCTGGATCAGCTCATCCGGGAGCACCTGACGCATGATGATCGTGCTCTACTGATGCAGATCGCCCGTGGGGGGAATATCCTCCAGCCGCCGGGGCCCTCATTGTGAGGACACCCTGGTCCCTCTCTCCCAGGCCCCAGGAGGAGGGACGAGGAGGGGAGGAAAGAAGGCAAGAAAAAAAAAAAGAAGAAAAGAAGAAGGGGCCCATGCGTTTCCAACTTCTCTCCTGGACCATCCTCCTCGCTTCTGTGGCATATGGTGGCAGATGCCCGCGCATCGGCAATACAAGGGTGGGTGTCTCTCTTGGGAAGTGTTTTTATTTTGAAGGACATGCGCGTGGAAGAGGCATATGGGGGGAGCGAGCGGGAGGGGACGCGCCTGCGGTTCCACAGTTGGCCGTCGGACGGAGAGGGGAGATATGGTCCTGGACGGTTTGTGAAACGAGGCCAGGCCAAGGACAGGAAGGGGCAAAGCCTGAAGGGCAAACAGAGGCCCTCCCTTTGCCTCTTTCGGATTGGGGCCTGGGAGGGGGAGCATGAACGGGCCATCATCCCCCCTGCCGCTCCCTCAGCCCACCGGAAGATAGCATGCGTACGTGCACGGGCGCGCATGATGCGCGCGCGCGCACATGTATACATGCATACATTTGTGCAGGCACTTAGGCCTGCTTGTTCATGGTCTTGAGGGCAACCTTGACAATCAGGTTGGAGTCGGGGTTGGTGAGGTTCTCCAGAGGGACGGCATAGGGCATGGGAACGTCGGCCTGGGTGACGCGCTCAATCGGGGCATCAAGGTAGTCGAAGCTGAGGAGGAGGAGGAGGAGGGAGGGAGGGGAGGGAG
>NW_009242971.1:4391737-4392308 GCF_000388065.1 Fonticula alba | reverse complement strand
GTCCCAGAATCCTAGCCCTCCGGCGGGGGGGGGGGGGGGGGGGGGGGGGGGGGGGGGGGGGGGGGGGGGGGGGGGGGGGGGGGGGGGGGGTGTGTTGTGTGGGGGGCGCGGGGGGGGGGGGGGGGGGAGGGGAGGGAAGAGGGGGGAGGGGGGGAGGGGGGTGGGGGGGGGGGCGGGGGTGGGGGTGGGGGGGGGGGGGGGGGGGGGGGGGGAGGGGGGTGTTGGGGTCGGGGGGGGGGGGGGTTGTGTTGACGGAGATGGTCCGTCCTCTGGAGAGAAGGGGCTGCCGCCGGGGAGGCAGGTGTCGATCGGCCGCAGGCCGACCACAGCCTCAGAGGGGGCGCGCTCCTCTGGACTTCCCTGACCAGGGGACAGGGTCCCCGCCCTGCCTCTCGTCCTGACGGCGGGTGCCATGTGCCACGAGAAGTGCCAGACGTGCATGCGCGGGATGACGGCCGCCGGCCATCAGCTGCGCCCCGTCGCAAAATCGGTGGCAGTCTTTTTACCGATCCCTGATCCTCGATCCACCGGTCCTGGCCGTCCTTCGGGGCGGAACTTGTCCCCCCCCCCC
>NW_009242971.1:4389073-4391597 GCF_000388065.1 Fonticula alba | reverse complement strand
TGTGTGTGTGTGTGTGTGTGTGCTAGTGCGTGCGAGCGCAAAATGCCATCCAGAGGGCAGTGGGACGCACGCATCGCTCTCCATGACCTGGGCGACGATCTCCGAGCCAACACCGAACATGGGGTAGCCACCCTCGACGGTCATCAGGCGGCCGGTCTTCTTGACAGAGGCAATGATGGTGTCGATGTCCAGCGGGCGAATGGACCGGAGGTTGATGACCTCGGCATCGACGCCATACTCCTTGGCCAGGATCTCGGCGGCGGCCAGGCTGTCACCAACGGGCTTCGAATGGGCCACGATGGTGAGGTCCTTGCCGGCGCGCTCAATCTTGGCCTTGCCGATGGGCAGGACGAAGTCCTCGGACAGAACCTCCTCCGAAACCTCGAACGGGACACCGTACATGATCTCGTTCTCAAGGAAGACAACGGGGTTCGGGTCGCGCACGGCGGCCTTCAGCAGACCGCGGGCATCCTCCGAGTTCCAGGGGGACAGGACCTTGAGGCCGGGGATGGATCCATACCAGGCGGCGAAGCACTGGGAGTGCTGGGCACCGACACCGATGGCCGAGCCGTTCGGGCCACGGAAGACAATCGGGCACTCACCACGACCACCGGACATGTAGAGGGTCTTGCCGGCGGAGTTGACAATCTGGTCGATGGCCTGCATGGAGAAGTTGAAAGTCATGAACTCGCAAATGGGCTTCAGGCCACCGAAGCCAGCGCCGACAGCGATACCGGCGAAGCCCTGGGACAGTGGCATTCCATTACATGGTATGAGTGGGCGGGGGTGGGGGACAGCACACGTCAGAGGCCGCAAGCCCGAAGCCAGGGCGAGAAATATATATATGTTTGTAGATAGATAGATAGGCGGAGGAGGGGAGGGGCAAGAGGGATGTGCGAAAGGGCGAGGCGCAGGGCGGCCCCAAGGAGGGAGGGGGGAGAGGAAAAGAAAGAAGAAAAAAAAAGGGCAACGCACCATCTCAGTGATGGGGGTGTCGATGACGCGCTTCTCGCCGTACTTCTCAAGCAGACCGCGAGTGATCTTGTACGGGCCGTTGTACTGGGCAACCTCCTCACCGAGGATGAAGACCTTCTCGTCACGGGCGAGCTCCTCATCGAGGGCAGAGTTGAGGGCCTCGCGGACGGTGATGGTCTGAGCAGGCGACAGGGGCCCCGACAAAGGGCCCAGCAAAGGGATGTCAGTGGAAAGGGGGCGCGACACAGGAGGCGATGGCCGGACGGCAGCGCGGACAGGCGCACCTTGGCAGCGGAGGAGTAGGCGGCGCGCAGGGCGACGGAGCCCGAGCGGGCGGTCAGGGCACGAGTGGTGAGGGCAAACATGGCGGGCTGCGCAGGTGTGCGAGGGGAGGAGGAGGGGGGGGGAGGATCCTTCGGGCGAAAGGAGGCGAGAAGGGAGCCGGGGGAGGACTTGCTGGCGACACGCCCCCCGGCGCCCGGGCAGGGCCGGTCCTGACGCCGGCCGAAAAGCCAAATCCGTTGGTGTCGCGGAGATGAACTCTCTCCGGTCGCACAAACGGGAGAGGGCGAGAGCAGACCCCCTGGGCACTCCGGCCCCCCCCCCCCCCCCCCCCCCCCCCCCCCCCTTACACCGTGCCGGGGCAAAAGGGGTGCGGGGGGGGGGGGGGGGGGCGGGGACGACACCGAGGCGCCCCGCGCAGAGATGTGTGCAAAAAGGCGTACATGCGAATAAACGAGCAAGGACACTTGCGACGTAAGTTGGGATCAGCCCAGTTGTCAGCTGTTCTCGGGTGCCCCCCGCCTGGGCCCTGCCCCGTTGCCTGCCTGCCTGCCCCGTGCTCGTGCTGGGGCCAGGGACACGTTCAGTCGCTGAGCCTGGGGCTCTGAAGGGGGGGCGGGCGGGGGGTGATGCCCGGCCCTCTCTCCGTTGCCCAGGCTGGCCTCCACCATACCTCCCTTCGAGGAGCACCCCGTCCGTGCTTGGAGCCGGGCTAGCCCTCGCCCCGTTGCTCGAAGAGACAAGGGCGTGTCAATGCTAGAGACACGCGCGGGGACACATGCCAGCCCAGCAGGTTCTGTTCCGTTGGGTACGCACGACAAAAGCTGCTTGGCTGCACTCTAGCAAGGCGCCTGGTTGATGGAGGGCGGCCCGGGATGGCCAGGCCCAGGGGTTGCCCATTTGTCAGCCTCACTCTCGAGCCAGCAAAATGGGGTTCTGCTCTCTCTCTCTCTCTCTCTCTCCCTCTTTCTCTCTCTCCCTCTTTCTCTCTCTCCCTCTTTCTCTCTCTCCATCCGCCTCCCTGCGCCCCGCCTGCCTGGGAGCAGGCGCGCTTGCGAGGGCAGTCGCGTAGGAGGCAAGGGTTTTACCAAATCCACTGGCACCCTAAGGGTGGATAAATACTATTCCATGATCATGCCCCCGAATGCAGGGTGATCACAACCCCCAATCACTCCGGATTTTCTCACGGATTCTGCGGGGCCGCCATCTGTCCGGGTGGTTGCTCTTCTTAGCCAGGCTCAGAGCCTGTCCCAGAATCCTAGCCCTC
>NW_009242971.1:4385415-4389063 GCF_000388065.1 Fonticula alba | reverse complement strand
TGGGCGTTCGCGTGGACGCGCCCCACCCCCTGGCCCAGGCATTGGTGGGCAAGGGCATACCACAGCGCGGCGCGGCCACCGCCGGACATGCAGGGAGAAGGGCCTGGGGGGGGGGGGGGGGCCCCGGGGCGCGCCGGGGACGGAGGGAAACTGCCGCACCGTTTGCGGCATGGCCACACCGAGGCGCGGCCGCGAGAGAGCTGTCCACGGGCCTGGGTGACGCAGGGTGCCGCCCTGGGTACGGCGGCCACAGGGACGCCTGGTGGCTCCCGGCCCTGGTTCTCTCTTCCCCCAGGGGGGCGGAGCCGCGGGGACGCGCTTGACTAGCTGCAACGCGCGTGGCTGGGCATGCACGGGCATGCGCTCGCACACCTGCGTACACACAGGCGCGCGCGCGTGCGCGCCAATATCCTGCACCCTTTCTTGTCCCAGGGAGGGGGGGGGGGACGGCCCCCTCTGTCCCCCCTAAACACATGCGGCAGAGGGAAACCGGCCCGCTGAAAAAGACACCCCCCGCCGTCATTCCCCCTGGATGGAGCCTCAACTCACCCTCCCCCCAGTCCTCCGCGCCCCCACCCTTAGTTGATCTCAGGACTCCGGTTCGTCGCTCTCGTCCTCCCCCCCCCCCCCTCCCCTGCCCCTTTCGCCTTCCTTTTGTCGCCGGTGCTGACCTCCTGTTCCTCCGCTCCCCCATGCACGCACACGTCCCCCGCGCCCGCCGCTGACGTCCGATCCGCACGGGGGACCTTCCACGACCGTCAGGCCCTGGATCCTGCCGATGGCCCAGGCCCAGCGAGTGTGCTGCCGGGACCAGGCGCGGAGGGGCGAGGCAAGTGCTTCAAAGGGTGACGCTCTGCCGGGTGGCCACCCTTCATGATGCCACAAGGATCTCCCTCCCCCTCCCCCCCCCCCTCTCCCCGTCCTGCTGACTGTCTGCCTGCCTGGGGATCCTCCTTCTGCTGCTTGTCACTCGACTTTCCCCTGCTTCCTTCCCTCGTCCCCCCTCCCCCCCGCCCAGCGTGACTTTGCCATGTCTCTCATCGACTCCCTCGCCCTGGCGGCAGGGACCTCGCCGGATGGCATCAAGTTGCTGCTCGGCATCTTGGCTGGTTACCCAATCTCCCTTGTATTCAAGATCTTCATCCTGCAGCCCAACGTCCCTGTGATGTTCCGGGTGCGTTGATGATATTCCACACGTCCACTTGATTCGGCCGACCTGTCATGCTTACCCCCTTCGCGCTGTCTTCCCCTCCCGGCTCTCGCCCGGCCAATACCAGCACCTTTTCTCGGCCTTGATGGGCATCTCGGTGGCCCTCTTCTGCTATGGCCGGGACATTGTCTTTTCTTTGGCCGCCATCCTGGCCACATACCTCTGTGTGCGCTTGCTTCCCCGGCCGGCGATCATGTATGCCACGTGGCTGCTCAACTTCGTACGCCCTGCTCTCCCTTTCTCCTCGTCCGACCGTGTCCCCCCCCCCGCCGCCGCCCCCCCTGCTGCCTCCTGTCCCCTGCCCCATCCTCACAGATGTGCAACCCTCAACTGCCAACCACACAACCGCACTTGCTTTGGTCCTGGGATTCCCAAAGGGGTCGCTCCTCCTGGCCTACTTCCTTGTGTCGTCAGCCACGGCCTATGACATCGACTGGACCATGGCCCAGTGTGTCCTCTGCTTGCGCATGATCGCCTTCGCCTATGACCGATGCGATGCACTTGACGAGCCGAACCCCGAGCGCCGAGGGCGCCATCAGCGCAAGGCCGCCATCGACCGGTGCCCCAACGTCCTGGAGTACTTGGGCTTCGCATACCACTGGTCGGGTTTCCTCGTTGGACCGCAGTATGGCTACAACACTTATAACACCATGATGTCCGGGCCGCTTCACCCCACTGTGCGTCGGCTTCTCCACCCCTCTGGGCCTCTCTCTCTCTGGGCCTCCCTCTTTCCCCATGCCTCCTATCCTGCCCTGCTCAATCCCTTCTGTTGGGATCTCTTCGTCCGGTAACAAGAACCGAGCGACACACTATGGATGTTGACACTGCTGCCTCTTCCCCCCCCCTCCTCTCTCCTGCTACTCGTCGGAATAGCTCCCCCTCCAGTGGAAGCTCGGAGCCATGTACTTCCTCATGGGAACCGGGTACATGGGACTCAATGCCTTCATCGGCGGGCGCTTCCCGACGGCCGACCTGGACTCCGAGCGCTTCCTCTACCAGACGCCCTGGTTTGGACGCCTCCTCTTTTCTTGGGTGTCCATTCGCGGCCTGCTGTGTCGGTACGCGGGAACCTGGTGCCTGACGCATGGGGCTGTGGTCCTCTGTGGCCTGGGGGCTGAGGCACGCCCAACGGATGTTGCCATCCAGCCGGACCAGCCGCCTCAGCCCACCGGCCTGCTGGTCGGGCCACTCCCCTCGGAGGGCGGCCGGAGCCAGGTGTACTTCAATACCCTGCTTAATTTCAACCCCTGGCGCTTTGAGACGGCCACCTGCATCGACCACTATGTGCACTCCTTCAACATCAACACCAATGCCTGGGTTAAGGAGTACGTGTACAAGCGTCTGCGCTTCCTCGGGAACCGAAATCTCAGTCTCCTGGGCACGCTCTTTTTCCTTGCCCTGTGGCACGGTTTTGCCCCGGGCTACTTCTCCACCTTCTTCCTGGAGTTCGTGGACCAGCTGGCCGAGCCGGTACTGGCGGCCCTGGCGGCCCCGGTGTTTGTCCACCTCCCCGGTGTGGTGGTCTCGGCGGTGCGCTTCATCGTGGCCGACATCACCATCACCTATGCCCTGGTGGGGTTCATGCTCAAGTCCACGGCCGCCTGTCACCGGGCCTACTGGGCTCTGGGCTACTTCGGCCACCTGGTCCCGGTGGTGGCCATCCTCGGCAGCGCGGTCCTCCGGGGCCGGGCTCCACGCAAGGCCACCGGAGCCGGGGTTGTGCCTGACCCGGCCAAGGTGTCCACGGTCTCCGCGGTCTCGGCTTCGGCCTCGGACAGCACCAAGCACGACTGAGACGGGGCCGGAGCTGGCTCCCCCCCCCCCCGCCTCGCCTCCCCTCCGTCTGGTTCAGGTCGTAGCCTAGTGCTTACGTTTCTTGTCCGTTCTCAATATTTCGTTCCCTTCGTTATGTCGTATCTCCCCCCCCCCCCCCCCCCCACCTCCTCCCCTCCCTCTGGTGCCTCCTCATCACGAATTCTGCCAACCCGACACTCATACTCCTGTCTCACCTAGACTAAATACAGAGTTCCCCTCCGATGGATGTCACGCTGGCGAGTGGCGAGAGATCCCTCGCACCCGGGCGAGCAGTGGGCAAAGGATCGGGGCGCACTGAGGGAAAAGGGGCGGAAAAAAGAGAAGAAGGGAAAGACAAATATGGATACTCTGCCCCCTTTTGAGAGGTGCCAGAGTGGCAGAACAGGGGATTGATGAGGGTGCTGGTATCTGGATGTACATTTGCCATGGGGCCTGGAGGGCCAGAGGGGCAGAAATAGGGGCGAGAGGGCGAGAGGGCGGGGCGACGGAGAGGGTGACAGGCAAAAGTAAATAGACAAAAATAAACTGGGTGGCAAAATTTGCCGTCCCCGATCCTTCGGCCCTGGTCTTTCGTTCTCCCCTCGCTGGCCGAGAAAGCGAGGAGAGGGGCGGCGGGGGGGGGG
>NW_009242971.1:4370498-4385390 GCF_000388065.1 Fonticula alba | reverse complement strand
GGGGGGGGGGGGGGGGGGGATAATAGTACAAAAATAAAGTGCTCAAAAGGCGGACCGACGACCGGCATATGTGTGTCACATCTCCATCTTGCAGACTCGATGCCCGAACTGGTCTTCCACCGAGGGGCGCAGGGTGGCCCCCGGGGCCAGGGCAGGCTGGTCCGGGCCGCTGCCAGCGGCTTCCGCAGTGGGGGAGCTGACCGCTGGCGTGGGGTTCGGCGGGACTGCGGGGCACCCGGGCCCGACCATCGGATCGGGGGCCGATGAAAAGATCGCCGGATTCGCGGACGCCATGCTGTCCCGAGCCGAGGCGGGCGACATGACAGGGCCACTGCCTTCAGCCCGGGCCAGGGCGACTGGCCCATGAGAGGGCATCCCTGGGGGAGGGGCCTTTTCCAGGGACGGTGGCCTGGCCACATCGCCGGCCGCGAGGGCGGCGTGCGTTGGCATGGAAGTGCAGGAGAGATTCCCATGTGCCTGGGCGGCCGATGCCTGGACAGGCATGTAGACGTTCATGGGGGATGGAGGGGGCTGTGGCATATCCCCCGGCGAGGGAGCGGCCAGGTCGGTCCTGAGGTTGGCCGGGGCCTGGGAGCCGGGTGTCGCGTCAAACTGCCCGGGCGAAGTAGCAGCAGTCGAGGTGCCGCTCGAGGAAGTGGCCAGCGGAGGGCGCGCCCGCGAGCGCGCCCGCGGCATGAACTTCCAGTCGGGATGATTGCGCTCATGCTCCTCCTTCAGTTCATTGGCCTTCTGGTACCAGTAGGCGCGCTTGGCGTCGTCCATCTGACGCCACTCATTGCCAAGGGCCCGGCTCAGGTCTAGATTGTTCATGCCGAGGGACTTGACCATGAGGGTGGTCTTCCGCCGGGGGGAGGGCCTCTTGTCCGATGTCGAGGGGGTTTCCTGGGCCGAGTCCGAGGAGTCAATGGGGCTGGTGGAGAGGACGCGCAGCTGCACGGGCCCGGTGAGGAGATCGCTGGCGGTCAATGCCGACCCGGTGCCGCCGCCGCCGCCGCCGCCGCCGCCGGGGCCGACTGACGGGGTCCGAGACCGGCTCTCGGACAGGGTGTCACTGCTGTCGGGCCCGGTGTTGGGGATGCCCTGGGCCATGCGGAGGATTTCGCGCTCCTGCAAGTTGATGGCCTCTTGGGCCAGCTCGGCGGACCGGTGCTGACGGAACAGCAGGAAGGCGTTCATCGGCCGGCGGATGTAGTTCGCCGACTGCGAGGCCCGTGTGCGATTCCGCCGTCGGAGCACCCAGGCATTGCCCTCGCTTGTGGTGATGACCTTCAAGGCATCCGAGGGGGGCGAGCCGGCCGAGGAGTGCCCGGCGTCGGTGCCCGAGCAGTTGCCGGTCGATGGCGCAAACTGCCGACCGTCGTCCATGGTTTGGGCCGTCGCCGGGGGAGAGGCCGAGCAGCCGCCCTTGCTCGAGGCTCCGCACGTGCCCGGGCCAGGGAGCTGGCCTGGGTCCTCATTAAGGAAGGGCTGAGCCCGGTCCGAGGGGGCGAAAGGAGTCTGGCCCGTGGACGCGGGCCTGCCAGCCGAGCTGCCGGTGCCGGTGCCGGTGCCGGTGCCGGTGCCGGTCCCGCCGCCGTCGCTGCTGCGTGTGTTGGTGACCGGGCTGGGCCCCATCCCCGGCGGGTTGGCCCTGTTGGCGACGCTGCTGGAAGAGCCGCCCTCAACATCGCCCTCGGCGCTATCAGCCTGGCGCCCGTCCCGACGGCAGTCCTGACTTGCCGGCTGTTGTTCCTTGCTGCCGGGGGAGGGGGTCCTGGCTCGCGGGCCGGTTCCGGCCCGGCTGGGAAGCCTGGCCTCCGGGGCCTTGGTCGGACAGGCGGCCGGCGACTGCTTCAGCACACGGGGCGGTGGAGGCTCCAAAGCGGTGGCGGCGCCGGCGGCGGCAGCAGAGGAAGATGAGAGGGCGGCGGCGGAGGAGGAGGAGGAGGAGGAGGAGGACGACGACGACGACGACGATGAGAGAAGCGTCATCGGGTTGGTGGGCATGGTCTTGGGCATGCCCCACAGACCGGAGGGCAGGAGCCCATCGCGCAGCCCCTGCGTTGAGAAGGTCGCGCTGTCGACCGCCATGGCTGTCTGAAGTTGCATCATGAGTGCCAGCGAGTCGGCAATGGTTGACGTTGCCGGCAGGGCATTGGGCATTGGGCCGCTGGTGCTGCCGCCCGGATGGATGCTCGGTGCAAAGGCCCCAGCCGGCTGGATGGTCTGATTGTGTTGCTGGCGCAGGAGCAGCTGATGGTGGTGATGGAGCATGTGCTGGCGCTCGAGGGCCTTCTGGCTGACGAGAAGTTGCTCCTGCTGGCGCTTCTGGTGCAGGAGCTGCTGCTTGAGGATGAGCTGCTGCTTCTTGAGCTCCTCCTGCTGCTCCTGCAGCAGACGGCGCAGGGCCGCCTGCTCGCGCTCGATCTCGTCCAAAGACCTCTCCTCATTCGGGCGGTGGCCCGGCCGCTCGGGCTCCTCCGCCGACTTGCCCCGAGTCCCGGCTGGGGGAGCCTGATGCGTGCCCTCCTGGCATGGACCCAAGTCCGGCTGGTGGACATCCGGGCGCAAGACCGGCGACCGGTCCACGCGCTGGCGTTTGGACAACGGCTGGGGCGCCGCCGGGGCCGGGGCAGCCTCGGACACCGGCGGGGCGCTCTGCGGGCTGGCGGGTGGCAATGACTCGAGGGGGGTGTTGCTGTCATGCAGCGGCGCCAGGGCCAACGGCGAATCCAGCGACATCGACCGAATGATCAGCGGCCCCGGTACCGGGGGGCTCGGACGATGGGAGGCCTCCTCGGCCAGGGGCAAGTCGCTGAAGGAGAACCGCCGCGCAGGTGCCCACTGGGGGTGGTCCTCCTGGCCGAGGGACACCGACCGGCCCCGCGGCATCGGTGGCTGCGACTGGCCGTACGGCGGGCTGTCGGTGTGGGGTCCGGCCGCGGGGCCGGCCCTGGAGAAGCCACTTTGGCCGGGGGCATGTGTCGCCGGCTCGAGGGCCGCCAGGCCGGGCGACAGCTCGCCAAACGGCACCGAGCGCTGGTTGACCCGGTGAATGGGCAGCACCGGAACCGAGGCCCGACGCGGCTTGGCGCCATGCCGCCGATCGGGCTCCTCTTCCAGCGATGAGGCCTGGCGGGACTTCGACCTTTGGGGAGATGTCTGCGGCCGTGGGAGTGGAGCTCCGACCGGAGGCCTGCCGGGAGGCTCCTTGTCCGCGGTGTGGGCCGTCGGCGAGGGTGCCGGGGGCAACAGCAGCAGCGGCGGTGACGGTGGCGGTGGCGGTGGCGGCGGCGGCGGCGGCGGCGGCAATGCAAGGGCTCGCAACGTCGAGCCGGCCCGTTCGGTGAGGGCTTCCAGCGGGGTGTCGCCCTCGCGAGCCTCCCGGGCGAGGGAGATCCGGAAGGAGGTGGCGGCCGACTTGAGGTCATCGGAGGCCGTGGAGCTCAGAGAGAGCCCCTGGCTGCTGGCGGCGAGAAGTGTATCGCAGCTCACCGTGCGGAAGGGGCCCGGTAGGTGGCCCGAGCGCATGGGCCCCGGGTGCGATGAAAGAGCCAATGGCCCGGCGGAAGGGGTCGACGATGACATCGACCGCGGGGGGGTGGCCTCGTTGGCGGGCAGGAGCGGCGCCCGCGGTGGCGTGGGCTCGGGCTGCCGGTTGGCAGATGGCGGTGGCAGCGGCGGCGGCGGCAGCGGCGGCAGCGGCGACGGGGCCGGCGGTGCTGCCAGATGCGACTGAGAGCCCGGGCTCGCCGGAGGAGCGGACAGCAGCCCGGGCTGAGGCCGCACATCATGGTGCGGCGGCCGGAGAAGCGCATGCCGGCCGGAGGGACCCATGGACTCGGTGGGCGTGACAGACGACGCGCGCGGGGGCACCGGTCCGACGGATGCGGGTCCCATTTCGCCACTTGGCAACGTGTGCACCGAGTGCCGCCGGCCGGCCACCAGGTGCGACTTGGCCAGGGACATCGGCGGCATGATGACGCCAGGGGTCGAAAAAGTGCCATAGTTGTCGGCTCGGGCATGGGGCTCGCCACCGGCCGGGCCACAGTGGCCGGAATAGAAGGCACCCGTGCCGCCCATGGCCGGGGGTCCCGGGGGCATGTCGGCCATCGGAGCAGCCGGAGTGCCCCCGCGCGAGTGGACACCCTCCTGACCGAGCGACCCCCGCCGGATGCCGATACTGCTGCCAGGATGCTCCGGTAGCTCGGCCATGGTTTCGTCGGCAGTGTTGGCATAGCCGGCGGCGTCGGAATGGGCGATGCCCATTCCGGCGGTCGGCGTCGCGGTCGCGGTGGCGGACGACGGCCCGACGCCCGTGCCCCCGGCCGCGGGGGTGACGAGTCGCTGAGTCGCAGGCTCGAAGGCCTGATCAAGTCGCGCCCCGCTGTCGAATGGCACTGGGGTATACTGGCGCACGAAGAAGGAATCCCCTGAAGGCCCGGGCGAGGAGTGTGCCGCGGACGGGGCACTCATGCCCGCGGAAAAGGGCCCCAAGTAGCCCGATGGGCCTTGGTCAGCATAGCCCCCGCCATGGCTGGAGGTGGAGATGGCCGAGAAGGAGGCGCGCCGGTGTTGGGTGTGGAGCAAAATGCTCGGCTCGCTCATGCGTCGGCCGCCGGGCATCGGCACTGGCGCCGGGCCCATCGGCTGCCCGGTCCGGAAGTCCGACGCCCCCGGGCTCGAGACCACCGGGGCCGGCTGGCCGGTCGGTGGCATCATCCTGCCCAGGGACATGGCAGCGGCGGGGTGATCCTGCACAAGGAAGTGTCAGATGAGCCGGGGGAGAAAAGAGAGACCCTTTGAGCAGAGTGCGATTCAAGCGGCGAGGGAACGAGGGGGGGGGGGGCGGAGCGACGCAGAATAAAAGCGCGCTGGCGCGGTGACATACCGGCAAGTGGGTGGACGGGCTGCTGTCGTTGGAACTGGACGGCCGGGCCTCCGACCCGGCAGCCAAATGTGGCTGATAGTAGACCGGCGCCGAGAGTGGCCCGCTGCAGCTCTGCTCGCCGATCGTGATGGAGATGGATGGCGGGGCGCCCGACTGGCCCGGATGGAAATCCCCCTCGGCGGATTGGCTTCGATTGGACGCACTCCCCCGGGCGTAGTGAAATCCCCCATCGGATGGGTGGCTGCGATGTGGTGGGCCGGCAATGCCGAGCGAGTAGCGCGATGCCTGGTCAAAGGACTCCGACGAGGAAGGCCGGCTGCTGGGAGCCGACCGATACCCCCCGGTGGCTTGTGGAAAGCCCTGCATGAAGGGGATCTCCTCCTCGGTGACGGTCTGCAAGGCCGAGTGGTGGTGGTGGTGCATGTGCTGATGGGCGTGGTAGCTGGGAGGCTGGTGGTGGTGCATGTGCTGATGGGCGTGGTAGCTGGGAGGCTGGTGACGGAGCTGCTGCTGCTGCTGCTGGTGTTGCTTGTGCTGCTGATGTTGCTGGTGGTGCTGAGCTTGCTGGAGCTGCTGCTGTGGTTGATGCTGCTGCTGTTGCTGCTGCTGTTGCTGCTGCTGCTGTTGAGGTTGATGATAGTGTTGTTGATGTTGCTGTTGGTATTGGCGCTGTTGCTGTTGCTGTTGCTGTTGCTGTTGCTGTTGCTGTTGGTGCTGCTGTTGGTGCTGCTGGTGTTGCTGCTGGTGGTGCTGCTGCTGTTGCTGCTGCTGTTGCTGCTGCTGTTGCTGCTGCTGTTGCTGCTGCTGTTGCTGCTGCTGTTGGTGCTGCTGTTGTTGCAGAGCCTGTTGGTGCTGCTGTTGTTGCAGAGCCTGTTGGTGCTGCTGTTGTTGCAGAGCCTGTTGGTGCTGCTGTTGGTGCTGTTGCTGTAGCTGCTGTTGCCGCTGGTGTTGTTGATACTGATGATGCTGCTGATGCTGTTGATGCGGGTTCAGAGCCAGCGACGACATGCCAGAGGCCGAAACCGCACCGGCCTCCGACAACACGGTGCTGTGCTGAGCATGCTGCGAGGCCATCCGAGCCGGGCCTCGCCCCATGCTGGAGGGTTGGTCGCTCATGTCGAAGACCATGTCGGCTGGTTGCGCCTGGTCGCTCGCCATGCTGTAAAGCCCAGTATCGGTGTCGGGGCCGAGGCTGAACCCCATGTCGCCCTTCGAGCGGGCCTTGCCCTCATCCGACACCGGGCCACGCTCCATGCTAGCCGGATGCCAGAGAGACTCTTGGGATCTGTGGGGTGGCCTCGACAGCCGCGCAGCCGAAGTGGCATCGATGGGCTTCGGTGCGAAGATGAACCCCCGGTCGGGCTGCATGCCATGCGGCGCGTGGGTCAAAGTCCCACCGGAGGAGGCGACATGGCGATCGAAGCCCCCGGCCTCGGCCGGCCCGCCATAAGCCCCAGCGGGTGGCGGCATCTCATAGGGCTCCGGTGGTGGGGGCGGGGCGCGCATCTCCGAGTGCATGGGCCCCGACCCGAGGTCAAAGTCCTCGTTCGTCGAGCCCAGCGAGCCCGGGCTGGGACCCTCGTGGGCGATGAATTGCCCAGCTCCCGAGTCATGACCGTCATACTGCTCACCAGGCCCGGGGGCTGGCTGGAAGTCGAGATGCTGGGCTCCTGGCGCCATGTCATAGGGCCCGGGAGCCGGTGGCGCCTTTGCAGCCGGGTAAAGGAGATAGCCAGTCGAGTCGGACCCGTAGTGCTGAGACGGCATCGGCGCTACGTAGGGGTGATAGTTCAGGGGCGCCGGCGTGGAGGAAGCCGGCTGACGAAGGGCCTCCCTCAGAGGGTCTCCACTCTTCGGCCCCGGATTCCGGGCCGGCCCCTTGGCCATGGTCTTGGGCTTGAGCGTGGCCTTGGGGGACGACTTGGAAGTGCCTGGCCGTGGGCCGGGCTCGATGGGGGCCGGGGTGGCAGTGCTGCGGGTCCTGGTGTAGCTGGGCCCCAATTCCGGGGCCGTGGCCGGCCGGGCCAAGTGACGTGACTCGGCCGGCGCCCGAAGGCCCAGAGACATGCCCTCGAGGCTTTGGCCAATGGGCTCGAGCGGGGCCGTCGAGGAGGTCAAGAGCTCGTCCGACTGGCCGTGATCCAGCGGGGCAAAGAGCGACTCGGCCATGATCCTCGGCGAATTCAAGCCCAGCCCCATGCCCTTGGGCAGCTCGCTTGGCCGGCTCGCTTGGCCGCCATCCATCAGGAAGAAGAGCGAACCATCGTGCAAACGAGCATCCGACCCAGGCGCCCCGCCATTGAGCATGGCATCCATCCCGAAGGACTGGATGCCGGTCAGAGGATCAAGAGGCGAGGCCAGCTTGTGGAGGCTGCTCCCGCGAGAGGGGGTCGTTGTGGCCAGGCTTTGGGCCTCGGTGTCGAGGGCGTTCATCATGAGTGACGCCTCGTTGTTGGCGTTGAAGGAGTCCCCGAAGCCTTTGCCCGCAACATTGTATGTCCATGAGCTGGCGCCCTCGGCGCACATGGTGAAATCCAAGGCCTCCTTATCAAAGGGGGCCGATCCAGCCATGGGAAGGTGATCCTCCATCGTGAGGTACGGCGTGCCGCCGGTGGGCATCGACATGGAGGACGACATTGGCCCAGGTGGAAGGGGAAACTGCCGATCGCAAGGACGGGGGAAGCCGATCACCAAGTGACCAGTCCCTGACTGCACCAGGAGAGGGAAGTCCGCCAGGAGAACAAGACCAGGGCACAGGGGGCGGGGGGGGGGGGGCGGCGACAAGGGGAGTTAGATCGTACAAGGAAAGCGAAAGAGGTCCAGATGGAGGGATTGACAAAGAGAGAAAGATGAAACGGGGCAGTGGGGCGAAGGCGCCCTCAAGTCAGGGCGGCAGATCGAAACAACGTCCCCCCCCCCCCCTCCCCGCGAAACATCGGGCGGGCTCGCCGCGGGGCGCCTCAGGCAGCCCCTCTGCGTGGGGAGAGGGGTCAGGGCGGACAAAGAATGGCGACCGGGGCCATTTATGCGTGTGCCAACGTACATGAGAAGATGAGCTGAGTCCGAGGGGAGGTTGCACCGGCAGTTCGAAAGGATCTTGTCAGTTGGGCGGCTGTTACCGAAAGCGGGGCCAATTATTTGGGAGGGAGCTGCCGCTGCTGCTGCTACTGGGACCCCCTCCCCCCCCCGGGGGGGGGGGGGGGGCGTATGTCTCTGCACTGGGCGGGGAGAAATGCGCAGGGGGTGCACTGACGCGACAAACTGGGGGAACCTGGACCGGCGTCTGGGCCTCGGGACCAGCACATATCTGTCCTCATCTGTGTGTACCCCCCCTCCCCCCGTCCATGGAGACGGTGTTTCCTGGGGGGGAGGGGGGGCTCTGGACCCGGGGCCGACCTTTCTCATAGATCTTCTCCTGGCCCCCCTCCCCCCCCCCCCCCGCATGCCGCGCCGCCTGCCCCTCTCCCTAAATCCAAATATGTAGCCCTGCCTCGTGCCATTAGGTACGATGTCCCCCCCCCCCCTCCCTCCCTCCCTCCTGAGGCAGAGCAAGAGGCGATGACCAAATGTGCCAGAGGCGTACCTGCTAGGAGGGCTTTCTCTTTTTCTCGCTTTCTTTTGAAGGACTAGCAGCGGACGAATGGGTGGTCTCTACCAAAGAACGGATTTTTTTAGCCAGAGTTTGGGACGTGAGACTGGAAGAACCTTGTCAGACCATTTGATGGGTGAAAGGGAGCGGTGGGCGGAGGGAGACGCCTTTGGAATCCCCTCCCGACAGAGTGTGTGTCTGTGTATGGGCGTACTGTGGGCGTACTTGTGGATGAGTGTGGCGGTACCTTGGCAATGAGGGTCGAAATACCGTGGGGCTCACGCGGCTTTGAGAACAAGAGGCGGACAGGGCGCCGGAGAGGTGGGAGGAACGAGTGCCGAAGGGGGGGGGGGGCGTCCAGCAAACAACCGATGGCGGAGAGGGCGGAAGAGGAGAGCTCGAGGAGCAGGAGGACAGGAGATGTGCCGGGGCGGGGCTGCGGAAGATACCGAGCCTGGAAGGATGTACTCATTAGGCGATACAGCTACCATGGGGGCCGGGGAGTGGCGGGATAGGGGGGAGGACAAACCCCCGATGGCGAGGGGGCAATGTCTTCCGGAGAAAAGGGGCGAGAGAGACAGGGAGGGAAGCGTACAGAAGAATCGAGGGCTCGGGCAAGAGGCCGCAGTCAGACTACACGTGGACCGACGTCGACGGGTAGATCCTGGGGAGGAGAGGGAGGCGGGCAGGGCAGCAAGGGAGGCAAGGGAGGATGGATGGGTGGGTGGGTGTGTGAGTGTTGAGGATGCCGGTTGAGTGGCAGGGGCGTGGTGGCTTTTCGCTTGGTGGCAGCCACGTCTTTGGAGGCAGGGCTCACCTTGCAAGCGTGTCAGCACAATATTCGGGGGACTTGGAGGTCAGCAAACCGGAGAGGGCCAGTGTCCGACCGAACACCCAAGGCCGGTGGGATAGGGACTCCTCATCGCGTGCTCGATTCCTTGGGCGCGAGGCATGCGGTCGATCTCCCCGGGGCAGGGGTAGAACTCCGAAAGAATGGGATGAACCGCCTGCGGTGGAGATGCGCTCGATCGCTCTCCGCGCCCGGGCCAAGGGGCGAGAGGGGCCTATTGCCACGCTTTGCTCTCTGCTGCCTGGTCCTCAGGCATCTCACCTCTGTCTGCCGCCCTTCGGCCGGTCCCCTGCCACCACCCTCCTCCTGCCACTGTGACTCACGGAGGAGGAGGAGGAGGATGAGGGGGCATAGGGCGGTCGGGGCCCACCGGCGGGTCTAGGCAAACGGAAGCTCGGTGGACGAAAAGGAAGGCTCATTTGAGCTCTCGCCCCCCCGCCCCCCCCCCCCCCAGCTCCTCGGCCTCTGTGCCCCCCTCGCTTCCCGCCCCCTTCCGCTCGGTCCCCGCCCCCGCGCCCCCGCGCCCCCCGTCCCCCATCAGGGGAGCCTCACCAGCGTCCATGTTCCATTCCTACAGAAGGGCAAGGGAGGCGGCCAGGCCCAAGGGGAAAGACTGAAAGATGGCTTTCAGCTATGGACGGTAACGGGAGCCGACGTATGAGCGCGCCATGACCGGGGCGAGCGATTTCCTGGCCACGCTCCCATCTTACGCAGCTGGTATTTTGTGGAACACGAAATGCAATCTGCTGCGTGGCGATGTCCAAGCCGGGGAGAGGAGGGCACAAGGATTCCTGGGCCCACCCCCCGAGGCCGGGGGGCGGCGCGTGAGCGAACATCCGGGTTGACCAAATCACCGGGGAGGGGGGGCGGGCAGCAGGCACGGTCGAACAACTTCCATGTGTTCGCACGCGCGAAGGTTCCCACCTGTGGGTGCTTATTTACGTGGGCCCCCTGTCGAGCGGGCTCCAAGGTTTCCTCCGCCGCCAGCCCCTTGGGTCTGCTGCCCGGCCGCTTGAATCCGGCCCAGCATCTGGGTGACCTCGGGCCGAAGTGGGGGCGAGAGGGGGGGGGGGCGGGGGGGGCGGGAAGGGGGGCAAGAGGGGTAGTCGGAGGGCTTAAATGCGATCTTCCAGTTCTACATTCAAAATAAGGCTCATCTTCTGCCAGGCTCCTTTGCAACTGGGCCGTTTTTGTCCGTTATGCTGCTTCAAATGCTCAGCCCGAAAGCGCGTACCACTTCTGGGAGTGTAACTTCGGAAGCTCGACCGAGGCATGGATGCGTGGCGGAGGCGCGGTGGAGACAAAGCACAGGGATCATCGCGAGAAAAAATGCGTTGGAGAAGAAGGCACAAGAGATGAGCTTGGGCGGAAGGAGCTCGGCGTATGTCTCGTCACCAGCCATGAAACAGCAGAACAGATGAGGGGGAAGGCAAGAGAGAGAGAAAGAGGGAAGAGAAGGAAGGGTCGAGAGGAGGAGCATGTTAGGGCAGCGTGAGCCGGATAATCCTGGGGCGAGTGCAAGCACACACACACACACACGCACGCACGCACGCATGCACATGCACATGCACATGCACGAAAGAATAGGAAAGGCGGAGGGAGACCCGACCGATGAAGTGAGGACTCCAGTGGGGCCGGGGTCGGGGCCGAACTGGTGCCCCGCGCTTCAGATCCGCTGCAAAGAATCGGCCTGGAGGAAGCCATGCCTCGCGTAGAGGGCGCCACACTCATCGCCGGAGAGCGACCCGGTCGCGGGAAAATAACGGCGCCAACCGTCTGCGGGGCCTTTGGGGCCAAAGTCGCGAGGCAACGACATGGCCCAACACGGAGGGGGGCGGGCTTAGACAAACATGCCCCCGCAGGGGGCGGCGCCGGGCAGGGGACACCCGGGGGTTGGGTCTACAACCGGGTGTTTCAGCCCACTTTCCCAGGCTTGGGGCTGGTGCTCGCCACCACCCCTGGTCCGAGTCTCACAAAGGGCGAGGAGCAACGCGGAAACAGGTCGGACTGGGGGGCGAGGGGGGAGGGGGGGGGGGGGGGCCAGAAAAAAGGGGGAGGAAATCAACGCCTCTGGCGCGAACTTGGGGCACCGCCCCCCCCCCCCCCCCCCCCCCCCCTCCCCCCCCCCTTGCCCCTCCCCCCTCCCTGCCTCTGTCCGGCCCTCGGGTAGTCGCGCGGGTCTTTTGCCTCGCGCTGCAGAAGTGGCCGGTGTCCACCCGACCAGGCTCGGCGGTCTTCGCCCGGCTGTGCGTCCGTTCGCCACCCTCACACTCGGCGTTCGAGCGGGCGGGGGGGAGAGGGGAAGGGGGCCGCCCATCAAGCGCGGTGGCTCTGCAAATAGACACCCCCATGCTGCAAGACCATTCTCGGGCGGACATCCGCCAAATACTCACATGCACACAAACACGCAAAGACCCTCATCACTCACACGGACGAGCGGTGGCGAGGGCGAGAGGGAGGGTTCGCCGGCTGGGGGACCCTGTGTACATGGCTTTTGAAGGCCAACGGAGGCAAAAGGTAACAGCCCTATATTCTCCACTGGGGTCTCCGGAGGGAGAGCTGTGGAAGGCCATCGCCCTCGGGAGGACCATGTCCCCGGAGGCCAGGTACCAAGGCCTTCCTCTCTCGTGAGAGAGAGAGAGAGAGAGAGAGAGGGAGAGAGAGAGAGGGAAAGCGCTACCACGAGTGGCCATCTAGACTCGAGGCTTCCATCGGGCCCGGCTCAAGGGGGCGACCAGCGGCAGGGGGGGGGGGGGGGGGGGGAGTCCACTTGGCGTGCGAACGCTTTCTCCCCCACCTGAGGAGTGTTCGAGCGAACTCCGTCATGGCCACCTGTGCCTAGAGTTGGTGGCCCCCTCACCGCTTCACTCCGAACGAGGCCCGAGGACCGGCCACCGGAGAGGGGAACCCCGGTCGGCCAAACGGCCGGCTTTCGAGGGCACTCCTGCCTTCCTCCGCTCCCCCCCCCCCCCCCCACTCGGCCTGCCGCTTAGTCTTTCCCGCCTTCGGCCTGGCTCCCCGCGTGCTAGTCCGCATATGGAGGCCTGCGCACTTGAAGATGCTCGTGCGCCCGGATCCGCGCCCCTTTGGTTGCTCCGTGGTCAGCCACGGGCTTGCGGCGCATGGCGGCCCGGCCCCGCGCAGGAGGGGCGGTCCCAGACGAAACTCCATGCATCGCGTCGTGGTGCCGTCCCCTCAAACACGATTCTTCGTTGGAGAAGTGCCTCTATTCACCGGTGGTTGTGTCGTGCTTCGGAGCGCGCGAGCGCGAGCGCCTACGCACGCACGCTCCAGCGCCAACTCCCTGGTCCCCTCCCTCCCCTTTCCTCCTCCCCGCCGAACTGCGGCCCTTCAGGGCGGGGAAAATACTCGAGAGACATCGCCCCGGCCCAGACCATCCCGGCTGCATTTGCAGCCCTGGAAAGGATTCGGCCCGGGCCGGTGAACCCCCGGCCACACCGGGGTCTCCTTGGTCCGCAGCTGCTGGTCGAACGCGGAGTGAATCCGGCCGTGGAGTTGGCCCATGACCCCCTTGCCTTTCCGCGAGGTGGCGCCCACGCATGACGCGATACACAGAGAAGCCTATGCGAGCACCAGAACCATTCGGACCCCGCTCTTCAAGGGGGGGGGCGCGGGGCAAGGGGGCACGGGGGAAATGCAAAGAGCACAAACCAGTGGAGGAGGGAGGGAATGCCCCACTGGTCTGCCTCCTGACCGTGTGAGATGGCGAGAGAGAGAGAGAGAGAGAGAGGGAGGGAGGGAGGGAAAGCGAGAGGCCGGGAGGGGGGCCCGAGATTGCAGACCCCACAGATCATGGCTCTGGACCTGGGGCTGCGGCACGCAGGACGAGCATTTCCCGCCCAAAGACTCCGCAGCCCGAGGTCATCAACACAACCGGCACCATCATGGCCGCCTTCTGTGTATGTCCCTTGCGGCGGGCCGCCCGCTTGAGAGCCCCGTCACTTCGCTGCCCGTCTGGCTTACGTCGCAGATCACGCTTCGCAAAGGATTTCTTCTGTGCTGTTTCCCCCTCAAAGCCAGCGCCGGTGGCCCGGTGTATCCCTCCCTCGAGGGTGCTTTCGTGCGCTTGGTGCCGAAACAAAAACATCTCCTGATGCCCCCTCGGGCAGGCAGTGCCCCCCCTGCCCCGTCCGGCCCTCGCCGACATATGAGCATCGGATTGGTTCCCAAAGCAGCCCCCCTGTGTGGGACGGTTCCAGAGAGCACCCCCGCGCTCAGGGGGACGCGGCGCGTGCACAACACACCCACGTCCTTCCTTCGATGCACATGCAGGCACCAGCACAGAGGCCCAGCGCGAGCATGTTGGCCCCGGGTGTGCCTCTCCAAAGACCGCCCCGGCACATCCGAGCACCGGGCCCGGCCTCGGATAGCCTTGGCCGTGCGCGCGGCGCCCGTGTGTTGCCCGCGGGCACCCCCGCCCCCCCCCCCCCCCGTCGGCTAATGAGCTCATCCGAGCGAGTCTTCCTTCCGGCGCCCGGATCCCAGGATGGGCCCGAGAGGGCTTGCAAGGAGAGCACGAAAAAAAGAGGCCGACTTTAGTCATTCCTCCCTCCCACCAGCCATCCCCCGCCTCTCCGGGGGGGGGGGGGGGGGGGGGGGGAAGTTGCCCATATCCAGGTCGACCAGGCTGAGGCTGGAAGAACACGGCGCCCTGGCGAAGGGGAACAGGGCGGCGCGCAGGAGGACGAGGAGGACATCCGGCCCTCTTCGCCCGGGGGAAGAGAGGGCCCGGCAGGCCAGGGCGCCGATTTCCGGGCCAGGACACACGCCCGGCAGCTCACCATAGGAGTGCCTACACGTGGAGGGCGAAATGGCCTCTGCGTGGGCTTCGGGCAACGTCTCCTCCGCCCGCGCGTGGAACACGGTCTTTCCCCTCCCCCCTCCCCCCGGTCCCTCCAGCCAGACCAGGTGACTGCGAGCCGACCAGTTTGTCCACCAAATCGCAAAGCCCAAGGCTGCGGGGGTGTTAGACGATCTCGACCTTTGCTCCAGATCTTCGGAGAAATAACCGCCCCAACCGGCAGCTGAGTGCCCACACAGGAGGGAGGATTGTTTGTCCCTGGCTGCCTCCGGGCCCGACTCCTGTGCGCCGGTGAGGCGCCCGACGAGCCCGTGACTTGAGTTGGCATATGTTCTTGGGCTTCCCTGGCCGGACAGGTGATCAGTGGATCACGCCCGATTCAAACCTGGCAGTCTGCCCCCCTGCCTGGGGGAGGGGGAGAAAAGCACCGGGAACAAGGGGCGCCGAGAGACGGCGGCTGGATCAACAATGCCAGGCGTGCATACGTGTGCGCGCATGCCAGCATCACAGTGTATATCGAAATGTGGAAAAAAGGGAAGGGGTACATGATGATCCCGGCCACAGGACCGGGGACAAGGGAAACAAGGACAGGAAGGGGGATTGACGTTTTGGGAGTGCTGATGCAAGGACAGGCTCTACCGGTGTTGGGCTGGGGGATACTTTTTCCCTTTGTGCCGCAACACATCCACAGAGCAGGGAGAGGCTCCCGGGGTGTGAAGGATTAGAAGGACGGGGGGGGG
>NW_009242971.1:4367007-4370488 GCF_000388065.1 Fonticula alba | reverse complement strand
GGGGGGGGGATGTGCGGGCCTCTTGAGCTGGGCTGTGGCCCGATATGCCGGATGCTCCCCTTTAGCGGCCGATGAAGACGACCTGGGAAAAGTGCCCCGATGACTGAGCCACTTCGGCCTCGGACCGGGCCTCATCCCCGGAGCAGCTGCTGAGAGGGCGCATGATGGGCACCTGAGTGATGCTTGTCTGCATGGCTGGCACTTCGGCCATGCCGGCCTCTTCGCCCATCATGCTTTGGACCAGCTTCAGCACGGCATCCGTGCGAGCAGCCGACACATACAAGCGCCCGTCCTTGAACACCGGGGCCGCAGTGTCCGGGCCCGAGGGGAGGTCATTCTGAATGCACCACTTGCTGAGGCAGGCGCCGACCATGGCCAGAAGCTCGGGCTCGGTGGGGCACACGCAGGCCACCTGCAGGCCGCCAGCGCCGCGCCGGAAGGACCCCTCGCTTTCCGGATCCGAATAATCCGACAGGTGGCCAGGTGACTCGGAGCCACTGGACTCGGAGCAATGCAACGCGTGGGTCCCCCCACTGAGGGGGCTGCCGCCGTCGCTGCAGGAGGCCTCGGCCCCGGGCTCCAGCGCATCGATGTCCATGAGTCGAGCTGGCACCCCGGTGCCGGTGGTCTGCGCGCCCCCCGGCGCCTGGGGCCCGAAGCGCTGCTGCTCCAGGCACCATTGCCATGGGCGCTGGTCCTTCTGCTGGCGAAGGAGATTGGCCATGTCCTCCTCGTCGTCCGACGACGAGGAGCCATTGGTCGGCGGCCGGCCGGCCGGCGCATCCAGAGGCCGCAAGCCGACCATCTGGAGCCCGGGAGACAGAGGAGCGAAGGAGATCGGCCCCCTGTGGGGGGTCTGCGTGGAATCCTTGCCCGAGGGGGAGAAGAGAATCGACCGGCAGGCAGGCGCCTCGGCGCTGACGGCCGACAGGGACACAGGCTCCGGGGTGGTCGAGGGTGCCGGCGGCGGAGACTCTGGGGCCCGGCCGGCGGCCGTCGCCGCCGCTTCAGCAGCAGCAGCAGCAGCAGCAGCAGCAGCAGCAGCGGCAGCAGCCACCGTCATAGGTGGCAAGGGCGGGCATGTGGAGGACCGGCGCTCCCGGGCCGACAGCACGCCCGAGCGCCGGGGCGAAGAGCAGACCCCGGGCCGGGAGGGGGAAATCGGCACCATGTTGCTTCGGCGGCTGAGGAAATTCGCCCCAGTATGCGGGTAATACCCGATACTGCGGCCAGCCAGCACCTGGGAGGAGTGCGACGCACGCACGACCCGCATCGCGCCAGCCTCATCCGCCGCCCCCAGGTCCGGACTGGACTCGCTAATACTGACCGGCGACATGGTGATCCCCCCAGGCAGGGAGCTCCCATGCTGACCGTGCGCGCCTCCCGACATGTGCACGCCCCATGACTTGCCCCCGGAGTGGGGCACACCATCGAGCCGCCGGACCGGCGTCGAGGAGGGCGTGGGGAAGCCGTCGAACGGCTCGGCCGGAGGCGAGGGAGTCGTGTGGGCCGTGGTGGCCTGAGCTTCCGGTCCGCAAAATTGCCCCGAAATCATGTGGGACATGTGAGGCCCGGTGCTCTCGGTGATGATGCAGCCATAGTGCGGCTGCTCGGGGTGCTCACCATCATGCATCTGCGACTCGGGCGACAGCGCGCCCGGCGAGGAAAGGGCATCCTCGGAGCTAGAAACACCGGGCGAACGCGTGTCCCCGGCTGGCAGAGCGCCCAGCTCGGCAGTTGACTGCGTGTAGGCGCCACTGCTCGAGGGCCTGATTTGCCGGTAATAGTGCTCATGATGCTCGGCACGGGGCGCCGCCCGCGTGGCTCCCGGGTAAGACATGCCCTGGAGGTCGAGGCTCTCGGAATCCAGATGATTGATGTTCCCGCTCGAGGGCCGGTGTGCGAGGTCGGGCTCCGAGGCCGAGACATCCTCCGACGAGGACGGGCCCTCTGGGGAGGTGGGGCGGATTTGGCCGAAGGGCCGGAGATGCGCCGGCAGGGGAGCCGGTGCCAAGACCATGGAAGTGGAAATGGCCGGGGGTGTCGACCCCGTCAGCCCATAGTAGCTGTTGAACTGCCCGGCCGCCGGGATATATTCCGGGAAGGGCGCCAAATGGGCCGGGGCATGGAAGAGCTGCGGCGAGGTGGCGAGGGCGGATGGCCGGTCCGGGATCAGGGTGCTCGGTCGGCTGGAGGCCATGCTTTCGTAGGTGTAGCCGCCGGAAAAGCTGGCCCGGCGAAGGGGGACAACGCTCTGCGAGGAGGGACAGATGCACAAGCAAGGAAACCACACAGCCGGCGAGGGGCCCATATGCAGGACACGAGGGAATTAGTGGATCGCCTCGAGGAGAAGCCACCAGGGCCAGGCACAACTCGGAAGAAAGACATTTTGCGACTCGGGCGCGGCACATACCATAGGCGGCGGTCCGACCGACGAAACAAGCGACACCGGGGTCATGATGTCCGGCGGGCAGGAGAAGGCATCCCGGACTTCGGGCGAGGGGCCCAGCGCACCGGCAGCCAGGTCGCTCTCTTGGACCTCTGATGCCCGGGCGGTTTGCTTGGCCTCCTCCATGGGCCGGAGGGCGCTCCGCTTGGACCCCTTGGACCGGCGGTTCTGGAACCAATATGTGACCACCTTGATGGGGAGTTCCAACTCGTCGGAGATTTCCAAGCGCCGCTTCCGGTCCGGGAAGGGGTTCTCTTCGTAGCATCGGACCAGGGCATTCCACTGGTCCGGGGAACAGCGGTTGATGCGGCGCTCGCGCGTGCGCCTGCCGGGGCCCGTGGGCGAGGTGGCGCGCTCCAGGGCCCCCGGAACCGGTGGCGGCGGCGGCGGCGGCGGCGGCGGCGGCGATGACGGGCTGCCATTCGGGCTGCTGTCTTCGCCCTCGGTGGCGGAAGTCGAATCCAACGACCGGTCAATCGGGCAGTTGGCTGTTGCCAGCAGCCTGTCCCAGGACCGGGGCTCGGGGGCAGAGCCAGTGGCATTGGCAGTGGCGGTGGCGGTGACGGCGGCGGTGGCAGTGGCGCCAGGCGCGTCCAGTGCAGTGGGAGATGGCGCCTGCGCGGGCAGCTGCTTGGGCCTCGAGGGAGAGCACGACATGGCTGACGAAGCTAAGGGCATGTGCCAATTCGCATGGTAATGGCGAGCGGCGTTGATTGGTAGAGGGTTGATGTGGGGCATTTGTCAGTTGGCACTTCGGGGCGGTCTGTGTGGTGGGGTTTTCCTGGGGTTTTCGGCGGGTCCTAAATCGGCCCTACGGGCAGGCAGGCGGGGCTTTTCGTTTAGTTCCGGCCGGTTAGCTGGCCGGTACATTTACGGGTTCGCATGCTCGGCGACCGGAACAGCCACCTTGAGGCCCAGCCCGGGGGTAGGCCCTCTCCATGGCGACAAGAAATCCACTCTGGCTGTGGTGATGGAGAAGGGAGCGTGCATTGATTGCCCGCCGTGATGGGGATCCGCACTTTGGCCATCCCC
>NW_009242971.1:4360082-4366977 GCF_000388065.1 Fonticula alba | reverse complement strand
TGATCCCACATGTAGATTCCAAAGAGACTGGCCTTTATGCGAGCACCTCCCAAAGGTAGGCTCTGGGCTCCCAGGCAGGGGCGTTCCTTGGTCGGAGCGGGCGGCGGCAGGATATGCACAACACACGATTTGCGATCGACCAACCATTGAAGACAAAGAGGACAACGTACCAGGGAGAAAAGGCGCCGGAGGCGAGGAGAAGGGGGAACGAGCCGCTCGGAGGCGACGAGGGGGCTGGAGGCACGCCAGGTGAGGGGAGGAGAATCAAGGCCGAGATCCGGATCCCAGGAGTTAGCGGGGGGGGGGGCGGGAGGCACATCTGCGAGTCTGCTTGGCGGAAAGTGCCCTCGGGACCAGGAGGAGGGCGCACCGCGGTAGGAAGGCGACAGGAGGGGAAAGGTGGCGACGTGGCGAGGCAGGGTGGAATCAAGGGGAGCAGAGGCGGTTGTGCTGGCCAGATGGGCCAGTGTACGAGAGCAATCCTCTTTAAATAGCTGCCGCGGTGGAAGATCCCTTCGTGGGCCGAGGGTAGCCTGGGCCTTTCCCTCGGATCTGTTGGGATCGCATCTCCGCCGCCCCCTCCTGTCCCAGCCACACTCCCAGTCTCCTCCCGAGAGGGGGCGGAAGAGGCAGGAGGGGGACGGGGGCATCTGTCCCCACTCTGCGCACACTGCCCCCCCCCCCCCCCCCATCCCCATCCGCGCCCATGTCCATGCTTGGGCGCATTCGACAGGGGCTCAGATCGGGGGAGGGGGGGGGGGCGCAGCCGGTCGGGCAGGCAGGTGTCGGAGGCATGGTCCCCGGCAACTTGCCCCGTGCAAGTGCCTCCGGCAAACAAATGAGGACACTGGTACGTTTTCGGTTTCGCCTTCTGGAATAACGGTCAGAAGCATCCTGGGAGGAGGTGACGGGAGGCGAGAAGAGGAAACCCAAGCACTGCCCCCCCTCCGCCCCCACCTCCCACCCCTAGACCCCCTCACGGGGGATTGCCAGCAGGACACATTGCTCCCAGGCTCACAATGGGCTCGGGGTGGCGGAGTGTGGGAATAAAAATTCCGGAGTATGTCCCCCCGAGCTCTCCTGCCAGGGGGAAATGGTTGATCGTGGGGCCCACCAGGGAGGAGAAGGCGTCCGGGGCCAGGGGGGAATACCGGGTGTGGATCTGGCCCCTCCGGGACGGGGACCCGATCACCTCCTGGTGGCGAGGGCCGAAATAAAATTAAAATAAAAAACGCTCGCCGTGAGCATAACTGGGCTGTTTCCCGCGCCGAGCTGTACTTGAACATCTGGATTACCCCAAACCCGGGTGGGAGTTTCTCACGGCCAGGGGAGGCAGATGTCGGAGGCAGACTTCGACACAGGCTGACCCGTGTGCGGGGCATGCAACAGAATGGGCCGGCTTCTGGCGTTTCGAGCCGCGGATGCACACGCATCCACGCGCACCGCCTCCCACCCCCCTGGTCCGCCTGGGCCCCGGCCCCACCATTTCTCAGCCCCGATGAGACATGGGCGCGAAATGGTGCCCCGGACACAGGGGCCGATATATCGCTCGAGCCGTGGCCTTTCGTCAGCACACGGGAGAAGCCCCGCCTCGGGACTCGGCCCAGCCCCAGGGCCGGGTCAGATGAAGACTCGGCTGGCTTTCCTGGCAGCGACGATGACTGACCGAAGGCACGGCTGTCAGCGGTAGGGAGAAAGAGGCAGAGGTCCAGGCTAGACCAATCCTGGAGGGTGGCGGGCCCCGGAACGGGCGAAGACCCAGGTCTGCCCAGGAGCGACAGGGAGGGAGAGAGCCAGAGAGCCAGAGAGAGAGCGAGAGGGAGAGAAACATGGGGGCGGACAACTTGACTCCCCATCGTGACACACAGGCCAGCAGCAAGGACAACCGCAGGGACCTTGCTCCAGCCGGACTCTCTCTATCCTAATCCAGCAACCACAGAGCACGGGACGCCACCACGACTGCATACCATCCACGCCCGCGGGCGAGAGGGGGGGGCTCCAGGAGCGGCCGAAGATACTGGGTCAGGCCCAGACACGGGTCGATGGACGGCTTGTCCAGCTGGGCATGGAGAAAAAGCCTGCCCTGAGCAACTGACGCAAGGCCCGCCCGCCCGCCCCCTCCCCCCCGTCCGTTTCCAAACAAATGCTCGGCGCCTCCCGCAGGTGTGTGGCCTACAGGAGCATCTTTCGAAGCGTCCATGCTGTGGTAAGCAGGCCCGACACGAGCGGGCCACCCCTGCGGGCGCATTCTCGCCCAGATTGCCGGGGTACATTGACCCGGCGGACCGCGCCCCCCCCCCCCCCCCCCCCTCGAGCCAAGGCAGCAAGAAGGGAAAGCCACCGGAGACAGGGGGGCCGCGTGTGGGAGGCTCTCGCCCAGGAGACGGGAAAAAGCTCCCCCAAACATGCTTTCCCCGCAGGGCGAATATGGGATTCCGTTCGGTCTCCGCCCCCGACGAACGCGGGCACCGTTACGCGGATTGTGCCCCAGACAATGACTAGGGTTTCGGGGAGGGACGATTCTCGCGACGTTTTCAGTACAAATCGCCGGCCAGGATCGTAGACCATTCATTCCCGCGCATCTGATTATGTAGATCCTCCTTAACTCGGCCTCTCCCGCGGCCTCCGGGGCCTTTTGCAGATCGTACTTCATGGTCTCGGCCTTCCGCCATAACCCGTGACGCATTTTCCTTGTACGAGCCTTGACGTGATCTGTCTTGGGGCCGACGGCATTTAGCTTGGGGTGTATCCCTGCTTTTGGTGCCCTACCCCGGCCCCCTGCTGGCCGTTTTTCCCAACCCATCGCTACCCTCGCCCACCGTGGTCCGCCCCGCGGCTCCAAACTCGAACGGCTTGGCCTCCATGCCCCGCGTGTCCCCCGCCGCCACCACCACCACCACCACTGGGAATCCCTTGGGCCAAGAGCGTGGTTGCGGCATTCAACGGTCAATTTTTAAATAATCATCCACCCTCGAGAAGGCCAGATCTCGTCTGGGCTTCGAGAGACAGGGGGAGGGGGGAGGGGGGCCTTCGCAGATCTAGTGTTGTGATGGTCTTTTTTTTGGGCAGGGCCTCCGCGAACCAGCCACAGGCATTCCTTCGGCTCCTGCATCCTCGCCCGTGTCCATCATGCGGTGTGTCTGCGTGCGCCACATCCGCGCGCTGCCCCCCGTTGTCGAACCGGGAGGAAGGCGTCCCCATACGAAAGGCACTCGGAGGCAAGACGGTGTGCCGGGGCCAAATGAAGGCGGTTGCATTTTGTCGACCGGCCACAGTGGCCTGTACATTAGGGGCTGGATTTGCGCGCCATCCGACGTGTCTACGGGCACACCTCATCTTCGGGCCTTCTTTGGTGTTCCCTCTCTGGACACTGTCGGAGCCCGGAATCGTGGTGTTGGAGTTTGGAGCCGCCAGGCGGAGGGGCGGGGGGGGGGGGGGGGCAGCCGTGCCCAGTACCCCTTCTTCCGCCGGGGCTTGTCATCCTCAGTGCGATCGGTTTGTTTGCGTGGGCCTTTCCGGCCCTGTTCGGCCCAAAGCCGAGGCCTGCACATGCCGAAGAATGCTGTCGAGGTCAGCCGGTGATGCGCTTTCCATCATTACTCGCCCTTTTTTTGTGACAGCCACTGCGCCGGGCCACTCGGTGCAGCCGGGCGGATGTTTGTCCTGTCTTCCATGACACTTGAGCCGAGCTGGGATCTGCCCGAACCCCAGGCCCCCCGGGGCCTCCTCGCTTGCCCACACGAGGAAGGGGGGGGGGCACACAAAATCCCTGGCCTGCCTCGCACCTGGGGGAATCCCGCTGGTTGCCTGGAAGACCCTGCCCCTGGATCCGGGATCCTCCAGGGCGAAGTTCCTGTTCGTCGGTATATTTTTCCTCCCCCACCTCCGGAACCCGACACGCTGGGTGAATTGCGTGGCGTCACTCGGAGAAGTGATCAGCCCATGTGGACCGCGCCCGTCCTGGATGCATGTGCGCCCAGGCGCCCCAGGGTCGTAGTACGACCTGGAGGTCACCTCGCCTTGCCTCACCGCCGGGGGCACGTGTGATGCACTTCGCAGCTGTTGGCCCACTGGGTCTCTCGAGGGGGGGGGGAGGTCGAACAACAATGAGGGCGAAGCCACCAAACAACCGGCAAGCAGGGCCGTGTAGCCTGCATTCCTCGGGAAACGGTTGGTGAGAGGCCCACCCTCGGGACAGACGCCACCCAGGATACTGCCCGGCACTGATGCATGCCCATTCGGGGCCTGTGGAGGTCCCTCGGCCCTGGCGGTGTCTCACCAGGGCGGATACTGGCATATGATTGCTCGCCGGGCATGGGCACCGCCTTGGGCGTGTCCCCGAGAAGAGAGGAGGCTGATCGCGGCCTTCGCGGCCGCGCGTCTCTGTGCTGGAGCCGCGATTCGGACAAATACATATATATATAAGACCCCGTCGCCAGGCCCTGCTAGAAGTCATCAGCAAGCGCCACTGGCCCCCTTACAACTCAGTACGATGATCGCCCCCCGCATTTTGTCACCATCTCCTATGCCTCCTTCGCGCCCGCCCGCGTCACTCTCGCTCCTCCCGCCACCCCGTCACTCAAGTTGCCTCCACTATCACCACTGCCCCATCTTCCAGTCCCTGTCTTTCTTTTTATGTCCCACTAACCCACTCCCCCCCTCCCATCCGTGTAGGAGCTGATCCCTTGCTCGACGCGAGCCAATGCAGGCTGTTGACTTCAGTTGGCCGTATCCACCAGGATGGAGATAATGCCCGACTCGCGAGCCAGCCCGCATCCCTGCTTCATTCTATCATACCGAAGAACATCCCCACTGGAGCCGCGCTCGGAGGACCTGACGAAGCGTTGCCTCTTCCGGAGAGGAGAGAAGCAGGGCCACCAACTTTGTAGCCTACCCGCTGGCTGCCCGGCGATGTCCACCGAGAAGAGAGGCAATCCCTCATCGCGAAAGCACACCGCCAGCGTATCCCAGTGTCCGGGAAATATTCCCCCCTGGGCCCGGGTGCTGGACTGAATCGTGTTTCGGATGGTTCGCCTGATCTCGGGCGTTGGCTGCGCGGTGCCTGAGAGGGGTTTTTTCGAAGCCGATTGATGACGCTGGCTTTCAGTCTCCGAGAGAGGAGCGCGGTGCTCGCGCCCGCGTCGTGTGCAAGTACGTCGCCTTGCTGTCGAATCGCTGTGTCGCTCAGAGCGCCTGGATAAAAGCCTCATAGGCCAGTGGGCAATCACCCGTCTGGCATTCGCCCTCGACGGGGCCCCAGCAACGCAGGAGGCCCAGGCACGCCCGCTGCGCCGCCGCTCGTCGTCCTCGGCCCCGCAGCCAACAATAAACTCCGGAGGTGTCGGTCTGGCCGGGGCTGGCTGCGGGGGAGAGAGGGAGAGAAAGAACGAAGGGGGAGGCGGAGCACGGCCGGGGAGCTGGCCCCCGGCGTTTGGACATGCTAGAGGGCGGCGCTAAGGGACGGGGGGTGGATTTCATGCAAAAGGACGGCCTGAAAAGATGGTACCTTGCCGGGAATCGCACTCCCCGCCCCTGGCTTGCCCCGCGATTCCAGCCTCCGGGGAAATGCCACCCACAATGCCGAGCACCTCGCAATGTCCCTGCGCGCCATTGTGCCAGGGGGTGGTCCTCTCTCCCAACGAGCCTGGTGTCGAGGGACCTCCTCAAATCCCCGCAACCCTGGCGCCTGCCCTGGCCTCTTTGCCACGCAGGTCATATCCTAGCCGAACCCCCGCCGAAGGGCCTGGAGGATCGGGCGTTTAGCTCGTTCCGGGGCCTAAGATGAGAAAGCACAAATCCCCTGGGGCCCGGTGAAAATTAGCTCCTTGGCATGGTCGCCTCCTGCCGGTGCCTCCCGAGGCGCCATCGCGCCGAAGGGGCTCGGCACTTTGCAGCCAAGGAACCTCTCCGCCAGAAGAATCCATGTCTTCCTGCTGGTCGTTCGCCCGGTGGAGGCGACCCTCCGAGCCGGATACCGCCGTCGTGCTCGGATCTCAGTCCGCCTGACGAGGAGATGAGTCGCCCACCACAGGGCCTCTTCAGCGCGGTGCGCTGCCGGCATCAGATCCGCCCTCCTCGGGGATAACCGCCCTGGTTGGGCCTCTCCGCCGCGGAGGGAGGGTTTTTGGGGGGGGACGGGAGGGGGGCGGGGGGGGAGCGTGTCTGGGGGCCTGAGCGTGGGACACTCAGGAGCCAAGGGGGGGGGGGGGTAGGGGGTGGAAGGAGGGGCGAGGCGGGGGTGCCCGTCCGGCCTCGACCACAAGCCGAGCGACCACCGTGACTAGTCTGCGAGGGCCTTCACGTCGGGTGGCTCTCCGCTCGGGGAAGTACCGACACATGGACGGAAGGCCTGAGTGTGAGGGGTGGCCGGGATGCCTGGAGGGTGTGTCCCTTGTCGCGGGCACACCTGCCTCGACTGGAGGCCGGTCCTCTCCTGCCTGTGGATGTGAAGCGTGTGAGTGTGTGAGTGTGTAGGTGTGGGTGTGGGTGTCGGTGCGACTGTGACTGTGTGACGTTGGCTCATGTGGGAGGCCCTGACCGTCAAATGCTGCAGTGCCAGCCTCGCCTCCTGTGCTTTGGGGCCTTGTCCCTGGCGGATCGACCGGGCAGCCCCTAGGTGGCGTAGTGTGGCCCCATGCGGTTGTGCCAGGAAGCTGTCGCTTTTTAGCTACATAATATTCCATATATTTTGTCAAGCTCCGGATGGCGTCTTCCACGCAGGTAGCATCGGTGCCAGCAGCAGCGGCAGCATTACCGGGTGTTATGCTTTGGCTTGGGTGGGAGAGGGGCGGTGCGCGGACCACGGGCCACGGGCTGCAGGCGAAAGATACCTTTCCCACCCACCCAGGAGCCCTCTCTCCTGCCTCGGCTCCGGGCCTGTTGGCATCGGCGGGGG
>NW_009242971.1:4353382-4359518 GCF_000388065.1 Fonticula alba | reverse complement strand
GGGGGGGGGGGGGGGGGGAGCGTGTAGTTCTCCGCGCGGCCTCCCTTTGGGGTGGCTCCTTCATCACCCCGGAGTCCCTTTTGGGGGATGCCCTTTTCTCGGACCACCTGGGCCCAGACCCCTCTGGTCCCCCATCCTCAAAGTCTCCCCCTTCCTCGCCCCCCCTCCCTCGCGCTCCCTCCCCCCATTATTTTTTCTCCCTGCTCCCTTTCCTGCCTCTCCCCTGGCTGCTGTGACCACCGACCCTTCGCTACCTCGCTCGTCCTTTGCTCCTACTCCCCGGGCTTTTCTTTCTTCCCACCTCCTCTCCCCCCCCCCCTGCACACACCCTGCATTCTGCCTCGCCTCTCCTCTCCGCTAACTAGATACCTTCGATACTGCCCCCCCCCCACCCCACCCCACTCCGCCCCTCCCGCTCTTCATCACCATACAGGGTAAATACCGCCTGGCCGAACTAGAAATTAGGTGGGCACCAGGATATTTCGTCCCCGCCCCCCACCCCACCCCACCCCTCCTCGGCCAGACTACCACGTCTCACAGGTCGGTCCTTGGCCTTGCCATGACCCACAATCGGAGGGCGAAGAGTGTCCCCATGCCCCTCTGGTGCCATGCGTCTGGTGTTGCTCTTGGGACCAACCTGATACCGCTTTCCCTCGGACTTCTGCCCCGGGCTCAGTGTGCAGGAATGCCGTGCATTTGTTGCGAGACAATCGGTCTCCTTCTCCCTCTCCCTCCAGTCTGATGAAGCCCGCCATTGACGAAGGGGGGAGGAAGAGGCCAGCCCAGTCGCCTATACCCTCGCCTGCGGCGCTGAGAGGTAAAGTCAAGAAAATGTTCGGACAGCGGCCGGTCGAGGGAAGGATGCACGGATTGGGAAATGCTTCGGGGATGTGTATGTGTACATGCGTCCGTTGAGGGAGGGGGAAGGAATAGTGGTGGGTCGCAAGGTGTACGCAGTTGGACGTGACACTCACATAGGAGGAGGTGGTGGTGGTGGACATGTCTCACAAAAGCAGGACTACTGGTTGCATGGCAAAACGGTTCCATGAACCGGGGGGGTCGACGACTGGCGCATTGCATCCGACAAAATATCGGCATGCGCATCGGTGGACCCCGAATCACCGCCTGATGACAGAGCGCTCATCTTGGCTGCCAAATCGGCAAGATTGTCGTCGGCCCGTGCCGCTCCAGCGCTCTCATCTGACATGCCGAAGGAGCCCGTTCGCGCAGTGACGCGTGTGTCTGCCGATTGCAAGTCGCCCACCACAGTCGGCGCCGGCCGGCGCTGGGGGCTTCCCCCCGCACCACTGGCGATGGCGGTGGTGGTGGTGGTGGCGGTGGCGGCGGCCATGCTGCCGCCATTCCGGCGAGTGGTTCCGGTAGACGTGGGCGCCCGCCGTGAAGTGCCCTGCCGTGTTGAACCGGCTGAGTCCGGCCCAAGACCCTCCCCCAGGTCCTCATAGGACACCCAAGACCCGGAGGTCGTCATGCCGGTGGTCGGCCGACCGGAGGAGGCACCACCGCTAAGTGCCCCGCTGATGGCATTGTTAAAGACATTGCTTGTGGTGTTGGCAGCAGCGGCGGCAGCGGTCGCCGCCTTTGACGAGTCCCTTCCCATAGCCGACAAGTTGCCCCCAAGCCCGGGAATGGCACCAGAAGAGGACGACCGTCGATGAGGGGAGAGGGGTGCCATGCCGGGGAGTCGATTGGCTGGGCAATCGCTCGACATGCTGGAATGTCCCAGTTCCGGCAGACACTCGCAGCCCTCGGGCATTTGGCCGCTGAAAAGCAGGCCACTGCCACCACCTCCAGGTCCGGCTGACAACCCAGGCGGGCTGCTGATGAGCCCCCCAACGGCGGCCATGTCCAGTGTCGGTAGGCGTGGCACACTGCCAGACCGGTGCTGAGCCGACAGGGGCGCGACATCCTCACCAAACCGCCGGTCCTTCTCCGGCGAGCCCCCAGGCACATCGGAACCGGCCGTCAGATCGCCCTGGGCCCCCTGGATGCGAATTCGCGGCGGGTGGCCAGAAGAGCCGGCCATCGGCTCGTAACTATCCTGGCGCTGGGTATGCAAGAAGCCATTGGGAGAGGGGAGCACAGGCGAGAAGCGTCAGATGGTGACAGCATTACGGGCAGCACTAAGTTGGGCATATGGCAAAGCGAGGAGGCGCGATGTGAGGATACACACGCTCGACATTGGTCCCGCCGGGGGGAAGTGCCCCGCCTTCGGCGAGGGGGGGGCCGAGAAGGGTCGGCTCAGCTTGGAAGGGTTGCGCGATGACCGGAGGATTTCCTCCACCAGGGCATGGCGCTCCGGGGGGTAGAGGCTGCCGTACTCGCGCACGAGTGAAATGAATCGGGCCTTGGAGTACTCCAGCCCCATGCGGCGCCAGTCCAGCAAGTCGGCCAGACGCTCAGTCCGGTTGCGCAGGTTCACGCGCTGGCGGCGGCTGTTGGCCATGTTCATGGACGCAAGTCAGTCAGGGATGCCATCTCGTGCCATGCATGCGCGCGGATGGATGGGGCGTGACCCATGTGGCCGATGAGCCACAGCAGACGGGAGGCGGGGTGATCGATGATGAGGGAGAAGAATGCAAGTGGGAGGGTGCACCAGGCTAGGCCGGGGCTCGGGAGCATGAACGCACGTCTTCAGGCAGAAGTTCAGCATGTACTCGGTCATTTGGTTGATGGACTCCTCGACCGACTTGAAACGGCGGTCGACAATATGGATGCCGTAGTCGGTTGGCCGGTCGATCTGAATGGTCGGTCGTGGGGGGGGGTGGGGGGGGGCATATATACATGCACATATGGGGGTGGGAGGGGGGGATTAGTATATGACACGGAGATCCCTGTCCTTGGGGGTGTCCCCGGTCGACGGCCCTGAAGCACGCACAGTCTCCTCCATATAGCATCCGAAGCCGGCCAGGTTGGTGGTGATGCTCGGCACACCCATGACCGTGCACTCGGCCGGGGTATAGCCCCTTTAGGGTGGGAAGGCGCATTTCGTCGATAGAATGGGTTCGATTTGCAGCAGGTTAGACTTTTGTCACAGACACCAGGTGAAAGGGAGAGACCTGGGGCGAGGAAAAGGGAAAAGAGGCAAGGGAGAGGGGGAGAGGGAAAGGGGTGGGGAGAAATGATAATAGAAATACCACCACGCACCAGGGCTCGTAGTAAGAGGGGAACACACCCAGGTGACAGCCCCGCACGAAGTCCTCATAATCGATGGGTAGAAGCGGGCTGGTGGAGGACAGGAACTCCGGGTGGAAGATGACCTTCACGCGGTCGCTGCGTTTGTTGAGCAGTTGCGTCCGGCGGAAGGCCGTCAGGATGGGGTCCGGCGTGGTGGCCGCCCCGGATGTCTGGCTGAAAAAGCCATCATTGGCAACATTGTGCGTCGTCACCGGGGGAAGAGAATCACGCTTGGCTGTGGCAAAGAGTCCGCGCTTCAACTTGACACGGTCCGACTCGCTGATGAGGGTGGCCGCATCGGGAATGTGACCGCTGCATGTTTTGAGATAAACATGGTGAGATAAAGGGGGAAGAGGGGGGAGAGGGGGAGAGGGGGAGAAGGGGGGAGAGGGGGAGAAGGGGGGAGAGGGAGGGAGAGGGAGGGAGAGGGAGGGAGAGGGAGAGAGAGAGAGAGAGAAAGGAAGGGCAGGAGGGGGGAGAAGGATATGAACATGGAGGGCATCACGCCATACCGGAGAACTGCCTCATAAATGCGCTTGCCAATGTCCTGCTGCAGTTCCGCCACTGTCTCGCGCAACTGTCGAGCTACGGCCTGGCCCTTGAGCGCGTCGATACAGAAGCTATTGTGCGGGGTAGGGCAAATGAAGAAAGCGATCACAGTTACGGGGCTTCCGTACAGCTGGAGCCGGTGGTTGAGACCTGGATCGCGGGGACTCAGGAAGTTAGAAAGGCCTGGGCATGGGTACTGACACAAGGTGTAGAGAGGGAGAGAGGGAGAGAGGGAGAGAGGGAGGGAGAGAGAGAGAGAGAGAGAGAGAGAGAGAGAGGCGCACGGGAGAGAGACTCGATGAAGATGTCCACGCCCTTGTTGCGGTACTCATAGCGCCCGGCCGTGAAGAAGTAGAGGGTGTTGTCGAGATCGAAGTCGTAATGGCCATAGAAGTGCCCGCGCACGAAGTCATGGATCTTTTCCTTGCTCAGGGCGTGCAAATTCTGGAACTCATGCAGGGCACTGAACTTGACCACATTCAGGCCATTGGGGGTAATGATGTCTGGTGGGGCGCGCGCGGCGGGTGAGTGGCCCGGACCTAGCAGGGAGCCGGAGAGAGAGCGGCGGGGGGGGGGGGGGGGCACAGAAAGGGGAGGCAAAACGCCGAAAAGAGACAGGAGGAAAGACGTGGAGAAGGGCGAGGGCAGGGCAGAGGGGGCGGGGGCGTCGGGGCGAGAACAAGGGGGAAGCGCGGCAAGGGAGGGGGGGGGAGGAACATACCAGGCGCCCGGCCCAGAAGGTACAGGGCCTCATCGCCAGTGATCTTGGACACCGTGGTGAAGGTGTGTGCACTGTGGGCGGCAGCCTTCTCAATGGCATACCGGTGGTAGATTTGGCGTTTGGAGGCCTCGAAGTCGGCGTTCACCTGTATCAGCCAGGGAGGAGGGGGGGCGGGGGGGCGAGGACAGACACAGTCAGCCACAAAACGGCGGAAACGACGGTCCGCCAACACGGCGACCGTTGGCACTTGGGGCGAGATAATGGGAACAGACGCGGCCCCCCGGTGATGTCCCCGGTCCCGACTAGGGCGGGCGCGCAGCTGCCCCTAACGGGCGCGGACTCTGCAAGGCAGCAGCTGCACATACACACACACACACACACACACACACACACACACACCAGTATCGACCGGGGCGTGATGGGCAATATGCACGGGCATTTGCGCGAACATGTACACATTATCCGGAAGGCCGAATACAACACGTACATGCGAGAAGGTGTTGTAGAAATCCACGTCACCAGCACACAGGTATCGACCAAGCAGAGTGGCATGCGTGGTGAAGAGGGTGGCGATGCGGAACATGCGCGCCCGGCAGAGGACCAACCCCACGCCGACCTGCCACTCATGGAAGTGCGCAATCACCTGCGGGGTGATCTCGTCCTCAACCCCGGGGCGCATCTCGTCCAGGTACCGTTGGTACTGGGCCAGGTAGGACCCCAGGAACCAGGCCACCAGGTATCCAAAAAGGATGGCATCATTGGTCTCGGTGTCCTGCTCGGGGGTGGGGATCTTGGTCAAGTTGATCCAGTTGTGCCGCCACTCGCCGAGACGCCCCGACACAGGGCCCAACTCGAAGAGCAGGATCGATGGATAGCCGCTGATCAGCCACCGGCCGTAGTGTACGACGACACCCTGGCCGCGCATCTCCTCGATGGTCCGCCGCAGGGCCGGGCTGGCACCATTCAGATGGTAGTCCGGCTCGAACTCCAGCTGCGAGTTGTTGGAATACGGCCCAATGAGGCAGTAGCTTTGGGTCGACCGGAGGGGTGATGTAAGGAAGTGGCGACGGAGGACGGGAAGAGAGGGCGAGGAGGCGAGGGGGAGAGAGAGAGAGAGAGAGAGAGAGAGGGGGAGAGGGGGCGGGGAGGCGAAGGAGGGAAGGAGATCCGCATGCCCATGGTCACCAAGATGAGGGGGCCTTTGTGGACATTTCCGGACTCGAAAGTCGCACGTACCGATCGCCAAACTCCTCGACAGTAGTCGCGGCCTTGGTCTTCAGGACAGTGTAAATCCCGCCAACTGCACGGAGAATCCCGGATGACAGAAGACAGGGCGAAGGCGCTTCAGGTTAGATCGGCCAGCTGGCCCCGGCACATGGTGACATCCAGAGCGCACCGCGATTACAAGCCTCCCAGGACACCTCGAACAGGCGCGGCTCATCGAGAGTCTTGCTGCCAAGGGGCCCCAGTGAGGGGGATGTCCCCAGTTTGAATTTTTGTTCGTCCATATGCAAGATGTGTGGAGGAGAGGCACGGAGAGGGGGAGGAAAGATGGAGGGGTCTTTGGTCGCGCAAATTCCACAGCAAGCCATGGGCGTGCCTCCTCTTGGATGGACCCACACACCCAAGCCGGGCAACCCCCACATCGAAGCGGGGGCGGGGGGGGCGGGG
>NW_009242971.1:4333931-4353372 GCF_000388065.1 Fonticula alba | reverse complement strand
GCATATCCTCGGCTGTTGATCCACCAGGGCCCACCAATCCTCCTGCTCTCCTCTGCCCCTGCCCCGCTTGACGCGCATCTGCCCCTTCGCCTTGAGGAATATTCGGGCCATTGGCGGGGCCCTGGGAAGGAGACCGTCCCGGTAGGAAGGGCGAACAAGGGAGACCCTTCCATACCACGATCGACACCGGAGGGAACCGCGGCCCGGGGCCTTCTCCCGACAAATGATGGGGGGCTGCTGGAAGCACCCCGGGCCCCGGGGAACGAAAGATCGAGCCCGGCCGCCCTGTCTCCTGCGCCGGAGCCACTGGGCAGGTGTGGCAGGCACGCACGCCCGGGGGTGCAGTCTCTCCGAGTAGCGCCTTCGAGAGGCCTCCTCCAGGGTGGGGCCGGCAAAGGGTCCCCCATCACCAGGCCCCGCACGCCGGTGCCTCGCACAATGGGCCCCGGGGTGCCGCTGGGGCCGGCTGGCCTCGCCCTTCGAGTGCCCCGGACTGAAACATCGCCAGCCGAAAGGGGAACGCGGCACACCTCTCTGGGAAAATGGGCCCAAACAAACACTCGGCCCCCCGGAAAGAGCCAGGTTGTACACTGAACCGCGCCCGGGCCCGGCCCCACCCCCACTCCAAGCAGACTCAAGAGTGTCGACCGAGAGTGATGGCCGTCACCCCTGGAAGGACGCCCGCCACCTCGGCCAGGAGATCCCTCTCCTCGGGCTCGTCTGCAACGGGGACGCAGGGACCCGCTCGTGTTGGGCCGGCACGCCCTCTCTTTGAGCGAAGACGCCCCGGGCGGTCCACACCTCCCCAATGGCACCCAGAAAGTGTGGAAGAGAAGGGGGCAGAGCTGTTTGGAATTGTGCGGACGATCACGCCGGTGTCAGGCGGATCATATTTGAGATGTGTCCTCATTAAAAATGTCATAATAAAAGTCTTTTCTTCCGAAAATCGTAGCCCCTGTGGTGAGCTCAGTGGCTGGCCGAATGCGCTGCCTGTGCCTCCACCGGGGGTGGGACGGCCCTTTCCTCTTTCCCCGCCCATGGTCCCTGCCCCTTCCCCCCCCCCCCCGGTGTTCTGTTGTCTGCGGGTTCTCAGGGGGCGGCCTTCACGCCCGCCGGCTTTTTGGGCGAGCTTCACGCAGTGACTTCCTCGCCACCTCCGGCCGTGTTGGAACATTTGTCTGCGACGATAGTGGTCAGCTCGGTGTAGGTGGCGAGCGGGGTCGCCCCCGCCCGTTCCGGGTGTCGACCCCATCCGGTATGAACTCGATGCCAGCGGCTGGGGGGTGGTGGCAAGAGGGTGTGTGCGGGAGGGGGGGGGGCGAGCGTTCTGCCCCCTCCCCCGGCCCCCGGTGTAGGAGTGTGGGCCTTGGTGCGTGCGGGCTTGACCGAGGGGCTGTAGCTGACGGGGGCGGCTGGCTGGTGGCTCTCGGATTGAGGCCCAGAGGGCCTCCACCTGTGGCACCGAGGGGTGGGGGAGTCGGTGCCGGCGTGCTGTCTCTGGCCGTGGGGGGGGGGGGTCGGGGATATGGGATAACCAACCAACGGTCATCTTGGGAGGCTTGCTGGGAGGTATGCCGTGACAGGGCGCATCACCGGGGGCCCTGCGGCTTCCCACGGCTGGCTATTGTGCGTGCGGACCGCGAGCTGCGCAGCTCGGGGGGGAGGAAGTTCCCTCTGTCAGAGGTGTCCTCCCGGCGCGATCCTCTCGATCAGTTGCCCCCTTCTCCCGGCACAAGGGTGACGGGCGAGGTCCGGGGGGGGGGGGACGCAGTGTGAACGTGTGGCCGGGACGCGATCCCTCTGGCTCCCCCCCCCCCCCGCCCCTCCTTCCTGCGAGAACGGGGCACCGAGCGGGGACCGGCCGAAAGATCCCCCCCCATCTGCCCCTGGCGGCGGGGAGGGGGAGCCGAGAAAGCTGTAAGTGTGTGTGTGTGTGTCTGTGGTCCCCCCGGGCGGGGCGACGGGCGCCGGACAAGTTCCCCGACGCCCCGGCCCGGAGGGACTCCGTCTGGGTGTGGTCGTGGGCGCCTATAAGTGGATATAGCCCACCGCCACCCACGCCGCAGTGGTCTCTCTCACACATTCTTAATACTTTCAGTCTCTGTCTGTACTTTGTGGGTAGTAAGAATGGTTCGTCGTTTTTTCCTCCTCTCCTCTGGCTCTTTCTCTCGCTCTCCTGCCCTCTCCTCCCCCTGTTTCCCTTGCATTTGCGCCTTCTTCCCTCGCCCCATCTCGCCCACCCTCCCCTCCCCTCTCTCTCTCTCTCTCTCGATGGCTCTCTTGGAGTTGGACAGACAGTTGTGCCCGTGCTCGGAGATTGTGTCCATGTGCGCGCCTGTCCGCGCGCACCTGCGCATACATGTCGACTGGCTGGCCAGGCGCTCGCATGCGTCCCCTCTCTCAGGGGCGCGGCTCGCCCAGTCGTCGATGCGCGGCGCATATGTGCACGACAGGGCGGACCCATGTCTCCCTTTTCTGCTTGTGCCCGCGGTCTCCGTGCCTCCCCCTCCGGCCCCACTGATGTCGCGCACCACATTGGAGGCGACATACTGTTGTCGTCCTGCCTCCGTTGTGGGGGCGCACACCGCTGGTTGCCGTCTGTCTCCGATTTCCCACTTCCAACCGAGTCGTCTACCCCACCGGATGCATCTTTTTGGAGTTGCATCCGACGGCCCTCCGTTTCTCCTTCCTCTTTCTCTCTCTCTCTCTCTCTCTCGCCCATCCACCAGCACGTGGCCTCTCTCCTCGTGCCGGCCGTGCCAATGTTCCCCTCCCACTAACGACCCGCTCTTCTCGCTCCTCCCCCTGCCCGCATCTACGATAGGCCAAGCAAATCAAGACCAAGCAGCAGAAGGCCGCTGCCGCCGCCTCTCAGTCCCGCTCCAAGAAGAAGAAGTGGTCCAAGGGTAAGGTCAAGGACAAGGCTGACAACGTTGTCATCCTCTCCCCCGAGACCATCGACCGCATCAACAAGGAGATGACCACCGCCAAGGTTATCACCCCCTCCATCCTTGTTGAGCGCTACAAGATCAACTGCTCCGTTGCTCGCAGCGTCCTCAAGGTGCGCCCCAGTTTCGGCTCTCTCTCTCTCATGCGCCTTGGTTTGCCGCCGTGTCTCCCCCGCACTTGCGCGCGTGCGCGCGCATCGTCCGGGGCGTGACATCGCGCATTCCCAGGCGCCAGTCCGCTTCCCTTGTCTCCTTTCATTTGCGATTTTGACCGCCCGCATGCCGTGTTTCCCCTCCTAACATCCCCTCTCCTCCGCTGGCACATGTGGCCCCTTCCTCCTTTCCCCTTTCGCGCGCGTGTAGGGCATGCACACCGAGGGCAAGATCCGCCTCGTCGTTTCTCACAACGCTCAGACCATCTACACTCGCGCCATCGCCACCGCCGACGATGCTGCCGATGTTGTTGAGGACACCTCCTCCAAGGGCCGTCGCCGCAAGTAAATGCGCCGTTGCTGCCTTGTGGTCCCTGCCTCTCTAGGTTGGGAGATGTGATTTTGGCGGGCGCCAGGGGTGTGTTCCCCTGGTGTGTGATGTGCGAGCAAGGGAGAGAGTCCGGCATTGCGCGCGTGTGCCCGTGCACAACGTGTTCCCCCCCCCCGCGTGCGCGCAAACTCTCGACGGCCTCTCTTTCTTCGTATTTCTTCCCCTCCATCTCTCCTTCACTCTCTCTCTCGCTCGTGTGTGCCCGTGTATGCCTCCCCGTGCATTCCGCGGTACCCCGGGGCCTGGTTCGGCGCTCAAAGTGATACACATTGCCTCTCCAGTGTTTAGTTGCCCCTCGTTCCATCGCTGCTTTTGTGAATGTAGAAGTTCTTCCACACGTTGTGCCGCCCCCCTCCCCCCCCCTCCCCCTCGTGTGTTCCTCTTTGTCTCTCCTTCTCTGTCTCTCTCTGTTCATCGAAGGGGGATGCACGCATGGCGGCCTCTCTCTCTCTCTCTCTCTCTCTCTCTCTCTCTCTCTCTTTGTTTCCACGCCATCCTCCGGCATGGGGCGGTGTGTGTGTGTGTGTGTATGGCCTTTTTCTCCACGCGCGCAGTGGAAACGGAGGGGGTGAAGAGAATTGCTGGGGCCGAGAGCGAGTGCATTTTGCCTGTGTCTGCTATTTTGCTGCCCCCTCTCGGGCTGGCCTTCCTCTCTGGAGGTGCCGCGCCGCGCGCCAGCTTGTCTCGGGGGCCATGTGCGCGCGGCTTGGGACGGGAGGGGGGGGGCAGCTCTTGCATATCCGCACATCGTGCGCCCTGGCCCGGCGAGGAGAGGGAGCTCGGGCCCGGGGCCGGTCTGTGTGTCAGAGGCCTGGTCTTGTCATGGTGCACGGCTGTGTCTTCCCTGCCCCTCAGGCCGCAAGGCGGGAGACGCTGGCCGACATGCTACAACTCAAGAAACTCGTCAGCAAACACACGTGATCAAATAGTCTATTCTTTGCTCGCTGTCTGCAGCTCCCTCACGTGCGCGCCATAGCTCGTTGCCTCGGCTGGTGTGTGCGAGCGCGGCTGTTGGCGGAGAATGGACGCCCTGATCGCCATTCAGACTGGGGCACCGGGGGAGGGGGGGGGGGAGGGGGGACCGAGGGCACGCGGCGCCAAGGCCAGGCGCCATCTACACTGCCCTACCGCAGCCCAGCAGCCGCCGTTCCCATGGACGTGCCGACACGAACAAGAGTCTCGATCGGGCGCTGACTGTTGCGCTCGAGGTCGGAATCTGGCGTGAAGCGCCCGGGCTCAAAGAGGCAGACCACTGTGCTGCCACCGAATGCAAAGTAGCCGATTTCATCAAATCGGCGGATTTCCTCACCTACCCGGTGGGGCCCGGTGAAGACGATCGACCCGACCATCATGGCGCCCACAATGACATAAGCCACCAGGCCGAATTCCGGCGAGTCAATAACAAGCACCTGGTAGGGGGAGGAGAGGGGGAGAGAGAGAGGGAGAGTGGAGAGAGTGGAGAGAGTGGAGAGAGTGGAGACAGTGGAGAGAGTGGAGAGAGTGGAGAGAGTGGGGAGAGAGGAAAGAGGGGCGACACATCGGTTAGCACGAGCTGATGCACGGGATGTGGGGCAAGTCGGCAGAGAGGAGCAAGTGTCAGGACATACCACACGCTTGTTGTCCGTCAGCACGTCGATCTCCGTGCCTCGGATGGCCATCGGATTGACCGAATACAGGGCCCCCGGCACGTCGATGCACGCAACCACCCGGCCGGCCACTGGCGAGTGGAACCGGTGATAGTCTTGCGGTGCCAGACGACACAGGGCCAGGGCTCCATGATGGAAGCGGCTGGCATCCAGGCTGAGCCCGCCCGGGGCCAAGTCCAGCCGGAGGAGGGCCTCCAAACTGAAGTTCCGCCCTTTGATCCAGAGTCGCGTGGCATCGTTCACCGTTCGGAAGAGCGTCAAGCGGCAATCCGCCGGGACCAGGCAAATGCGCTCATCACCGGGACTGGCCATAGGCCGGGCCCCGGGCCGAAGAGGCCGGAAGAAGAACTCATTGAAGGTCTGATAGCCATAGTGCTGATCCGGCCGGCCGGGAGCCGGCGCCTCGAAGTCTTCCATGTTGATTTGATGGAAGTCCACAAAGCCCGCGATGTACTGGGCACTGCGTGGGTCGTTGTACTTACGCCCCTGGCGGATGCTCAGCCGGAGGAAGAGATTCCGGATGGTGGCCGACTCCAGGCTTCGGCGAAGGAGCTGGTTTTGGTTGTAGAGGGCCCGAATGGACAGCCGCACCGCCGAGGGGATGGTCTCCACCATGGCCAGCCCAGTGGCTCGATCCACGACACTGATGGAGCCTGATCGATGGAGCAAATCCAGCAACGCCCGAGGGGCAAGGTGCGACCGCGACTCGGGGTTAGTCAGGGTCGCGGCTGCCAGAGCCAGGGCCACAGCGGCCAGGTGCTGCGGGGGTCCGAGTGCCAGCAGGCTGATCGTGGCCAGCAGGGCGCATGCCACCGCCGCGGGGAGCCATAGCTCCCTGTGGGCGACAAATGCCGGCCATGCGGCGCTCAGTGGGCCGACTGTCCGCCTCCCCCCCCAGGAAAATGAGACCGGGTGTCAGGTCACACACACACACACACACACACACACATATGCAGACACATATCTGCGCATGCATACAAGTCACACAGGAGAACACTGACACCAGGAGAGAGGGGGGCAATATTTGACTTGGCACAGGGGGGATGCGTACTCTTTAGATCCCCTGCGCGATGTGGCCGGCGAAGGATTCGCGCGATGCGACCTCGCCGCGCCTGTGCCTCTGAAAAGAAGGCCCCAACAATGAATGGGTTCTCGGAATACGCGTGGGTCATCTCCTCGGGCAGGGAGAGCACCATATCAGCGCCAGCCTCGCCCAGGGCACGGTCCAACTCGGCCAGGTACTCCGTCGAAGCGGCTACCGGATAGGCAGCCGCGGGATCATCCGGGAGGGAGTCAGACTGAAAAAGGGCGTGGTAGGGGGGGGGAGACGATGAGCGCACATGGCAAGAGCCGCCCGAGGACAAGGACAGTGTGCTGGTACCAGTCCCATTTGCGGGCGCATCTCCTGACAGCAGCCCGAGAACCCTCTGGCTCGGTGCATGTAGGAGCGTATACGTCAAGCTATGTACCAGCAGGTAGCGCTTGGCCAGTGGGCCGGCCGTTTCGAGGTTCTCGAAGGCCGAGCAAACATGCATTGTCCACTGGTCGAGCAGGGTGGCCAAACGGTCCAGAGGTACGTCTACGCCTGGCTTTGTCAGTACCTGGGTGAAGAGACATGGGCCTATTGTGGTCTTTGCGGCGGACTGGCGCACCCTCAAGACATTGGCCACCGAGAGCCGCGTCAGCGTGCGCGAAGAAGGACTCTTGGATAGCACGCCAGGAAAGCAGCCGGCCAGCGATCGTCAAGGTGAAGGTCGCTTCGCTGGAACCGGTCGGGGACTGGGCAGACGGGCGTTTTTGGAGAGGGCCAACACGGAGCATGAAGCGACGCATGGTCAGCGAGGGAGGGCAAAAGAGCAGCACCAGCGGTATTTGTATAGCAGCAGCAGCAGCATCAGCAACATCAGCGCTAACAACAGACAGGCATACCATGATGCAGGGAATGGAGAACTGTTGGCGGTCGTCCCGTCGGAGGAGGGCCACATCCACATACCCCTCGCCAATGAGCTCGTTGCTGCTGGCCAGGCGCCGATGGCGATAGAGGGAGATCTTCAGCGGGTACTGGGTCTCATACGACCTCACAAGGAGAAAGGCCAATAGGTTGCCCTCCGGAAGCGGCGAGCGACCGTCGCGAAATACCTGATGCCGAGGGCAGTCGCAAATGCGTGTATGTGCGTGTGCGCTCATGTGTAAATATAGCAGCCATATGGACATCTGGCAAAGCTCTGGCCGAGGGTGACCATGGCGAAGCATGAATACCGAGGCAATAGGCGATGCGTACACTTGTCCGGAAGGTTGACATGCCGAAGGAAAACACCGCAAAGTGCCCAGCCGGCAAGGGGGCCTCAACCACATCGAGCGAGGTAATGCTCAGCAGCTCGAGCGGCGGCTGGCACAGGTCGGCCGAACACTGGCCCCCGACGACGCAGCTCACCGGCGGACTGTGTACGTCCGCCAGGCAGTCATGCCCGCAGGGGAGGATCGCCGGACGCTCGAGCAAGTGAGAGGTGCTCATGGCGGCCGGGGTGTTGCCACACTCCATGTCCTGAAGCAAAAGCCCGGAAAGCTCGGCGTCCGAGCCATCCCGAGGCAGAGTCAAGCGGTCAAGCGCCGCATGGCCATCATGGACGTGAGTGCCCATGGAAGTGATGAAGCCTGTGGGCCGCGAGCGGGGGCGTGTAATGAAGGGCAGGTGGATTGGCGGGGAGCAGAGGAGGAGGAACGGGGGACGAAGGGGTGTGTGTGTGTGTGTGTGTGTGTGTGTGTGCGTGTGTGTGGAGGGGGAGGAGGCAAGGAGGAGTGGGAGTGATGTTCTCTTGGATGTTTGTCCCGGCTGCAGGGGTGTCGTATGCATCCTCTTCGTGCGACATCTGGGACGGGGGTGCTATGCCAGATCGCCGGCGTGCTGAGTGTGCCGCCTCCCGGCCCCCCCCCTCCCCCCCGGCATGCACACACATATGCACACATTTTTGCCACTTCAATCGTAGGCCATCTGTGCCGGGGCCACCGGGTCTCCGCCCCTGTCCATGCCTTCATTCCTTTTCGCCGGCGGGGCCTTGGGCAGTTCCTTTTTTTTTTTGGGGCTGTGGCTGTTCGTCGGGCGACAGGGTGCCTTCTTGCCCGTGGTCGGTGCTCATTTTTTCGCCCAACCGCGCAGGCACCCGCAACCCGGGCCTGTTCACCGGGCACGGTGGCCTTGGAGCCGCACCCTCCACGCGCGCACGGCTGTTGGGTAGAGGTGTGTGTCTGCTCCTTCTTCGCCAGCGGCCTGGCCGTTCCTTTTGTCGCTGCTCCCGCGACATCGCGACTCGGCGATCTTCCGCGCCGGGCCACGCAAGCCCGGCGCCCCCGGAGAGCGGCGAACGAGGAGTGCGCCATCACAGCACGGCAGCGAGGATGGATGCCGGCATACGGAAGGACAAAGATCTTCCGGGTAAACAACCTACTGCCAATGGTCCCACATTCCCACAATGCAGGGGGGGGGGAGGGGCCGAGCGTCCCCTCTCTCGGTTGCTTGGCCCACCCGGGGCGGTCTTTCCTCGTGCTGCCTGTTGGGTCCTTTCCCTGGGCCAGGCCGTCGTCACCAAGACGAATGGAAAAAGGGCGACCCGGGTGCCCGGCACAAAAGACAGAGGAACAGGGCCCCAGGGGCCTGGATTTTCAACCCCCCAAGGGGAACCTCATGCGGTTGGTGTCTCCTCGTCCGGGCTTGCAGCCCGGACGACCACACCCAGCCTCCCCCGCTTCCCGGTCCCCAAAATGCCTGCAAACATGTTCTTGCCCTGTGCTGCCGCACGTTCGCAGGGCTGGCCCTTCTCAGGCACGAAAGGGTGGTGCTAATGACGATGAGAGGGGACCGCCCCTGCCTGAAAAGGGGCCTGGTGCGCCCGTTGGGATTTGGGTTGACAACCGCGAGAGATCACGCACAAGATGGGCACATCACGCACACAGTCACGCGGGCATTCGTATAAGTTCCGATCCGGGTATTTTTGGTCCTTGGCGTTGGTGTCCGGGTGGATGCCCTGGTTGGGGCCTCTCCTGTGGGTGAGGACGCATGTTGGACATCTCGTCTTCCTGCTGTTACTTCGGGGGGGGGGGGGGGGTCTTCCCCTCTTCGGCCTGGCCATTTTTGTGTCCAGCCGGCGAGTAGGAGGGAGATGAGAGAGAGAGAGCTTGAAAGCGGGTCTACCTCTCTCCTGGCTCTGGGCAAGTAGCTCTACCCTCGTTTCACGCTTGGGCTGCCGATCCAAGGTGTGGGGAGGGGGACTGGCTCTGTGTTTGGATACAGCAGGCAGGGTTATGTGCCGCATGTTTCCTGTCCTGTGGAAAGGGGCCCCCGGGAGAGGGCGAGGGCAAGCGATGGTGGTGACATCCATGAGGATCGGCTGTGGTGGGGCGCTCCTACCCCTCTCTGTGGACGAGGGAGTTTTTGTAGCCCCCAGGGGTTCCGCGCTGGGGCGGATCTCCTCTTTCTGGCTCGGCCTGCCTGTTTCTTGGCTCGTGGGTGGCTGTGCCCCGCTCCTCGCCCCCTCCTTTGCCTCGTCGGCCAGTTGGCTGATGCCCTTCCCGGATATGTGCCTCCCGGGAAACCGGAGGAGTAGCCCCCCGTGGAGGGGAGGCTCTACACAGGGCACAGACCCTGGGGCTGGGGCGGCCAGACCTGGGAAGGACAAATATGGGTGCGCGTCTCGCTCATCTCTTTGGCCGCCTCCCCCTGTCCGGGTGCTCTTGGCATCTCAGCAGCTGGTTGTACTGTTGCCAGCGCCTACCGTGGGAGGTTTGCCCTGTGGGATTGCATCGAGCCAGAGCCCTCTACCGCACGAGGTGCATCTTCCTATGTGTCTGCCATTAGTTCTATTTTCCACGCTCGGGCGCGTGGACGAGTGGCAGTTATTTCCACGCGATCGCATCCATTGGACACGCTGGCACATACACACACACACACACACACACACACACACACACACACACACACACACACACACACACACACACACACACACGAAAAATAAGGACACTCCGCTGCGCATGGGAGAGGGGCGCATTCTGACATCCCCCCTCCCATCCAGCCAGTCTTGGCCGCACAACACCACGAGGAATTCCGTGGCCCGGACCCGTGGCACGCTCAAAGGCCGAAACTCCCTCGATCTACCTTTTGGTCTGGGAATCTTCGAAATGCCTCCCAAGGGACTTCGGATGAATTGATCTCCTCTGCACCGGGGGGCGGGAGGGGGGGGGGGGGGTCGTGTTAATTTTCCCTCGAGATCCTTGGGCCAGTTTTGAGGAGGATTTCGCCGATCCTTCATACCAGCCAGACCAATGACTATCGCGTACAAAGATGAAGCCCCCTGGGGCCGCGAGGCGAAGGACCGACGGCAGGCTGGGAGGACCTGGGAGGTGTTGAAGCTCCAAGCCTGGAGCTGCCGGCTCACCGAGAGTAACGAGGGGGACCTCGTCGCTCGTTGGGAGGGGCCAGACGCATGCCCCCGCTTTTGACATGTTTGATTGCCTGCTCTTCACGGCCCCTCCACATCGACGCCACGCCCAGCGCTTGGCTTCTCATGCCCTGACGAATGACCCACTTGGGGTCCCATACGCCTCCCCATGCTCGTGCTTTGAGCGAGGGGGGAGGGGCGATTGTTCGCGCAGGAATTCTTAGTCGCCCCTGGCTCCTGGTAGGAGGAGATGGGGACTAGGCGGGGGGGGGGGGGGGGGGGGCCCCCCCGTCCCGCCCCCCGGGCACGCCCCCAAGGGGCGGGGCGGGGGGGGGCGGGGGTGGGGGGGGGGGGGGGGGGGGGGGGGGGGGGCGTGGGAGGGTCAGGAAAAGTGGCCAGAAAAAGGTGGCACAGGCCTCGGCTGCGGGGGTGAGCGCCAAGGAAAAGGCAATATTTTATTGGGAAAAAAAATAAATCCCACCGCAGCCTCCCCAGAGTGCACAACACGCCCACAACATACAATCATCAAAAAGCGCAGGGCGGGCGCACCGCCCGCGGCTGCCGCGCGCGGCCGAGAAGAACCCCGACGACCGCCGGCCCCGGGCCGGCGCCCCCTACAGCGCGCCCGGCAGAAGTGGCTGACCCCGGGGCCGGGGCCGGGGGGGGGGGGGGGCCGCCTCCTTGTAGCCTCTGCGTGTGCGCCACCGCCAAATACGATAAACCCCACCAGTGGATGATAGCCGTGTTTGGTTTCACAGCATGGCATCGGCCAGGGCGCACACCCGCCATTTCCCCGAGCCGCACGCCGGGTGCTGTTGTCACACTTGCTTGAAGAGCGTGCCGCGAGAGCAGCCAAGTTTGCTTCGGCTGCTCGGCGAGACCCTTGTCCGCACGCCGGCAGCCCTGGCTGTCATGCTATCTGCCTTGGCCGGTGGTTTGCATGTATGCCCGGGAGCTGAGGACACTCAAAGTATGTGCCCTCAGGGGGGGGAGGGGGGGAGGGGGGTAGATGTCCAAGGCAGCTAGAGGCCTTGATTAATGCGGGCTCCATCGGTTTGGGCGTTGTGGGTGGTCTTATCCCGGGACACTGGGCCTGCTCGGCTGCTGCTGCTGCTGCTGCTGCTGCTGCTGCTGCTGCTGCTGGTGGTGGTGGTCCGCTCCCCGTGCGGCTTTCGCCCCCTTCTGACGACCTCCCCCGCGTATGGCTCCAGGCGGCTCCTCCTGGCCCCCCTTCCCACGATATAGGCTCGGCGATCTCGCCGACATGTGCCCTCAGCAGTACGTCTCCATCCAATACGGGCCGGCCAAACACCGGCCCAGAACCGGCGGCCGGAGTTCTGGGAGCCGCGGGTAATTTCACCCACAACCTGCGGTGCTCGGGCTGCCCGTCCCCCCCCCCCCCCGGCCTCGTTGCCTCCTCTCTTCCGTGGTCCGATTCTGTGTGGGGTACCAGATGTTGGCTGATGTCCAACCAGCCGGCACAATTGCGGCTCCCTGGGCAGACCCATCATAAGCATCCTCCCTGGCGCGTGCCCCATTCTTTGGCTCTTCGGTGGCTTGTCTCTGGCGGGGCCGATCCGCCCCCTACCATGGAGCCCCCCCAAGGTGCGGTCTCCCCCTTGGCAGTCAGGACAAACGAGGTGGTGTGGTTGCGCACAGCCCCGCCCCCGGGGCCCGGCCGTGGCGGTCGGCTCACGCCCACCTCCCCCGGGCCTCACCCGGCGAGCCCCTCTGGGCAAAGCGGCTGGCGCGTCCCCCCCCCCCCCGCCCCCCCCGGGCCGGCTTCATCTCAGTCAGATCTTACTCCGGGCCAGGGGAAAGCACCCGCGCGCCAGTGTCCCAATCAAGGCGCCCCTCTTTGAATATGCTGGTGCGCGGGTCACACACGCCCAGGAGGCTGGCTGTGGTCTGCCGGCATGGCCTCGGCAGGTACCAGACGGCCACCCCGTCAAGGTGTGCCGCCACGATCTTCCAACGTTGGCCATTGTGCCATCCTCTTGAGGTGGCAGCCCTGCCCCGAGAAAAGCGCGACAGCGCCCGGGCAGACCCCTTCCTCCTCCCTCCCCCCGCCTCGCCCCCTCCCCACCCTACCCCCCTCCTGCATCTCTTCCTGCCCTTTGGTTGCCACTAGCGGTGCCAGTCTCTGCGTCCTGCTTACCGCTCTCTCACCGGGATCTTCGCCTGCCACCCTGCCACCCCGAGCCTTCTTGCATTTCAGCATTCCCTCTGGCGATCCTGTACGTAACTCCCGGGGCCCCGGTGCCCATTGCCCACCAAGACTTCCTTCGACAGATCACCGGACGCCTCCTCCCGGCGCCCGGTCTCCTTTGTAGAAGGCCCGCTCTGGCATGTCCTGCCTCTTGCGCGCGCGCGCGCGCGCCCTCTTCCTCGCTATCTATCTATCTATCTATCTATCTATCTATCTATCTATCTCTCTCTCTCTCTCTCTCTCTCGTTCTCTCTCTCTCTCTCTCTCTCGCGCGCGCGCTCTCTCTCTCTCTCTCGTTCTATCGCTCGCTGGCTCTTTGTCTCCTTTAATTTCTCACTGCCAGTCAGTCTGACCTTCATCCTCGGCTGCCCTTCTGCTTGCCCACCGCTTAGCAGTCCCACAATGAAGGCACCCCCCTCTGCTCCCGCCCCCTCGTCGGGCACGTCCTCTGGATGGCTTGTGGGCTCGCGCTCTACCAAGTATGAGGAGCTCGCCCATGACTCGACGGTAGGCCCGACCGGTCCCAAGGGGCCCACCCAGCCCACTCCTCACTCGCGGATCCTGGCCTTTCGCCGAGAGCTGGCCCGCATCCTGGGCGACTTCCTGGTGGCAATCGTCGTCCTGGCCGGAGTGCATGTGGCTCTCAGCCGGTCAGAGGTGTCGGCCACCCTTCCCGTGGATCAGTCTCCGGCCTGGACCGTGGGACTCGGGGGGGCCGCGGTCGGCCTTTTGGGGGCTGCCAGTCTGGCTGGCTGCTTGCATCTTACATCTTACGAGAAGATGCTCTACTTCGTCAAGAAGGCCTCCACCATTGTCTCCTTCTTCCTGACCATGAGCTACTTCATCTACTTCATGTCCACCGTGCGCGAGCTGTCCCTTTTGGCGCGGACTTTCTGCCATGGGTTCCAAATTGCCACGGCCATCATCTCGCACATCCGCCTGCAGGATATGCCCGATCTGGGACTGGTTCCCATGACCGGACGCGGGGTAGTCGACGAGGATTCCGAGGACCGCTTCCCCAGCGCCTGCTCCTATGATCAGGAATTCTCCGAGGAGTACCTGCGCACCATTTTCCACAAGCGCCGCCCGCGGCCCACGCCCAACATCGAGCGGCTGCTGAACATCTAGGCCAAACGGAGGCGTGGGCATGTATGTGCTTGGCAGGCGCCCGTATGCATGCACGTGCGTGATCATAGCCACAACCAGTAGTGTACACACACACATACACATCTGCCTGTGCTTGTGTGGGGCCTTGAGCATGCTAGGTGCGATCAGGGGGAAAGGAACCCCCCCCCCCCCCCCCGAAGAAGATCGAGGGCATGTGAGTCAGCTCGACCTCCAAAAAAAGAAGAAAAAAGAACAAGCGAGGACAGGCGTGTGCGCCCCCTTTGCATCCTCCCTGTTTGGTGCCCCCCCCCCCCCCCCCCCCCCCGGCCTAGCCGGCCTATCGCGGGGAGGCGCTTTCCTGGAAAAGCCCGGTGGTTTGTGCCTTTCGCGCTCTCCCTGCCCGCCCCCACCCTCTTCCCGTTTTGCCAGCACATAGCGACTTTCATTCGCTGGCCTTTTGCTGTACAGCCTGTGGGCGCTACCTAGTGACATCGGAAAGGGGGATCGGAGGAAGAAAAAAGGGAGCGGGGGGACGATGTCCACGACCCGCACCATCACCTGAGTTCATCTGCCCGCCCTCTTCTCGCGTTCTCTTCATCTATCTCTCGCTCGCTCTCTGTCCTGCTCTCCGGCATCACCGCTTTTCGTGGTCGTGCAAGCTCACCAATGGGCATGACCACGATCTGCCCTGGCCACTCTTTCCGTCCCCGGCACCCGGTCTGCTCCTCACAATAGAAACACACTGGCTTTGCTGAACGCGATGATATGGTATCTCGGTGTCTTTGTGGGGAAAAGGAAGTGGCAGGCACTTTTGGGGATAGCGGCGTTCAAGGGGGGAGGAGCCACGCCTCAAGACAGGTGTGGGAACATGTGCACGCATGGGCTCGTGTGCGTCTCTGTGTGTCTGTGTGTGTGAGAGAGAGAGAGAGGCGGATATAGCCATATGTGAGGAATATGGAAATAAGAAGAGACAAGGAAAGAGAGAGAGAGAGAGAGAGAGGAAGGAGAGAGAGCTGGTGAGCTATTTCAAGGATGTGTGAGGATTTATTATTCTACCGAGAGGCTAAAAAAAGAGGGGAGAGAGAGGGGATGTGGGGGATGGTGTGGAGGAAAGAGGAAGGAGACTGTGTCCCGGGAGAGACAACCGGAAGAGAAATGCCAAATGCCCATCCTATGTCGACCCTTCGCCCTGCGCCTCCTTCTGTCTCGCACACTCTCACTCTCTCTCTCTCTCTTTTTTTCTCTCTCCCTCTCTCTTTCTGCCAGCCACCAAGAGGGTACATGCAGAGGGAGAGCGGAGGTGGGAGGAGGCGGGGCGGGGGCGGATCGGAGGGGCGACACCATGCAGTGCAGGGATGGCACATGCAGGGCTAGGACCGCGGCGTGCCAGCACTGTTGACAGTGCTGCCAGCAGTGGCCGACACGACCGAAGCCGAGGCTGAGGCTGAGGCCGAGGCCGAGGCCGAGGCCGAGGCGGAAGTAACTCCAGCCGAGGTGCTACTGGAGGAGAAGGACAGAGAGGCGGTCGAGGCCGAAGTTGAGGAAAGGGACGGCGAGGAGGCCGAAGCCCCGGCATTCCCGCCACCGGCCGTCGACGCAGACATGGCCGTCAACAGGAAGGAGGCCGATGAGGCGGCCGGCGAGGAGGACAGTGAGTGCGATGCGGTGACATTACCGACAGTAGGACGGATGTACGAGACATTGTTCGAGCTCCCTCCGGCATTCAGCGACGACAAGGAGGAGGCCGACATGGCGGTCGACGGCCGGCGCGAGGCCCCAGGCGACGGGGACCCCGGGGGCGAGGTCGACCGAAGGCCGACCACCCGTCCACCAGCCATGTCCAGCGAAGACCCGGGAGGGTGGGATATGGATGCCGACCGGGAAAGGGTATGGCGCATGGTGCCGCCACCACCACCACCACCACCACCGGCCAGCGGCGACGGGGCGTGTATCCCTGCCCCGCCGGCTGCCACATAGTGCGGCTGCAGGTGCAGCTGGCCCACCGAGGAGTCGGGCGAAGCCCGGATATTTGAAGGAGGGGAGCGGTGCTGGAACTGCTGCTGGAGAAGAAGCTGCTGCTGCTGCAGTGAGAGAGCCGTCGGAGTCGATGCACCGGAGGAGGCCCCGGAGCTGGTGCCTGGCCCGGCCATGCTGCTGGCCATGTGGTGGTGATGGTGGTGCGATCCGCCGGCCGACAGGAGGCTCGAGGGCTGGAAGGCCCGAGGAGTCGGCACCGGCGAGAGGAGGGTAGGCCGTGAGGTGTTAATGGACGACTCGGATGCCCGCCGGGGGGGGCGCAGCACCGGCGGCGGAGTGGTAGATGAGCCAGCACCGGAGCCCGAGAGGCCCGGCCCCCCGGCAGCGACCGTGCCAGAGAACGACGCCGACGAGGGAGATGCCATGCGCAGGGGAGACACATGCTGGTTCAGGGGCGAAATTCGAGGCGGACAAGGGGAAGAGCTACTTACGGAGCCAGGGGCCGGCATGGTGCCTGAGTGCAGGGGGCTGGTGTCGCGAGCACGGGCCTCGGTTTCTTCATTGACCCGAGCCACCTCCCGCTCGTTGCCGGGCTGGTACAGGTGGATGCCGCTGCTCTCGTCCTGCACGAGGTGCACGCTATGCTTCGGCGTTTCGTAGCTTGAGAGGGTCCGCGAAAGGGCCTCCATATCGGAACGCCGGTGGTGGGAAATCTGACCCATGGAAAGGGCGAGGGCGAGGGAAGGGGAGGCAGAAGCAAAAGAAGAGGTCGTCAATATGTGCGTGCGTGTGTGCGTGCGTGCGTGCGTGCGTGCGTGCGTGCGTGCGTGCGTGCGTGCGTGCGTGCGTGTGTCATGACCGACGACAGCTGGGCTGGATATGCGCGCTCCGCCACCCCCGGAAAAGGAACGAATGAAACACGGGCAAGAAGCCGAGAAGCCGAGAAGCCGAGAAGCACAAACAGGACGTACGGTCTTACGGTGGCGGCGGATGTGAGCCTGATGGGAGGAGGTAGTAACACCCGACTCCGGAGGGGGTCCCCCCGAGGAGGACGGGCCGCCAGCGCGCGGGGACAGCCCCGATGCCGAGCCAGCGGCAGCCATGTCGCCCCCCCCGGTCACCGGGGAGGGGCGCACATTCACCGAAGCCGTGCTGGTTATGGCACCCGGGGGGAGAGAACCCGACTCAGACCCGCCGGCACCGGCCGGGCGAAAACCCGCCGGATCGGTCGCCGACACGGCCACAGCAGATGCCGGGAGACCGGTCGAGGAAGAGCCAGCCGCACTGGCACCGGGTCCCCCAATGGCGGGCGCCTGTTGGCCCTGATTAAGGCCGAAAGGCGAGGCGCCGGAGAAAGCCAGTGCCGACGGGCAGGAGGGCCACCGCTGAAGGGGAGTCCCACTGGCCGAGCCCATGGCACCGCCGCCGCCGTGTCCACCGGCGGCGGCGGTAGTGGTGGTGGTGGTGGTGGTGGTGGTGGTCGTCGTCGTAGAGGCGGTTGCATGCACCGCTCCGCTGGCAGCCACCGTGGCAAAAGAGGGGGCCGCCCCGGGACCCGCGGAGGAGACCACCGAAGCCGACGCCACAGCCGCAGATCCGGAAGTGGCCACGGCCGACACCGTGACTGTCCCATCTTCCGCGGTGGCAGTGGGAGGGGGGGTGGCCGGGGAGGCCACGGTCACCTGCCCGGCCGGCTTCCGCTGCCCGGTTGCCGAGGCCACAACGACGCCAGGATCCTGGCTGCGCGCGTTGGCCGCGGCCACCAGGGCCGAGACCCGACCGGAGTCCGGGTCCGGCAGGGTGGGATCAGAGAAGCCGGCCGACTGGACAAAACCCGACGGCGTGGTGGCGGTGGCGGTGACAATGGTAGTGGTCCCAGAGTCGGACTTTTCAGCACCCGGTGGCGACCGCTGACTACCATGGCGCTTGAGCCCCTCCCCGCCCGGGGAGGATGGCGGCTGTGGTGGCGATGATTGCCGCGATGGCTGCGACTGCTGCTGCTCCTGCTGCTGAGTCACGGTGATGGTTGCCTGGCAGGCGGGGGCAGACGAAGCCGTGGCCGTGGCCGTGGCCGTGACAGTGGCAGCAGGAGCATGCTCAGATGCGGACCCCGGCTCGAGGGGACACATGCAGGGCGCCCCGTGATCGGCAACGGCGTGCTCCGCATCGTCATCCTCACCGGCATCTGCGTCACGCGAGGCACCGATGGGGCCGCCGCTTCCGCCGAGAGCCGCGATGGCTGCGGCATCGCCAGCACGCGCGGCCTCCTCCAAACCAACAGCCACCCAAAGGGCCAAGTTCTTTTCCATCAGCCCGACCGGAATGTAGAAGACATCAACCAGCTTGGCGATTTCCGAGTAGAAAGGCAGCGACACCTTGCCGATGAATTCCCGCTGGGTATCCCACAGGTCCATGGTTCCCGAACCATAGGGAATCATCGGCAGATTGCGCTCCTTCTCCAATTGTCCCTGCGAGACGAATTCGTCTCGCAGGACATACGACCAGGCCTTGGCGATCGGGAAGTCGCGACCGGTGTTGCTCAAATCCGACGCCTTGATGAGACTGGTCATCACCAAGTCCACATCTCCCTTGTTGATGGAGGACAGCGGCTCCATCCGGCCGCCGGAGTTCAGGCTCGACGATGACGGCGAATCCGCCCCCGAGGAGAGAGAAGACCCGGCATCTGGCTGGGCACCGGCGGCCGCGGCATCGCCAAGCTCGGCCGATCCACTGCTGGACAGGAGCGACCCATTGCTGGATAGGTCGGAGCTGCTGGAGTTCGATGAGCACGGCGGCAGGACAGGGGCCGTGCGGTTTCGACAGCTGCCGATGAACTCAAAGTGCATGGCCATATCCGTGGACAGGATGGCCGACCGGACATGGCGCTGGAAATAGTCCCAGTCGGCCGAGGTCAGCGACCCGAGGAAGAAGAGGTCCGCCCGCTCGAGTAGACAGAAGGTGAAGGTCGTATGTAGGTGCTCCAGGACGCTGGTGTTGTTGTAGAGCATGGACAGGGCATTGCGCGCATTGACCTGCGTGCCATCGGGAACGAGATGGGAGCCGTTGGGGGGAGGGGGGGGGGAGGAGGCGGAGAAGGAGGAGGAGGGCGAGCGGGAGAGTGAGACACAATGGGCCGGATAGAGCAACGCGCATGTGCAGATGACATCACAGGCAGAGCATACATGATAGAAGTTGTTGAGCCCCGGGTGGCACAAGTCGTGGCACAGCGAGGAGATGGCCAGCGTAAGGACATCCAATGGCCGGAGGATGGCCCGCTGCTGGGGGCTCATGTTCAGGACAAACCATTGAACCGACTGGAGGACATCCACCGCGTGGGCAAAGTTGTGATAGGGGTTGTCGCGGTAATTGGCCTGCACAGCCAGGACGAAGCGCTTGAAGCGGTCCATGTCGACTGAAAAGGTGCTGAGGAGGTCGAGGTTCTGGAAAATGTACAGAACACTCGTGAGGAGCTGGGTCTGGGTGAGGCTGCTCGGGAGAGGGGAGGAAGGGGGCCGGCGGGGGGGGGGGGGGGGGGGGGGGGAGGGATGCTTGTTTACTTGGCTCCGTGTGTGCGGG
>NW_009242971.1:4331855-4333870 GCF_000388065.1 Fonticula alba | reverse complement strand
GGGGGGGGGGGGGGGGGGGGGGGGGGGGGGGGGGGGGGGGGGGGGGGGGGGGGGGGGGGGGGGGGGGGGGGGGGGGGGGGGGGGGGGGAGGGGACGGGGGGGGGGGGGGAGAGAAAGGATGAGATGAAAGGGGGACAGACAAGAGGCAAACCGAGGCACAGTAGTGTATGAATGATAGCGAAGGGGAAAGGGGGAAGATGCGCACGAGAGGGCATTAAAGCTCCAGGACTTCAGGTAGTTGTTCAGGACCGTGTCTTCGAAGTTATGACTGTGGAGATGACAGGAAGAGAAGGGAGAAGGACAACAAAGGAGTGAGTGTGAAACGGGCAAAGGAGCCGGCCAGACGGAAATGCCCGGAAAGTAAGAAACCCCGCGAGGGGAGATGATGGGGTGCGTACTCCGGGAACATGGAGATGGTCACTTCAACGAAGGGGTTGCCAAACATAGCCATGATGTTCATGATGCCCCTGCACATGGTGTGTAGATGCGCGGATGTGAGCCCGGAAACGGGCGCAAGAGAGGGAGAAAGAAAGAGAGGAAAGTCAGTGGCCATACTGGCACCAGTAAAAAAAAAAAAAAAAAAAGAGGGCCCAGGGGGATGGGCGGGGGAAGGGGGCCCCCCAACGCACTGGTTTGTGATGGCATTCGGGTAAATATAGTCCTCGCCAGACAGGGGATACCAAGAGGGAATCAATGTGCTTGAGTAGTCGATCGACCCGTCAATGGCCTCGAGGCTGGTGGCGGCAGCAGCCTGCTGCAGGTGAGCCAGCGCCTCACGCGGCGATTCAGTGCCATCCCCGTCTCCCAGCGCCGGTGGCCAAGTATCATGCTGCTTGGAGGCCACCGTGGCCGAAAGGGCCAATGTGCGAACTGCCTGGGGCGTGAGCGGGCGGACCACGACATTGTTCAGCCCGCGGGTGATGGCCACAGTAGCCAGATCATCCTCGTAGGAAGAGGTGAGCCCTGTAGGGCGAAGAAGAGGGGAGGGGGTGAGTGTTTGCAAATTCACCGGAAGAACCGAGGCAGAAGGGTCGAGAGGGCAGCACACGCACAGACAATGCCGACCGACGGATCCAGGGCCCGGACCGCGTCCAGCCGTGCCAGGAGAAGCTCCGGATCCGGGGTGCTGTGCGTGGAAACGACGGGAGAAATGTAGGCACACCCCTCGCAAGAGGCGGCATCACCAGGACGGGCATGATCTGGAACGAGGAAGCAAGGTCAGCATGAGAAGAAGCAAAGAGTCGGAGTCGGAGTGGGAGTCGGGGTCGGGGCCAGGGTCGGGGGGGGGGGGTGACCGGGACGAATAGCCTGACGTACTGGCCTGCGTGGGGGACGAGGTAGCCGAAGCGGAGGAGGAAGGCGAGCACTGGGTGGCCCGACAGGAGGCGGGCAATTCATCAATGTCCCATAGGACGACTGAAAAGGGGAGGCCACTCTCACGTGTCAGACGGATGGCCGACGCGACGCAGTCTGTCTCCATGACTGCGGAGCCGACACGGCGGACAGTGCAAAAATGATGTTAATAACGCAGAAAGGACCTTGAGAAAGAGAGGCTGAAGAAAGTAGGGCGAAGGCATCGGTCGGAGGCAGGAGGAGAGTGGCAATGATGATGGGGATACGAACCATGGCGATAGTGCCGGCGCAGGAGGGAGAACTCCGATGCGCGAGCCTGGTTGATTGTCAGCAGGCAGGCTGAATCGGTGCCGGCGAGGCCACCGCCCGGGCCGCCGGCCGCCGAGCCCGGGCTCAGGGGAGTTGGGGAGGTGGGGGATGAGGCCCCGGGCAAGGGGTCCTGCGAGTCGGCCAGTGCCACCGAGCCATCTTGGCCCGTGACAAAGCCGCCGCTCCCGCGGAGGAGAATCACCGCACAGCGCTCGTTCATCGGGGTGCCAGGGAACGGCGCAGAGGGCGGTGGGGCGCGAAGAGAGGGGAGGGTGGTGGAGGAGGGGGGGAGACCGCCTCAGGCGCGGCAGGAGTAACCACGCACGCACACGCGCGCGCACACACACACACAC
>NW_009242971.1:4306439-4328915 GCF_000388065.1 Fonticula alba | reverse complement strand
GGGGGGGGGGGGGGAAGAGCCTGCCGGCCGGACAGTGCCGCGGGGCGGGGCCGGGCGGAGGGCTGCCAGATCGCGGCGCCTCCGCATGGGGCAGGGGGGCCAGACTGATGGATGGGGATGATGCTTGCGTGCGAGTCGGACGCCCTGCCGGCACGGCCGGGGTCATTCGCGGTCCCACAGCGAGCTGGCCCCAGCTCCCTCGGATGAGCCTGGCGCGGGGCGCGCCTCTTGGTTACGTCCCCGGCTGCTGCAGGGGCGGGGGTCTGTGGCCTCGATGCTCCCTCGCTCGTGCTGAGGTGCCCACACATGCCTGTCACCGAGGCGGGAGATTAGCCGCCAGGCCGAGACAGAGTCGTGCAAGCCGGCGTAGTCGCCAAACATGTCCGCACACACAAGCACAGACATCTGCGCCTCGGGACCGGAGTCCATGTGAGCCCCCCGCCGTCCCCCCGGAGGCTGGGCCCGCTCCCCAACTTCGCCCCGTGCAGTCCCGCCGGCGTCATACGGGCCTGATGCCGGCCGCCCCTTCCCGGAAGCCGGCCAGGTGTAATTGCCGCTCCTCCGGCACTGGGTGACCTGCGGTGAAAGGCGCTTTCCTGTTGTCGTTCCTCAGGGCGGGTCTTTCCCCCCCCCTCCCCCCCCCCCCATAGGCGCCCGGTCGCGGCTCCCGACCGCCGCCCCCTTGGGAGGAGTCCGGTGTGTCTCTGTCCCGCGCGAGGTCCGGCGCAGCCGTTCCCCGCGGGCTCACCGTTCCACTTTGTCCGCCTGCCCCGCCCCCACGGGCGTGTTGGACCCTCGGACAGCCTGGGGAGGGCGCAGGGTTGTGCACATGGCCCCCCCCCCCCCCCCGGCTGCTGTTGCTGCCCCCCGCCGCGTCTTGCCGCTTCCTCACGGGCGCTTCGCCGCTGAAGTGGTTATAGGAACCAGTGGCCGAGTCTCGGGTCTTGTTGCCCCGGTCGACGTGCTCAGCTCCAACCCCTCTGAGGATGGATGAGTCACAAGGGCGTGGACGCGGCCGGATCCGCCGGACGCCGGAGCGGCGGCCGAGAGCCCAGCCAGGCGCGAAGGCCAATGTGAGGCGGCTGACGCGGGAGGCGCTGAACGTTGCCCGTTACCTCGTCCATCCGGGCCGCTGCCACCAGGCCCCCCCCCCTCCTGGCCCCCAGCCCGGAGAGGGGGCCGCCCTGGGGCGGGGGGCCAGGAGAGTGGCTTGTGCGCTGGGCGTCTTCTCCAACGCCGATAAGTTCCCCCCCCACACGAGACACCAAAGGCCAGTGTGTAATGGCTGTCCCGCTTACAGAAAGGAGGTGCCGCGCCGAACGCCGCGGACGGCCTGGGCCCTGTGCCCGACGAAGCCGGTTCCCGGAACCCCCCTCCCCACTGTCCTGAGGCGCGGGGGGCCCCGGCCCTCGGTTCTTGCGCCCCCCCCCCCCCCCCCCCAGGCAAGTCGGGGCTTGTTGACGGGCGGAAGGAAGCCGCCCGGAGGGTCGGCTCCGCATCCACCACAGTAGGGGTCCTCATCAATTGGCACATTGGCCTCGTCGCCGTCGTCCCGGCCCCAGGAGGCCTCGCCTCGCTCCTGGGAGGAGCGCCAGCGGCCGGACTTGCCTCCCCAGTGGGCGGAGGAGGGGGGGGGGGGAGATCGCCGACGGAGCTGCCGCGGGCAACGGCCGAGCAGGGCGCAACCGGGTGCTTGTCTCTCCCTCTCTCTCTCTCTCTCTCCTTCTCGGGTCCCGGCGAGGGACACCCCCGGTGTGGTGCAATAGCGGTGACAGGGCGCCGCTGCGTGCTTCCCTCCCCTCCCCCCCCCCCCCCCCGCCCCCGAGTAGTGCCTTCGGCTACGCCCTCATCAGGGGCGCCCAAGCCCGGACAGGCCCCCCGCCCCGCAGGGCGGTCCCCCTTCCCCCGGCCCCGGGTGCTTGGAGAGACGCTGGATGTTTACCCGCACGCCCGAGCGGCCGGCCCACTGTGTCCGGACAAGCGAGGCCAGCAGGACACCCTCGTACACCTTCACACCTCGGACTCAGACGCCAGGCTGCCGAGAGTTGGCGCCCCGGGGCGGTGCCCATCCGGGCCTCCGAGACGCCTCACAAAGCGCCCCCGCTGCACTGTGGGGACCTTAAAGTGTCGGTGTTTCAGCGGCCAGTCGGGTCGTGGGCCTCGGCTCCTGGGCGCAGTGACACGGCCCATATCCCCCCACCCGCCCCTCGCCCGTCCCTGCGCCCATGGACACCCTTGCGCACGCTTGTGTCCATCATCCCGCATGCCCGCCTGCATGTGGTGTGCACTGCTGGTGTGCGCGCGCGCGCGCGTGTGTGCGTGTGTCGGATAAAATATCCCACAAATATATGGGCTCATCCACGCGCGTGGGGTGGGCTTTCCCAGGCGCGCCCCGCGGGGGGAGTGGGACGTTGTAAAATGGTCCCCCCGCCCCGCCCCTCCCGGCAGCCGGCGCCCCGCCGAAGGCCGGCACATTCCCTCGGTCGCCCCGAGAATGTACCGCGCCCTGAGGTGCGGTTCCTTCTTGCCATCACGCTCCTTCCTCCCGGGTGCTGGAACACCGACCCGCAGACGACCGCCCTCCTCTCCCCCGGGGGGGCGGGGGGCGGGCGGGGGGGGGGGCTTCGTGGAATAGCCCGGCGTGGTCAACTCTTTCCTCGTTCGCCCCGGGTAAAAATTCAAAGCTGGAACAATGAGGTCGCCAGGGGACTCGCCGCACTGTTGCTGGCCGGTCGGTCGGTCGCCCCTCCCCCCAGGCTCGGGTCAGCCATCAACTTCTGGCCCATGGCCAGTGTTCTCCGGGTCCCGCATTGCATGTCCGTCCTCTGGGGGGGGGGGGGGGAGGGCCGACTTCTCCGCAACGGCCCGGGTAGCGCTGGTTAATTGCTCGAATAGGCCGCGCCCAGACCCGAGCGCAGGTCCAGCACCCGCTCTTGCCTTTGTGTGATGTTCGCAACTTGGGCCCGTCCCCCCCTCCCCCCCTCCCCCGTAGTTAGCCCTGAGGTGTCGTGCCTTCCACCTCCCGCCCTGGCCGCTTTTTCCAAGCAGGAGGCTGCTTTGCTGCCTCCTCCACTCCCCGAATCGAGCCCACAATCACATTACCGCCAATGGCCGGCATGCCTCCCTCCCTCTCCCCCAGCTAGCCTCTGTCTTTCAGGGGTCACTCTGGGACTGCCTTCGCCCTACTCTCCTGCCCCCCCCCCATCATCTCTGTCGCGTGCATGGGGACAAAAGCATCCCCAGGCAGGGCGCCAACGATGGACATTGAACTGGTATATTAAGAGAGAGAGAGAGAGAAAGAGGGAGAGAGAGAGAGAGGGAGAGAGAGAGAGAGAGGGAGAGAGAGAGGAGGAGAGAGGGAAGATGGACAAGGGGGAGTGGGGGCGGAGAGAGGGTCTCTCCTTTTTGGCTTCGCTCATCACGTCTGGCGCGATTCCGACAAGCCGAGGTCATTTGAAATACACAAAAAGACGCATATGTGAAGGGCCACCCCCAGGCGTGGCGGTTGTTACCTGACCATTGCACGCGCGCGCGCCCACATGGGGCCAAACGTGCAAATGGACGCGAGGGCGGCGGGACGCACCCCCCCTCCGGAGCATGCTCCTGCCCAGGCGCCCAGCCATATGTGCCGGGAAAGCAAAAGCGCCGGACACAGCCTTTCGACAGGGCATGTGCGTGTGCGCGACACGGGCCTTGGTGCGCACTGGACGAGGCGCGAGCCTCCTCGAGGGGATGGTGTTGTGTGGGGGGCGAGGTGTCGCAGTCGGCTCGCGATCTCCCCCCGCATGGGGGCATGTGGTGCATGTGCGGCGTGCATATGCATGTGTATGTGCGTGGGAGCCAATGGGCACGCGCACACGCATGCATCTACCACAAGCGCGACAGGGGAGGGGGGTCCGCTCTATGTCAAGACCCGTTTCTTCTTCCTCACATGCCATATGCACACATCCACAAGGGGGGGGGGGGGAGAAGGGGAACCCCCCCGCGCTAAGGACCCCCCCTGGAAAAAAAAAGCGCGGGGGAGAGGAGAAGGGCCGAGGGCGTGCTCCCCCCCCCCCCCCCCCCCCCCCCCCCGAGGCCTGGCTCTCTCACGAGAAAATCTCATCATACGAGGGCGGCGGGTAGGCGGGGATGGCGCCGGGGATCGGGTCGGAGGAGGCCACCGCCACGGGCATCGGCTCATCGACCACATACTCCCCCTCATGGTGGTCATCTACCGATGGCCGTTGAGAGGCCGAGCCACTCACCGGCGAGGCGAAGACCGCCGGCCGGTCGAGGGCCCCTTCGGCCTGGAAGTCGGCCGCGGCAAAGTCCTCGGCCAGCGCGCGCCCGACTGGGTCGCTGTCAGCGCGGATGGAGTCGTCATGCTCCCCGGCAAGCTCGCTGCCCCGGGCATTGGTGATGGCATCGGCACCGGTGACACCGACCGCCGCCACGATCGGCAATAGCAGGAAGAGCCCCGGCGGGAAGAGCACCGTCATGGCCACCACCCCTCCCACAACCACCAGCACACCGCCGGTGATGGCAATGGCACCAAGCACGCGCTTGGCCCGCGAGCGCCACTTCTTCGACAAACGCCACCGGCTGGACCGAGTGGATGGTCCTGCAACATGCCCGGCAGAGGGGGGGTGAGGGGGGGAGGAGGTCAGCAGCAGGAGGGGGACCGCGCGGCCACCATCACATCCCGACCATGATGTCGAGCAGGCATGAAAGAACCGAGAGAGGGCGCGAGACAGGTGAGACAGCGAGCGGCCCATTGGCAAAGGGGCGAGACACTGGGAGTGGCAGTGCGCCAACGCCAGGCCGCAGGAGGAAAGGCACAGCAGGGCGAGCAGAAAGGAGGTGTGTGTGTGTGTGTGTGTGTGTGGAAATAGGGGAGGACACACCTGCTGCGAGATCTGCGAAGGCCACGTCAGGTGCCACAGTCTCGCCAGCGGACTCGGCTCCGGCCGAAGCGGACCCGAGCGAACTCTCGGCTGCTTGGCGGAAGAAGTCCTCAATCTGCTCGGGCGTGGCATTGGTCAGGTCGACAACCCGTTCGCCGGCAGGGCCGCTGGTCGGCGAGGCCACGGCCGCCAGCTGGGACAGCACCGCCGGGTCCAGCTGGCTGGCCTCGATCACCCGGACCCCGGCCTCGGCCACGGTCGGCGTCGGCGGCTGCTGACCGGCTCCGGAAGGGGAAGGGGCGGCATGCCCGCCAGAGACGCTGCCCTGCGAAGGGCTCGGCGTCAAATTCAACGTGACCGCCGGGTCAAAGGCGAAGGCCCCGGGGTCCTGGTACTGGCGCCGGCCGGTCTTCCGGCCGAATGGCCGGCCAAAGAGCCGGCGCGTCAGACTGCCCGAGGGGCTGCCCCGGCTCAGGTCCATCGAGGGACATGCCGACACCGGGGCCGTGGCCAGTCGGTTGACGCTCTGCTGCGATGCGCTCGGGCTGCTGCCGGCCGTCGGGACAGTGCTCGGCGAAGGGCCGAACCCTGTGGCAGTCGCCACCGGGCTGGCCGAGGAGACGCTCGTCGCACTGGGGCTTCGTGACATCCTCCTGGTCGGGGGCCCGTGAGCGGGCTGGCCTGGATGAGAGTGGCCGGACGGCCGCCGGGGGGCCGGCCCACGAAGCTCGGGGATCAAATCGAAGGACGCCTCCCGCGGGATGGGCATGCACAGGGGCCGCCCATCCGGGCCGGTGGTGTCGAAGAAGCAAAGGTCCTCCAGGCCAGGGACATTTCGCGTCCATTCCATGCGCGCCGGGAGCGGCATGGCCGGCGCCCATTCATCCGCCGCCGAGGGCTGGGGGTGCTGCCCGGCCCGAGTTGGGGGCCACGGGCTTGGCAGGTTCGTCGGCACATGATGCCGGCGAGTGTCGCCCCCGGGAGGTACATGTGTGGCCCGGGCGGCCGGATGGCTCAGAAGCTCGTGGCTGAAGGCGGCCGAGTGGGCCGGCGTGGCTGGGGGCTCGCGCGAGCGCGGGCTCTTGGCCTTCTTCTTGGCAGAGGACGGTGCCGGCTGGGCTGGGACATGGTGCAGACGCAGCCGAACCGGCGGTGTTGACGGCCCCTCGGCGAGAGCCTGCTCGGCCGCCGCGTGGGCATTGCTCTTGTCGTGCTTGGAGGAGTTCTTGAGGCCGAGCTTCTTGCGTGAAGTCTGGCGCGAGGAGCTCGATCCGGGGGACTCCGGGGTGACGACCACCGTGGCGGTGCCGGAGGACGTGGTGGCGCGATCGGACGTTCGGACCATGGGCAAGGTACTTTCCTGCGACAGGGGCGGGGCGGGGGGGGGGCGGAGGGAGGAAAAGGCCGGGTCACCGAGGAATGGATGTGCAGGGCCGAAGGCAAGCGGGGGACAAGCTGGGTCTCTGTCGCGTGGGTGCAGAGGTCCGGGCGGGAGGCGAGGCGGGCGGGCGGGCGGGCAGGCAGGTGAGCAGGTGAGCAGGCGTGAGGCTTGGTCTTCGGGTGCCACCATGGAATCGGTCAGATAATGCAGACACTTTCGGGTCGGTGGCCATCATGGTCACAGGCAGTGGTGGTCATGTTGAGGCATATGCCTTGACATACCAGGGGCAGGGGGAGGAGGGCAGCAGGGCCGCGATTCAAGGACTTGTGGCTGGACCGTTTGGCCGAGAGGAAGGCCTCACAAGTATTGGCGATCTCTGAGTGCGATGGAAGCGTCCGGGCGAGGGGGACAGTACCTGATGGCACGCGAGGTGGGGAGAGTGTGTGGCGGTAATGCTACCAGAGGCAAGGGGGGGGGGGGGATGCGGAGCTGGCTGATGCAAAGTCACGGACTTGTGATAGAGCGACGCGAGGCGAAAGGGAAGGCCGAGAAGGGAAGCGGGGAAATCCACTGGGGAGGTATTCTGACCTGCCTGGTGGGGGAAGGGGACATCAGGCAGCAGGCTGATGAAATGCCGTGCCATGTGTCCGCGCCCCAGGGGGGGTCGTTTGTGCCCGGGAGCCGCGCGAGTACGCCGACCGGCAGACGATCCGTCCCACCCAGCTGCCACGAGGAGACCAGGAGATCGGGAGGCGCTGTCATCGGCATGTCTACCGGGAGGCGGGGCGGCCGTGGTGGCCGCATCGCGTCATTGGGCATGGCGGCTCGCGTCTGTTCATGCCCATGATGGGTCTAGCCCACAATGGATGTTGAGCCGTGGCCGACACGGGCCTGTGTCCTTCCGCCCCCCCCCCCCCGCCCCCCGTCCGGCCCCCGCCTCCGCCATGTCTCCCACTCCCGGGGCCATCGAACAAATAGACTGGCGGGAGCGTCGTGCGACCTGCTGGGAGGGGGAGAGGCATGCAACAGCATGGCCCAGGTAAGGCCCTGGTCGGGGAGGCCCCCCCCCCCCCCTCCTCGGGGCTGACCAGGAAAGACAACACCATCTGTGCCAGCCTCAGTCACTCCTGCCGGATGCCCTCGCGTGCATGCTTTACCGGGCTCGCGGGCTGCGCTCGACCGGATGTTCGCTTGGCCCTCCCTCGGCGCCCGTCCCCCTGGGTCGATGTGAGGGGCGTTCACAGCACTCGGATCGCCGATGAGCGGCAGCTGTCTTGTCACATCAGGGTCTTTATGCCGACCCTCCCCCCCCCCCCCCTGCCTCGCGTAGATAGCGACCTCCCTCTGGGCCACTATGGCTGGCACATCCTGCGAAGGAGACAATCAGCGAGCCCACCGGCAGGGGAGCAGGCATCCCGTCTGGGGCGCATGGCCCCCCTGTCCTTTGGCCCTTGGGCCATCATGGCCTTTTGAGAGGGATGGCTCGGCTCGGCTCGGCTCGGCTCGGCGGCGCCTTCGCCGAGTGAGGGTCTCCTGCTGGCCAGCATGTCAGAGGCGGCAATATTTGCCATAATTTCCCTCGTCTCTGGTCACCCTCCCGCTCGGCACCCCGAGCCATCCCCACGGAATTGACAAGACGCCGGCCCCTCCCCGCTTCCGAACCGGGAGGACCCGGAATCAGCCCCCTTCCTCGCCCAAGGAGAGGCCGCTCCCCGCCCGCCCCGCCCCCCCCCCCGCGCCCAGGAGGCCGAATAGGGGCGGCCGGAGCTCAGAGTCTGCACCCTGCCTTTCCTCCCCCGGCGCGATCCGGCCACAGGTCTCCAATAGACTGACGGTGGCAGAAAAAAAAAAACAACAAAAAACAACAACAATTAGCAACGAAACCCCGCCGCCGGGGCCCTCCCTGCTTTTGCCCTTGACTCCCATGGGGGTCGCGTCTTGACGGAGAACCGACGACTGATCAACCAGCGCAGGCCCGCACCGGGGGTGGGGGAGGGGGGATCCGCGAGAGGCCGGTCCGATCATCCTCCCGGGGTCCGGCGGTCAAGTTGCGCCCGCCCCCCCCCGCCCTCCCCCGAGGGGCCGTTGTGCATGCGCGTGTGCCATCGCGTGGGGATGGGCCGGCCCGGGCGCTGACTCCGACGGACATCGGGAGGGTCACGCGGACGGCCACAACGTGACAATAGTCATGGCGCCACACAGTCGAGACATGCCAACGGTTTGGTGGACGTTTCCCGGTCCGCCTCGACGCCCCGCGAGGGCTCCTGGCCTTTCTGGAGCCTTCGCCGGGGCGGTGGAACCTTCGGACTATGGCCCACGGGTCCCGGGGCTCCGGCCCAAAGCGATGCTTACGCGGTGGCCCAGAGTGCCGACGCAAGATATAAGCGTTCTGGGTCCTTCTCCACTGGGCCAGGTCCGCCCTGAATCTAGGCCAGGCAAGAATGTGTGTGGGGATTATGCTACCAGAACACACCCGGTCGCGTGTGTGTGTGTGTGTGTGTGTGTGTGTATGTGTGTGTGTATTGCACATCATGTATGTGAGTGTGTAAGCATGTATGTGTGTATGTGTGTGCTGTGTGAGTGGAGGTACACTTGCGTGCAAGCGAATGCGGGAGAGGGGGCGCCCCCCCCCCCCCCCCCACTAGTCCGGACGTGTTTCCGCCAACTGTATGGATGGGGGGGCTTCCCAGGGCATGTCGGTTTTCCTTGGCCCCAGCGTTCCCACACCCGGCCAAGCATCCTTCGCCATGGAGGCGGCCCCTGGTCCGCCGGCCCCCGGTGATCGTAGGTTTCTTCCAGCGCGCGTTTGTACGCGTGTGTGTGTGTGTGTGCGTGTGCGTGTGTGTGTGCGTGTGTGGCCCGTTCGCAGGCAAGTTGCTCGGCGATGGTTCCATTCAGGGCATCGTTCCGTATGGGGGCCCCATCCTCCGGCCCCGAGCCCCCCTGAGATCGAACTGTGGCTGGGAGACCGGCTGACCAGTGAGCCCAGATTGGGCCGCCAGCCATCCTCCCCCGGGGAGGATATACTGCTTAGTCGTGGCAGTGGGGGCAGTGGTGGGGGCAGTGGTGGTGGTGGTGGTGGTGGTGGTGGGACATGCCCTCTTCGGCCCTCACTGAGCCCCCCCCCCCCCCCCTCCCCCCTCCGCCCTCGGCCCTCTGCCCAGCTATATAAAGGCCCGTTTTGGTGCTGCCTTGGTTGGCTCGGACACAGAAAAACATCTGCTCTCTCTCCCCCCCCTCCCAACACGCACCACCATCAACGCTCAAACACTACCTTCTCTTCCCTCTCCCTCCCCACTCCCAGCACACACCGCAATCATGGACCTCCTCGCCCATCATCCCCTCATGGGCTTCTCCCTTGTCCCCGAGTACCACCCTCGGGCTCATGCCACCTACGGGCGCCCGACCGAGCGCGTTTACCGCCGCACCTCGGCCCGGCCCCAGGCCCATCCCGCTGACCCCTTCCAGCAGCTGGCCCTCATGTCCATGTCGGCCCGCGCCCTGGAGCGCCAGCGCCTGGCGGCCCAGCTCCGCCGCCAGGAGGAGCTCCGCCGCCAGGAGCAGCTTCAGCGCCAGGAGCAGCTTCAGCGCCGGCGTCAGCGCTCCCTGGATGCGGCATACCAGCTGGCCGCTGCCGCGGCCGCCGCGTCCCACCCCTACCGCCACCCGCAGCAGCATCCCCACCGCCGCCGGCGCATCATGCAGGACCCCTACACCGGCCTGCACTACTCGGTCACCGAGCCGGTGGCCCCGCCCGCCCGCAGCCCCTGCGATCTTCTGCTTCGTGGGACTGGTCCCCAGCGCCGCCACCAGCCCACCCAGTACCAGGTGATGTTCCTGGACCCGGCCAACGAGCCTGGTACCTTCTCCCACCAGGCGGCCCGCACCGCTGCCGGTCGCCACATCCACGGCCACCACCAGCACGATGGCCGAACCTGCCGCCATGCCGCCAATGACGCCGAGGACCATGCCACCGAGTGTGCCTTCCCCGGGCATGCGTCGCGGATGCAGCGCCCCCAGCACCGCCAGGCTGCCCCTCCGGCCGCGCCGCCCACCCGCATGCGCTCCTACGACCAGGAGCTCCGCCAGATGCAGGAGGACCTCCTGCTCCGGGCTCTCGGCCTGCGCCGCGTCCAGCACGACGAGGATGCCGACCAGGATGTGCCCCACTCCGACCAGGAGCAGGAATTCCACGGCCAGCACTCTGACCACATGGAGGAGGCCGACAGCACCGACGCCCACAGCTCCGACTCCGACCATGCCTCCTCTTCCTCCTCCGAGGCGGACACCGAGCATGATGAGGACAATGAGCACGACGACCAGGACGAGGGCCTGGACCTTTCCTCGGTCCTCACCCGCCTCCTCTTCCCTCACCTCCAGCAGCAGAAGCAGCCGCACCCGCAGCCGCAGCAGAAGCAGCAGCGTGCCGCCGCCCCTGCTCCGATGGCTCCCTCGGTGGCCGCTCCTGCCACCTCGCATGACCTCTTCCCCTCCTACGTGGCCGATGTCGACTCCGACATGGAGTCCGACTCCGACGCCGCCGAGCTTGACATCGAGTCGGCCATGATGGCCTTGCAGCAGGACTCCTCCGCCTCGGAGTCCGCGTCCAGCTCCGATGCAAGCTCCGACTCCGAGGGCGACCTCGCCTCCGACTCCGATGCCGACATGAACACCGACTCCGATGCCGATATGGACACCGATTCCGACGGCGAGAATGTCCTCCACGCGGCCACCGAGCTGCTGAGCAAGCACCGCGCCGCCAGCCGGATCTACGACTGGTGGGATGGGCGCCGGATGCGCAAGAACCTCCGGACCCTGGCTCGCCTTGGGCGCATTCGCCTGGAGGTCCAGGACATCCTGGAGAAGGCCGGCCCGGAGGTCTTCGGCCCGGCCGGTGCCGAGAAGGCCCCCTGCCCTCTGGCCCGGCCGCTGACCCTCGGCCATGATGGCCAGCCCAAGCTGAGCTTCGCCTTCCTCTATCTGGAGGATTCGCTCCTTCGCACCCTGCTGAAGCTCGACGGCGTGTCCACCAATGGCAACAGCCTCCTTCGTGGCCTTCGCCGGGAGCTGGTGGACTTCATCCAGGGCCACCTGGACCAGCTGGAGGTCCTGCGCGCTGAGGCCCGCCTGCGTGCGGTTCTCGAGGCCGACCCCAGCATCGTCGAGCAGCTGCCTCGGGCCGAGGGCTCCGGCGACATGGAGCTCGACGCCTCGACCGACGACGAGCTGGACTTTGTTGCCTCCAGCTCGGACTCCACCTCCGACAGCGACGCCGAGGAGGACAGCGAGTTCGACTTCCTGGCCTCCGACGGCAGTGGCGCCTGCCTCTCGGTCCTGCCGATCGACGACTCTGCCAGCGAGTCTGATGGCCGGTCCGAGGACGACAGCAGCGAGGCTGACACTGACGACAGCTTCACCGACACCGACCTCGACCACATTGCGGCCGCTCTGGAGCCCCTCCCCGGGACACATGCCATGTCCGATGTGGAGGAGGCCCACCAGGTTGCCCCCCTCCCCGCGGTCCTGAGCGACCATGAGCAGGAGGACTCGCAGCCGGAGCAGCTGGTGGACCGGGACGACACCGAGGACGATGGGTTCTCCTTCGACTCGCCGGACTTCTTCGATCACCTTGACCTGGCCCCCTCGCCGAGCGGTCTGCTGTCCAAGTCCACACGCCTGCGCGTCCGCGGCAAGCAGGCCCGCGCCGGGAAGAAGAACCCCCTGCGCGTTCGCGACACTTCGCCCATCCTCAGCCGCCGCCAGCGTCGGCGCCTGGCCCGCCAGCAGGCTGCCACCGGCCTCTCCCGGTCTTCCTCCCTCGGGGACCTGCCCTCGGCCGCAACCATCGAGGTCAGCACCTGAGCATGGCGGGCGGCTCCCCCCCCCCCCCCGGCTTGCCTGCCTGCTTGCTTGCAGAGCAGAGCCCCTCTGACCTCTTCTCTCTTGTCCTTGTGTCTTCGTTCTCGCCCAACTACAACAGAAATAAAAAACCCAAAAATCTCAAAAGAAAATGTGCCTGCTTGCCCCTCCCCCCCTTAACTCTTGCAATCTGGTGAATGGCCCGGCCACACGTGAACATTCCAGAACCGCCGAATTCCGGCCCCGCCCTGCAAGATATTTCTCTGGGCTGGTGAAAAAGTGTGAGGGCCGTTTTAGAGTACTTGCTCGAATTCCGCGGGCCTTCGCCCTCCGGCTCCCGGCTTGGGTGAGGGGGGGGCGGGGGCGAGGGACTAAACATACACCAGTCTCGTACAAAGGGGGGTCGCGGCGTTGGCCCGGTGCCCGGTTTCCCCTGGATGGCTCTTGTTTACATGCTCCCTGAGACAGCCCCCCTCGGGCCGGGGGGCAAGATGTGGACGCCAGGCGGCATGCACGCTCACACACACACACACACACACACACACACACACACACACACACACACACACACACACACACACACACACACACACACACACACACACACACACAAACAGGACATGTCCCAGCCCCGTCTCACGCCTCCTCTCCCCGGAGAACTGGGATCCCCGAGCAGTGGGCAAAGCGTGTGAATGAGATCTCGACACCAGGGCGCGATCACTGTCCCCCCCCCCCCTTGCCCGTCCATCTTGTTTCTCCTTCCAGGGCCAAAGGGCGCGGGAGAGGAGCGAGCCACCACCCGGGCAAGGCCGACGCCCCAGCCCCCGCCCCGGCCGTCGGCAGAGGAACCTATTCGGGCCCCTGTGTTTCCAGGAGTCAGGGACCTTGGGCACTCTGTTTTCTCCCCCACTTGCCTGCGCGCAGTTCCCTCGCGGGCAGCTCCCTCCTCCTCCCCCCCCCCCTGCCTCCTCCTCCCTCTCTTCCCCTTTGCCTGCTCTACCACGATGGCCGAGGCGGCTGACACCCCCTCGGATTACTCCTCGGAGGCCGAGTGCCAGGATCTGCTGTCCTCCTTTCAAACCTGCCTGAAGGGCATCGACCATGATCGGCTGTTTCGTTCGCGCGGTGCCCCTGCCTTCCTGTGGGAGCATCTGCAGACATTGGGTGCGCCGCCGGATCTCCTGCGCCCGCTTGGGGCCCCGGAAACCTCCCTGCACCCTTGGCCTAACTGCTGCTCCCCCTCCCCCCCCCCCCCCTCCTGCCCCCTGTGTCCCTCGGCCCGCTGCCCACTCGCACACACGCGCACTGGCACACAACCAGGCTGGACATCCCACAATGCCACTAGCCGACAGGTGGCCGATGCCGAAGCCGTCGATGTCGAGATCCAGGCCCTGTCCAAGCATGTGGAACATCGAACGGCGGCTCTCCTGAAGGAGGAGACGGCCACCTTCCAGCCGCAGTGTGCCACGGCCATGGGGCGCATTTTCGACCGGCTGGATGCCCGCCGCATGGCCGCCGGCGAGCCGCTCCCCCGGACGGTTCGCCAGTTGCGCGATTGCAACCAGCGTCTGCGAGACCTCTCGGCTTCCAAGATCACCTACTCCCTCTTTTGGGATGTGACTCGACCCTGCGCAAGCGAGTGGGCCTCCCTGCTGGAGTACACTCGCCACTGTCCCCGCGGCCTGGCAGTCAACCGGATCCCCGGCTTGGCGCTACTTTCGTGCGTGAGCATCTTGCTCCCTTTTGGCTTCGCCCTCCCTTGGCCCTCCCTTCGCCGCCGTCGAGCAGTTCTCCATGTGCCAAAGACCAACTCACATTTCCCACCCCAAGCAGCAACAAGGCTCGCCTTGCTACCTTCCTCCAGGCAGTGGCCAAGGCGTTGGACGCCATGGCCTCCAGCCACCCGGCCAGCTGCCGTCATGCTCATGGCCCCTGCCCGCGACTGCGCCTTTTCCAAGAGCTAGCCACATACTACCGGCACCACATGACCCCAGCGACGTATGTCCTTCCGCGGGATCTCGGCACTTTGCTCCGGGACCTGGCGCCTGGCTTGCTGAGCGAGATGGCCTCGACGGTGGATTCGCGGGGCATGGACCTCCCGGCCGCCCCGGGCCCGGCGGGACCCTTGACCCTCGAGCATGCACTCATCAGCAAGCCCCCGCGCGATTGTGGCGGCCGGGGGATCTTCATCACGCGTGACCTGGCTCAGGTGCTGCTGGCCATGCCCGACATGCCGGCCGCCAATGACCCCTCGGGGTTGCCATGCTCCGCTTCGCTGGCGGCCATCCGGCGCCTGGGCTTGACCGCGCCACAGCCCACATGCCAGCCCCGGCTGCCGCGAGCCCCGGCCCCGCGTAGCCTTGTTGCCCAGCAGTACCTCCACCGGCCGCATTTGATTGCCGGCTATAAGTATGACCTACGGGTGTATGTGGTGGCAGTGCGCCGGCCGGCCGGGGCCGCCGCTGGTCCCCCTCTCGACGTGTGGGTCTATCGCGAGGGGCTCATCCGGGTGTGCCCCTTCCCGTATCCACCTGCCCGGTCGGGCCTCTCCCCCGGTGTGGAGCCCGAGTTTGACAACCTCCATGCGCACCTGACCAACACCTGTCTCAATCGGGATTGGTTTGATGCGGCTGTCGGCAATGGCAGCGCCAATGGCACCGACATGGGCAGCAGCGCCAGCAGCATCGGCGCCGGTGATTCGGACTTCGAGCGGGAAGAAGATGGCGCAGCCTCCGTCCAGGATCCGGACGCGCTGCACTCGGTCGAGAGCTGCGTCCGCGCTGTTCGTGGTTCGTCCCTCCCCTCCGTCTGCTGTGCCCCTCCATGTCTTTGTCATGCTGGCTCCCGCTCTCTGGCCCTTTGCTCTCTGGCCAATCGTACATACGAGGCCCCTGCTCGCTGCTCACCAGGCTGACCCTCTCCCCTCGCCCCACGCCCGCCCAATTGGCAAAACCACCTCGGACACCCCTGGTGGCAACTCGGCACCGGCCCCGCAGAGAGCCTCCAGCATGATGGCGCCCCGCCGGCATGGCCGCTTTCCACTGTCTGGGCATACATCGATGATGAGCACCGGCGCACGTCCGGTCCCCCCTGCACTGAGGGCCCCAGCCCGAGCCAACGCATTCGTCGGGATATCTACCGGCTGGTGTCGCGCACGCTGGTCCCGCTCTCCGAGGCCCCGGCAAATAGGGAGCTGTACTTCCCCTGCGAGACATCCGCCCCCGCAAGTGACCGGGGGCTCTTTTGCTTTGAGCTTTATGGCTTTGATTTGATGCTCCACCGGGCGGCGGGCGGCCAGGATGCCCCGCTTCAGCCGGCTCTCTTGGAGGTCAACCAGAACCCCTCCCTGTCACCGGGGCTCGGTGATGCAGACCACCGGATCAAAGCCGCTCTGATTGGCTCGCTGGCCGAGCTGGTGGAGGCCCGCAACCGGGTGCCGGCCCCAGGGGCCATCTTCGACTGGGTCACCTGCCGATCAGGGCATGACGACCCTGACACGGCAACCACCGGCCCGCAGTTTGATTTCCTCCCGGCTGAGGATTTCTGGACGGCCGATGGCTTGCCGGCTTGTGGGGACATTCAGGATGCGACCGGTGGTCTCGCAGGCGAGACCATCTTCCAATCCATGGCCGCTTTCTGGCCGAATGTCAAGATCTAAGTGGTGATCCCTCGAATGTCTCTGCCATGCCTTGCATCTTTGTGAAAGGGCCACCAATGGCTCTGTCTGTCTGTGTGTGTGTGTGTGTGTGTGCGACCGCGCTTGCATATCGACTGGAGCGTGCTTTGGCTCTTGCGACCACACACTCCGCGGCTCGGCCCCGCTCTCCTCTGGCGTGACCTACGCTAGTTTGCGAAATAAAAAGACCAACTCACAGTGGATGACAAAAAAAGGGGGCTGTATTCTGGCACAGAACTCGCCGGTGGGGGGGGGGGGGGGACACTTTTTAGGACACTTGGGCCCCCACGGAAGGCTGTGCGCGTGTGTTGCTGTGGCAAGGGAAGGGGATCACAGCCATCATCAGTTGATCTTCATGCGCGCGACCAGCCCACGACGCCGGGTGAGGAGCTTGTTGAGCACCAGGCCCACCACCACAACGACCGCCAGCAGAATGGCCACCCGCTGAACAAGAGCACCCTTGCCACGGCCGGCCAGGGCCTCCAGGGCTGGACGTTTCATGAAGTCCGGGATCGAGCCACTCAACTTCTTGACTCGTGCCATGAGTGACAGGTAGGCGGTCTTGTGGAAGAGATCCATCAGGGCACTGAGGAGCACCGAACAGGAGGCGAGGTGGTTGAGTGGGGCGGGGCGGGGCGGGGCGGGGCGGGGCGGGCGGAGAGGGATGCAAAAGAAGTTAGGAAGAAGTTTTCCCTGTACGACGGGGGGAGGAGAACGACAAAGAGAGAGGGAGAGAGAAGCAGAGAGAGAGAGAGAGAGAGGGGGGGGGGGCGGGGTCTGCAAACAATCAACCGCGACCGCACCCATGGGCGAGGATAGTGTCAACGGCAATGACCGGCGTCGAGTGGATGAAGGTATCCGGGCGATCGGGGTCAGCCAGGTCAATGGGCCGGGCGCAGCGTCCGGGAGAAATCTGCTCCACGGTCCGCAGAAGCCCGAGATAATGCCGCGACACCAGGAGAGCCAGATCCTTGTTGGGGAAGAGGAAGAAGCGTGCCCGGTGGTGCGAGAAGGAAGACAAAGGGCCCGACAAGCGTAAGAGAGTCAGCAGACGGGATTCATGGGGGAACACGAGGCCAATACACACGCACTGCAACATCCTGGTCATTAAGGGGGAAGTCCGTAAGATCCTGCACGGGGTTCAGGCAAGGGAGAATGCACAATGGTTGTTAGGATCCCGGAGAAGGAGGCAAGGCAAAGAGGCTTCCCCCACCGAGGCATGCGCACGGCAGTATGGCGGGCTTCCATGGCTGCCGCATGGGCGGTGCGCTTCAGCCCGGCCGCGAGCCAGGACTTCCGGGCGATGGAGCACCGGACGATCCAAGGCAGCTTCTCCCGCAGGGAGGGGCCAATGTCAGGCACGACCCTGTGATTGGAGCGCGAGAGGAACCCCTGGTTAGTGTGACGGGGGGGGGGGGGGGGGGGGGGGCGTCTGGCCTAATCCAAGAGCCCCGCAGGGGACCGGCCACGTACAGCTCGGTGGCCACCTTGAAGTAAGTCTGCACCAGTACAAGGGTCAGGCGGCTTTGGTTACTGCGAAGGCGTGGCATTCGCGCATGATCAACGAGGGGAGGAGGGGGGGGGGTCAGTTTCTGGGACATGGCCCGAACGGCAGGCGGATGTATCAAACGAACAGTGCCCTTCCGGAAGCGATGATGATGCGGTTTTCGGACACATCGAACTGCGCGCGATGCACAAGGCGCCCGATCGAGGGGGGGGGAGGGGGGGGGGCGAGAACGGTCAATCGCACGGCCAGGCATTCTACTCGCACGAGAGGAGCTGCGGGGTGTGCGTACGGCAGCCGTAGTGTCGAAACGGGTTCCACAGAGCCAGTAGATGTTGATGATGTTGGACGATTTGCGCGATGTCCCATGGAGCTTGGACTCTGCAGGGTCACATTGCGAAGTTCAAGGACGAGGAGAACAGTAAGTGAGACAAAGGCGGAGCCAAGAAAAGAAGGAATCCGAGGGTGAAGAGAGTGCCCCGCCCCCAGGGACAGGGCCAGAGAGGGGCAGAGGGGCAGAGGGAGGGAGAGAGAGAGAGAGAGAGAAAAAAAAAACAAGGGAGAGAGGCAAGGTGCAGAAAAACAAGAGAGGCAAGACGAACCATAATCGAACACATCGTCATTGCTATCCATCAGCGAGTGCAGAACTCGGCCATTTAGGCGCTGGCAAGGATCAGCAGCAGGCAGCGCGTCAGAGGACCACAGGCAGGGATACCGTATTCCCCCCTTTGCAAGCCGAAATCGCCACGCAAGCCGGTGCATGGCGCTGCTGAGCACATGCATTCACATACCTCCTTGGATGTGGCTGAGGCCACCAATCGAGCGAAGGTGGCTGCCAGCCGCTCATGCTGGGACGAGGACTGGGTATCCAGGACGGCCCGTGGCGAGGGGTCGGCAGAGGGCCACAAAGTGGCCGCAATGTCACCAAGCCCACTGACTGCACCGCGCATGAATGCCTCATTCGGCAGGTTGCAATCGCCCTTGGAGACGTCGCCAGCGCCATCGCCGACAATCAGCGGGATGAAGCGCACCGTTACCGGGTCGCTGTGAGACCCGTCGCCGGTGTACCGCGGCGCGCCGAGCGACCGGGCCACCTCGGCCAGGGCCCAGGCTGTGAGGGTGTCACCATGCCCGCGCGACCCGCCGGACCCGCCGCTGGCCGACTGGTGCTGGTCCGCGAACTCCAGGAACAACTCGTCTGTCACGGCCGCACCATCATCCTCGTGGTGTTGATGATCCCCATCCGACCCATCGTGGCCGTGGTGCGTATGCAGGTCATACTGTGGCAGGAGGAACTGCTCCGGGGCCACGGGGCTCAGGCTGGTGGTGATCAGTCGCAGCAGGGACCGCGTAAGCTCGGGGCAGTCCTTGCACTCGGAGAAGGCATCCGTACGGCTGGTGTCCAGCCAGAAGATGGGGGCGCTCTGGACAGGGAAGCGAGATGGGCGGGATGCACGAAGCGAGAGGGAGGGTTAGCCTTCCCTCGCGAGTGGGAGAGAGAGAGAGAGAGAGAGGGGGGGGGGGGGGGGGGGGAGAGGACAGGAAAGGGCCATGCAAATGGCAGGGCGTGACAGCAGGCAGGAGACCGGGTGCGCACAGTGCCCATGCAGCCGACATTGGTGCCGAAGCAGTCTGGCCAATAGTGCAGGTTTGAGCCCTGCAGCATGAGTTCGCTGGATAGGAGGAAGACCGACACGCGCGCCGGGTCATTCTCCTTCGACATGGCCTCCTGGTGGAAGGCGATGAAGTTGTGCTCGAGAGACTGCCAATCGAAGAAGATGTACCAGGGAAACACGAGGGCGACAGGGGGGGAGGACAGCGGGTGATCGTTAGCCGAGGGATGGCCAAAGGAGGGGGACATGGAGTCACCACGAGCGGCGGACCTCAGGCACATCGCCAGACACTTCGCCCATAGACTCAAAGCGCAGAGCGCGGACCGTATTTTCGGCCAGGGTGGTCGGCACCGGCATCATGCGAACCATGCATTGGAAGGCATACGGGGCATCCGGCGACCAGCGGAGATCCGCATCGCTGGCCACCGCGGGGGCCTGGTCGGCCTGGACTTCGACCAGCTCCACATCTTCGCAAAAGCGTAGCAAGGTGTTGCGGATCTCCTCCTCATTCAGCGGATCCTCCATGATGTTGTAAATATCAAACACAATGCGGACCTGCGTGCCATTCGCCAGCCAAGGGCAGGGTGAGAAGGGGGCCACGGCAAACCGTGCAGGGGCGAGCGGCGAGAGGGCGGCACGGGGGGCGGCAGGAGGGACGGCCCGCGAAGAGACATACCTTCGGCGACTGGCGCAGGATTTCCGCAATATGCTCGACCACGGCCCCGGGCTGGTCCAGCTGCCGAGACTTGGCTACCGACACCCCGGGCATGGAGGCGCCACCAATCTCGGCCAACTGCCGGTGCACATGGCCTAGGAGCTGGGTTTTCATGAGGCGCTGATCGGCCACCGGCTTGGCGGTCTTAAATGTGTTCCAGAAAAGGCAGCCATCATCCTGGCCAGTGCACTCGGCGCGCGCCGGCTTGGTCTGGGCGATGATGTCGGCTGCGCGAGACGCATGGGAGGTGATGGACGTGAGTGAGGGAAGCCATGGGAGAGTAGAGAGGGGGCGGGACTCACAAGAGGAGGTGAGGGAAGGAGGGAAAGGGAGAGAGAGAGAGAGGGGGGGGGGGAGAAAGAAAGATAGAGGTGCACATACATTCCATCTGCGCGACCAAGGTCCGATCGGCCGGAGACAGGCGCGCCGGCGGAAGGACATCGTACCCGGTCGGGGCCCGGGCACGCGGGGAGGCCGCCACCCAAGACCCGAGCAGGGCAAGTATTAGGAGGGCCGGGAAAGCCAGGCAGACCCCCAGCGGTCGGCGACGACCGCGCACCAACACAGTTGTTCGAGCCATTCTACCGCGGTGTTGGGGAAGGCCGGACAGGGGCCAAGGGCGGGGTGGGTGAAAGGGGAGAGAGAGAGAGAGAGAGAGAAAGAAAGAGAGACAGAGAGAGAGACAGAGAAACAGAGAGAGACAGAGACAGAGAGAGGAGAGTCTGTCAGTGGCGAGGGCAATAAGCCTAAGAGGGAGGGGGGAGAGGGGGGGGGGAGTTGCCGTCGTCAACCCGGCGAGCTGGCTCTGGGACCACAAGAAGAGGTGGCAAAGGCATCTGCCGCACGCTCGCGGCCCGAGACCTGACACATCACATCGGTGCTGTCCAAGCAAAGCTACACACGCGCGTACTCATGCGCAGGGAGGAGGCCTGCGACACACCGAGAGGACCCCGGCCGCTGGTCTAGGCTTTCACAAGCCAATCACCCCGCGACAGACAGCCATCCGAGGAACTCCGCCGATCACACGCCGCCTTCCAGCCCAAGCAGACATCCTCAGGACTCGGGGGGCCCCTCGGATTCGCGCGCGCCCGGTACGCGCCCCAAACCCCGGGCAGTCATCTCCGCGGGCGGTTGTCATCTTGTCGCTCAGCAAGTGCGACTTCTTCCCCTTCCCCCTTGTGTCGGCTCCCTCTCGCTCCCCCCTCTTATTCACAGCCCCCCCCCCGGCGCACCCAGAGTGCGCAAGACGCCGGCTTGCTTGGAGATGCAGATGCGGCATTGCCAAGCGCCGGTGCGTTGGGACTATTGACATCGGCCGATCTTCCAGCCCCCTCCCTCGTCGCCCCCCGCCGCGCTCCGGGTCAGCCTGGTGATGTGTTGTGGTTGTTGTGGGTGGCGAGGGGGGGACGCCGCGCGGGCGGGGCGGCGGGGGGGGGGGGGGGGGGGGGGGGCTAGTGGAAGCCTAATGCACACACACATGCAGGCTAGCCTCCTGGCCTCCTCCCTCACCTGATTCTCCGCCTGGACCGGAGAGAACCACCCATCACTGTGCGCCCGTGTATGCGCGTGCATGTGTGTCTGGGGGTGTACGCGACAGCGCACATGTTCGTCAGCCATCGAAGACATCCAAATCGAAGGGGTTCGATTGCGAGGGATCTGGAGCCAGAGAGACGACACACTTGTTGTGTGCAATCAGCTCCTCCTCATCATACAAGAAAGCGTCCCCATAGATGCGGATCTCTCCATCATCGTCTGCCAGCAGGTGAGGGGCCTCTGGCGGTTGGGTTGGGGGGGGGGGTTCGACGACGGCGACGAGCAGGGCGGGGGCGAGGGAGAGAGAGAGAGAGAAAAAAAGAGGGGTTAGATCGCCACACGCCGAGCAGCAGGACACAAGCCGGCAGGAGGATGGGGCCCTGAGGCAAGGGCAAGTCCCGATACAATGATCAGGTCCACGCACCGAGCAACTGGGCGAAGGTGGGTGCTAGGCTATCATAAACAGTGTCCCATCGCAGGACAGCCTTCGGTGGCACTCGGCCATGAGAGAAGGAGAACCTCCGAAGGACGCGCGGCGGTGGCCCAGTGGCCGTGTCATCCGCGCCGGCGGCGGGGCCTCCTCCGGGCGCAGTCATGTCGGGCTCAGACTTCGGGTTTGCCATGGCACCCGCCTTCGGTGAGGTGGACGAAGCATTCGCCCGCGGGTGGTGGAAGAATGTCTCAATCAGGCGGAGATTGCGAAAGCCCTTCTCGCCGGACTCCAAGGTCAAACTGAACTCAAGAGAGCAGCCAAAGGGGCGAAGAGGAAGGAGAAAGCAAAAGATAAGGCCATGGAGAGAGGGAGGGAGACATGTCAGTGGCGAATCACATCCCACGGGTTATCCATAGCAGGTGGGAAAGCAGACTCCCTCGAAGAAACGGGCAAACCAAAGCGCGGGCCTTGGGAGCACGTACGATACAGCCACGGCGTCCATGCCGCCGGAGGCCAATTCCTCTCGAGCAAAGGTGTAGACAAAGAGCTGGTTGCGAGGCATCCAACCGTGGGCCGGGTCCAGGGCATCGGTCTGATCGCCCGCAGGACCTTGGTCGCCTGCGCCCGGGCGCGCCCCGGAGTCCGAGCCCTTGTCGCTCGGCTCGGGCCAGGAGTTCAGCCGTGGCGGGGCGGCGGTGCCAAGCGGCGGCGGCAACACCGACGCCGGGGCCGGTGACTCGAAGAACACATCGCCAGACTGGAGATTGTGGAAGCGCACGGCTCGCAAGCGAAGGGGCAAACAACTCGCCGCACTGGCAAAGGTCGGCGCAACGAAGCCTTGCAAGGTGTCGTGACAGGGGGGTTAGACATTCCGGG
>NW_009242971.1:4305248-4306394 GCF_000388065.1 Fonticula alba | reverse complement strand
GCCGAAGCCCGGATGCCTGCCATATACACGGCGTACTTTTCATGGGTCGCATTTGGCCAAGGGCGCCGGCTGTGCCGCTACGCACAGCCGCCGCGGCTTCCGCATCGGCCCGGTCGATTTCCTCATCACCACTCCGGACCCAGGGAGACAGGCCGGCGGCCTGGCGCTCGGGCATGTTTTCGAGGCCCGAGTGCTGGATGGCCGCCTCCGCCGGGCCCAAATGCTGCATGAAGCCGCCGGCGCCAGGCACCCCGGCCAGGGACTGGCCAGTGGCACTGAATCCCCCCGGGCCCGGGGCATGGCGCGGGCCTGCATCCGGCATGGGCATGTACTCGAATGCCCGGTCTCCGGCGTAGGCTACAGCTCCGCCACCCTGGGGGTGCATCGGAGGCGGGAAGTAGCCCGCAGCATGGCTCATCGTCGCCGGACCGGCTCCATGCATTGGGCCCTCGGACAGTTGGTGTTGCTGAAAGTATGGCCGAAAGCCCTCGACCCCGGCCGGGCCGCGGTCCGCATATGGGACCTGCTCGACGGATGACGTGTGGCCGCCCATTTGGGGCAGGGGGTTGGCCAGAGGTTCGGCCATCTTTCCGCCGTGACCGAGCTGCTGCTGCTGCTGCTGCGACGGCTGCTAATGCTGCTGCGGCTGCTGCTGCTGCTGCTGCGGATGGACTTCCGGCTTCATTGGACCGAACCCGCCACCGAGATAGCTCCCAGCTGTTGGGAGCTGGTGGTTGTGCGACATGGCGAGGAGGAAGGCGAGGGGGAGCACGACCGGGAGAATTCCAGTCCAGGGGAGGTGGTCCTCGGGGGAGAAGGATGTCAATGTACCACGAAAAAGGGGGAAAGGGAGGGGGTTGTGGATGGCACTTCATGCGAATGGCACTTCCTTTCTCATGAATGCCGCCTTTGGGACTGATGCCCCCTGGTGACCACTGCCGCTGGCAACATTACCTGCCCGAATCCGGGCCCAGACTAGCTGCCTGGCCGGCAGGCAAAAGCCAACCACGCCCGATCTCAGTGCGTCGGCCCGCAGCAACGCACGCAATCTGGCACCTGAGCCCCGGTGCTGTGCCTCGGGAAGCAGCGTGGCATGTCCACATTGACCCCACCTCGCGCCATGCTACCATCCGGCCTCCCCACGCG
>NW_009242971.1:4296899-4305018 GCF_000388065.1 Fonticula alba | reverse complement strand
CCTTTGGGTCCGGGGCGCGTGCCAGCATGTCCATCTCTGCCCGCGCCGGGCTTCAGGGAGGACGATGGGCGCCGGGCTTCACCGTTGTCGTCCCGCTTTTCAGGCTGCTTGGGTTGCACCGAGGTAAGGACGCCTATTCAGAATAGGGCCTCCCGGGCTCCGGGCCAGTGTACCATATTGACGGGGAAGCCGACTTCCGGCGGAGTCTGTACACATATGGTAATCTACATTCAGGGGAGAGAGAGAGAGAGGGGGGGGGGGGGAGTCTGTGATCCCATGTGCGATCTATGAGAGTCACACGAGCCAGGGTCAGCGCATCGGCCAGGAGACGCCCGATGTCTGAGAGGAACAAGGAAGGGGGGCTGATGGCCGGCGGGGAGAGGGGGAGCCAGCATGATGATGGGCACTACTCGGAACCCACCTCCAACTTGGCAGTAGCAGTAGCAGCGGCAGCAGCATCAACCGGCGCGCGGAACTTGCTCCCCACTGCCTCGGACACAGACTCGAAGCCCTTCTCGCGGAGAATCACTATGTCGAGGGGATGAAGAGAGACAGGGGGGAGGGGGGGAGGAGGAGGGAGGCTTAGTGAATTGCGGCTATCCGCCGGATCGAGAAAAGGAACACATACCAACAAGGTCGTCCTTGATGCGGGAAACCACACGCGGGCCATCCAGCACGAGGGACGAATAGAGCTGGACAAAAGAGGCGCCGTGGGCAATCTTCTCAAAGGCGTCCATGCCACTGGAAACACCGCCACAACCCACGAGAGGGATGGCTGAGGAGAAGGATCCGGCAGAGGTAGGGGGAGGGAGGGGGGAAGAGCGTAAGTGGCATGATGGCCGGAGAGGCGGCTGGCGCTGTGTCGGGCAGGGGGGAAGGGGCCAGGGGCCGAGGCGAAGAGAGGACGTACCACCACCAGTCAGCTGGTAGACCTGGCCCAGCATCTCGGTGGAGCGATCGAAAAGCGGCTGGCCACTGAGGCCACCGGCCTCCGACGCGTCGCTCGAGGTGAGGTGCTCCGGACGGGAAACTGGGGCAAGGGGAGTAGATAGGAGGGGGAGGGGAGGGGGAGAGAGAGTGAGAGAGAGAGAGAGAGAGAGAGAACAGAAGCAGCCAATACACCCGGCGGTGGGCCCATGACCGGCCAGGAGAGGGGCGAGAAAACAGGACGGCACACGCACTGGTGGTGTTGGAGACGATCATCCCGTCGATGGACAGCTCCATTGCCAGGGAGCAAATGTCCTTGAGCTGCTCGGCGCTGAGATCGGGCGAGATCTTCAGGAAGATAGGGGTCTTGAGGCCGGCCTCAGTGCTGGCGTGCATCGAGAACGGAGTCAGCTCGCAGGAGACCGGCCAAGTGCCGACAACGGAAATGGCGAGGAAAGGGGTGAAGGACGCACCGCGCCGCCTGGGACGACTGGATGATCTTGCGCAGAGCAGCCGAGTGCTGGAGATCGCGCAGCCCCGGGGTATTGGGCGAGGAGACATTGATGACATAGTAATCGGCCAAGTCGCCGAAGGTGGAGATCCCTCGGGCATAGGCGGCCGGGGCCTCCTGCTCGGTGGTAGTCTTGTTGATGCCGAGATTGACGCCGATAACCGTCGGCTGCACCTCGCTGACGGGTGGAAAGGGGGAGCCCGAGGAACAGAGGGTGGGAGGCGAAAGGAGGCAAGGTCAATGGGAGCAGGGGATGGGGGGGGGGGGGGGCATGTCCATTGCTGTAGGGCCCAGCGAAGGCCCGGAGCACCGGAAACAACGACCTACCCATGCTTTTGGCGCTGCTGGCGCAGGGACTCCGAGACCGCGGTGAAGCCGGCGCTATTGAACCCGAACCGGTTGACGATGGCTCGATCGGCCTCCAGACGGAAGAGACGCGGCAGGGGGTTGCCCGGCTGTGGCTCCGGGGTCACGGTGCCGACCTCCACGGCGCCGAACCCCACGCGCGCCAGATTGAAGGGAGCCACGCAGTCCTTGTCGAAGCCGGCGGCCAGGCCGATTGGGCTGGCCATGCGCAGCGAGCACAGCTGCGTCTCCAGCGACCGATCGCGATAGTCCTTGAGCAGGGGCTCGGCAAATTCGCTGATGCCCTCGGGGGTCCGGTACACGCCGGCCGGCATACGCCGATCCACCGGGACCAGGCCCCGGGCGGCCGCCTTCAGGGCCAGGTTGTGGGCGGTCTCCGGGTCGAACATCTTCAAGACCCCGGTCGCCAGACCATTGAAGGGCTGGCTCGCGCGCGCGTGTGTGCGTGTGTGTGTGTGTGTGTGCATGTGTTTGCGTGTTTGCGGACGCCTTTAGTGTGAGTAGAGGGGAGCGCAGGGCGGCGGCAGCAGCAGGAGACCCAGGCGCCACCGGGAGCGCCAGGCTGGCCAAGGCACGCACCCAGTGGCGGACCTCGTTGAAGGAGGAGCCCACGAAGAGGAAGGACGCCGTGAGGGCGGACATCCCGATGATAATGCGCGAGTGTGTGGACATTATCGGAGTTGAGAAGCCCAGCAAGCCGGATAGGAGGAAAAAAGGAAAGAGCGGGTAGGGGGGCGAGACAGGCAAGGAGGGAGGGCGGGAGAGGCAGGGAGGGAGGGCAGTTGGAAGCCACCCAACACCAGGCGCTGGCGGTGCGGGGGCTCTTAACCTGGTCCATGTCAGGTGATATTCAGAGGGCGCCAGTTTCCAACACTCGCCGCCGGAGAAAAGCAACTGCTTTTAGGCCCCAAGGTTCGGCCGCTCATCCCCATTGCACCAGCAGCCCTGAGCTTCACATCCCAAAGATGCAATTTTCGCCTTTTACTAGAATTGCCTTGATGCGAGGTTCGCTCAACTGGGCCTAGACGAATTTTTGGAGCCTTCTGGTTCACCACACCATCTTTTCTTCTTTCCCTCTCTTTTAATAATCGAACTCTCCCCTCCGCACGGCGGGGGGTTCCGTCGGCAGGTCGCCAAGCGTGTGTGCTGCTGGTGATGGGGGGGCGCGGGCGGGCTGCCGTGTCGCCGATTGCCTGCGCGCACGCATGTCGTCCCCAGCTGCCTGTGACTGGACGGGGGGGGGGGGGAGAAACCACTCGCGGGCATAATCGGAGGGAGAGGGGCCCAGGGCCAGAAGCCTGGCGTTGAGCCGACCTCGATCGCACGCGCACGCCCCGCCACCGAAAGCGGATCTTGCGCCCAACATTGAGCAGGGCGAGGGGGGGGGGGGGGGGGGGGGGGGGTGGGAATGGGAAAAGCAGCTGCGGTCCAACGGGCCATGTCCAAGTCAAACTGCAGCCTGGGGCCTGCCTGTTTTTTTGGGGACCGGACGCGGCCTCCGCTGTCCGGCTGACCCCGGACATCCATAGCCTATCCTCCCCTCCCAGAGCATGCCCTGCCCGCCCCTACCTGGTACCCGCACTTCCCCTTTGCAAGCCTGAGAGTGTGAGAAAGCGCGGTGACGCGAGAAACCACGCGCGTGTGTGGGAGACAGAAAGAAAAAGGCGGCCAGACTATCCAGCCATGGCTGAGGCCTTGTACGATGCCATCCACGGCGCACTCTGCGAGCAGATCGGCCAAACAGCCGAGCAGCCTGACGTCGGGTCCGACGACTGGCTCGTGGCTCTGGCCTCGGGCTTCCCCGTGGCGCCGCTCCTGTGTCGACTGCTGTTGAGCCCGCCCCCAAGCAAGGCCGGACGCCATGGGCCGGATCTGATTCTGGTATGCAGTGCGGGGGCCGGGCCCGGATCCGGGGCCGGGGGCACCCCCGACGCCGGGGACGCCCTGTCCTCGGCCACCGCTAGCCTGGCGCTTCTGGGGGCCGGGGCGCCGCGCATTGTCTCCGAGGCGGTCAAGCCCTCTGCCCGGCAGGATTTGTATGCGGCTCACCCGGAGGATGGAGTCCCGGCCGTGGCGGCCACCGCGCGCGTTCTCATCTCCGACATGCTTTCCAACCGGGTGGACTTTTCCCGAGTCCGCCGGGCCCTCATCCTCCTGCCAGCGCGCCTGACCGACCGCGGAGGAAACCCCGGCGCCGGTGGGAGTGCCAACAGCCCTGACGACGGGCCCGCCGGGCCGCGAGGCTTCGGCGACTCCGATGGCCTGGCCCCGACCGACGCCCTGGCGGTGACCCTGCTCAAGGGCCGCGTGCCGCTGCTCTTCCTGGCAGCGCACCCGCTGGCCTTACCGCGCCTGGCCATCTCCCTGGTCGGGCCGAACATCAGCCTCTGGCCGCGATTTCGCCAGGAGGTGCAGCACCTTCTGGACGGGGAGTCGGACCACCCGGACGGCTCGACCCCGGCCGCACCGGTGTCCGAATGTCTAGTGAGCCCCCTTCGCGGAGCGGCCACCGCACAGGCTCACCTCCTGGAGCTCCTGGCCTCCTCGATCCGGGAAGTTCAATCACGCGCCGGGCGCTCCTTCGTGCGTGCCCCTCCCCGTCCCTCCCTCCGACCTCCAACTCCCGCTCCTGTCCATTCGCTCCCCCACGGCCCTGATGCATGGCCCGCCTGACATGCCACGACCCACAAGTCCGCCAGCCAGCTTGCAATTGGCACGGTTTTCGAGCGGACCTTCGAGCGTACCCTGCGTCGAGTTGAACGCGAGATGGGCCTGCCGATGGGCCGCATGCGTGAGTTTGCCGCCCGGGATCAAACCGGCAAGGATGGCCTCGTGCAATTGATCGACGGCTTGCGCCTGCTCCGACGTCTCCTCTTGTGCGTCCTCACATGGCGCCCGGCGTTGGGCGGAGAGCCCAAAAGTATTCCCTCCCCCCCCGCCCTCTCGCCCTCCCCCCGATGCGCTCCTGACCCATGTAGCCCCTCGACACAGCCAACTTCACTCGGAGGATGCGGTCACCGTGTACAGCCACATGCAGGATATGATCGCGACGGGCCCCTCATGGACCCTTTCCCCTGCCTTTGAGCCCCTTTTCCAAGCCCTCCGGGCGCGGGTGTACCTGCCGGCATCCGGCGCCCTGGACACTCCGGACCAGGCAACTGGCCCCTACCAGCCCGCCTCGCCCGCCGGAACGCCGGAGCACAGCGAAGTCGCCGCCCTGCTGGCGGCCGGGCTGCGCCCAGCCTTCGAGGTGGATCCCCGCTGGGCGGCCCTCCGGGCGCTGCTTGCCGCCGCCCAATCCCAGCCATGCCTGGTGCTGGTGCGGAGCCGACGCACGGCCATGCAGCTGTATCGCCTGCTCCAGCGCGACCGGATGGCCGATGCGTCCCGGGGATCGGTGCACCCGGCCGACCTTCGGGAGCTCGAGCAAGCCTGGCTCCGCTATTGCCAGCGCCGGCGCCTCCACGGGCAGTCGGTGGTGTCAGACGTGGCCCGGGCGTCGAGTCCCGGGGCGACGCCCTCACCAGGCCCGACAAAGCGCCCTCGCTTCGAGACCCCGGCTCAGCGCTTTCGCAGCCGGGCTGCCGCGGCATCGGCCAGCAAGTCGCCCGAGTCCCCCGCCTCGGGCCCGAGCACGTCTGTCGAGACGCCAGCCACGCCGGGGCCTTCGGGAGGTGGCACTCCGATGACACCGGGCGATGATGCATCTTCCGGGCCGGTTGTCTGGCTGGATGACGAAGATTCGCCTGGCACCGGCGGGGATGATGGCGGCATCCTGCACATCGACTATACGTACTTCGCCCTGGTGGATGCCAGCCGGCCGACGGTCAGCTTTGTGGCCATGCTGGACACCACGCCGGAGGCCTTTTATGAGTACCTCCTGTCGACCACGGCCGGCGGCGGGCCCCATGTCATTCTGTATGATGTGGAGCTGGCCTTCCTGCGAGTGGTGGAGCTGGTGGCCGCCGGGGCCCGGGGCCCGCAGCAGCCGGCCGCCCTTTCCGGTGTCAGTTTGATCAATGTCCAAAACTCGGCCCTCGAACAGCAGTACCTCTCCGCCCTCAAGGTGGAACATGCGGCCTTCAGTCGGCTGATTGCCCGACGGACGACGGCCCCGTCCCCGGCTGCCCGGCCGCTGCTGCCATTGTACGGCGATTCGAGCGCACCTGCCGCCAGGGTGGGCCTCCTGCGATCCGGCCCGACCATCGATCCGGCGGTGGCCCTCCTGCAGCCGGAGCGTCTGGCATTCGCCGGTGAAATGCCGGCCTCCCGATACACCGGCCTGCCGGCTGGTGGCCATGGTGGCTCTCGGGAAGTGGGCCCAGGCCCGCGCACGGTCATCATCGATGTGCGCGAGCTTCGGGCCACCCTGCCACGAGCCCTGCTCGAGGCCGGCATGGCCCTGCGGCCGATGCAGCTCCGTGAGGCCGATTACATTCTCGGCCCGGGGTTTGGAATCGAGCGCAAGGCGCCGGCGGATCTGCGGCAGTCCATCCAGGGAGGCCGGCTGGCGGCCCAGCTGACACGCATGGTGCGCGCCTTTCCCGAGGGAACCTTCCTTTTGTTGGAGGTCGGCCCGCGAGGCGGCGCTGGCCGGGTCACAACATGGGTGCTGGATCGGCTGGTGGAGATCCTGGTGCACCTGTCGCGGCCCTTGGTGCTGGCCTCCGGTCGTCGGACGCACCCCGTGCGGCTGGTGTGGTCGCGGTCGGATCGCCATGCGGCGGAGCTTTTTGCCTACTTGAAGAGCCGCGTCCGAGAGCCGGATCCCAATCGGGATGTCCCGGATCTCGAACGCCTGGATGGGCAGGTATCTCGGGCCGCCGATCAGACAGGAGAAGAGGAGGAGCTGGACCGGGAGGGGCTGCAGCAGCGCCAGCAACAGGAGGAGGCGGAGGAGCAACAGGCGACAGGAAATGCCCAACGGCCGCCGGGTGTCCCCGGGGCGGGTGCCGCAGATCGGCAGGGCTCCCAGCAGCCGCCTGTGGCGCCCGGGCGGTGGATTCCAAACCAGGCCGCACAAACACGCTACCGCCTGCTTTTCCCAGGTCAGCCGATCCCGCCGGCCCCCAGCCTCCCGGGTGATATGGTCACAACCATTCGGAATATTGTTCTTGAATAGAGTGAGAATGCTGTTGCTTTGGGCATGCGACCCTTCCACCTCGGCGGGGGTTCGGAGACCCTGGGCTTGGGTTGTCTGGATGGCGGAGGGGGGGCGGGGGGCCTTTGTCGAGCTTAAGCCGGATAAAGAATGTCTGGGCATATACATGTATCTGTGCGTATGTGCGCGTGTGCAAGAGAGCACAAGCTTGTCCCCGCAAGGGAGTCGAGCAGTGGGGACAGCAAACAGCAACTCCCGAGCACAGGCCGAGGTCCCAGGACACAGCCCCGCGGGGCACCTAAACCCGGGCTGGGTTTCGGGAGAGAGATCGATCATTAAGGCTCGAGGTACAGAGCCACCTGAGGCATTCCCCCCCTCTCCCAGTTTCCGGCTGGGGAGGGAGCGCGGCGTTCTCGCGCGCCCTCGGCAGGGGGGGGGGCAGAATAACCGGACTTGGCCGTTTCTCCGCAGCCCCGCCTCGGCGCCTCTCCCAGAGCCAAGAGCGAGCGTGGCCCACGGCGGAGCTCTGGGCTAGGGTTCAGGAAGGGGGGGGGGGGGGCAGGGGCTGCGCGTGGCTATATGTGTGCCGGTGTTGTAAGGCGGTCGGTGCGCGAATGCAGGCGGCCGCGGGGGGGCTGGCCCGTGTTCGGGGCAAGTCTACCCTGGGCCGGGGCAGCGGATGCCGGCGGGCGAGGGGGAGGGGGGGAGCGATTGCTGGCGTCTCTGTTGTCCTCGCGGGCCTGGGGGGCGTATGTTTTCCCGAAGCCTGCATGGCAAGCAGTGCGCAGCCCGGCTGCGCCAATCCCCGTGGCGTGTGAGGGGTGCAGGTGCCCGGCGACGCCCTGCCACCTTTTCCCAGGTCTTCGCCCCGCATCCGGGTGCCCATGCTGCCGGAGTGGGCGCGCCTCTGCCTCGGTCCCCTGGCCCGAACCTGGAGGCGGGGGGGGGGGGAGCGGCCATGTGAGGCTGGCGCGCGCTGCTGCCCCCCACCCAGGACGAGAGGGTGGTGGGGCCGCACGCGAGGGGACCAGTCTCCGTGCCCTGTCGGTCCTGTGGCACAAGACCACACCCGTCCCCCGGCTGCGGTTCTCTGGGGGGGAGGACCGCACGGGGCCGTCCTGGGGCGGAGGTCGTGCTCCCGGCGCCGATGCGCGTGTGTTCCGGTAGTGCGCGCGCACGAGCCGACTCAGGCGGCCCCCTCTGCTTTCGTTCTC
>NW_009242971.1:4288953-4296879 GCF_000388065.1 Fonticula alba | reverse complement strand
CCCCCCCCGCCCGCCCCCCTCCCTCCGGGGCCTGGGGAGAGTGTCCGGATGTGGGGCTCTCGTTTTTTGAGCCGGCGCCCGAACGCCCATGTCCGGACTGGAAGGGCCCCGAGGAAAAGAAATTTGCAGTTTTTTGCCTTTTCCCTAGTCGCCTAACATCATCAACATGGACTTCATCCCCCGCAAGTGGTGCGCACTCTTTCCCTTTCCTTCCTCTCCTCCTCCCCCCCCCCTTCTCCGCCCTTCTCCTGCGTTTGCTCTCGTCGTGCTTGCAAATGCACATGGCCCCCATCTTCCCCTCTCCCCTCCCCGCCTGCGCTCCTCCACCGCGGTCGTCTTCTCGGCAGCTCTTTCTCCCCTTCCTTTGCCCGATCGGCAGATGGTTTCCCGTCCATCCGTCCGACTGCTCCCATGCATCCCACCCTACCTGTGTGCCGCCATTGCAACACTTGATCCTCGGCTTTCTCCCTCCCTCCTCTCCCACGCTGCCTTCCTGCCTCCATTCTCCATGTTCGGCCTCCTCCTCTCCCTCTCTTTGCGCCGGAGCGCACTGCGAGGCGGGACAGGGAACCCGTGTCACCGCAGAATCCGGCGGCAGCGAGGGCACCACCCGGACCGCTGACAGGCGCAGGAGGGAGAGAGAAGCTCGTGCATGGTGATGCACCAGTGCTCGCATCCCCCTTGGATCTGTCCTGCGAGTCTCACGCTCCTCCTCTCCCCCTTCCCTCTCTCCTCCTCCCTCCTTCCTCTGCGCCTGCATGTCACTATTCTCTCCTGCCACACCGCCCTGACCTGTCTCTCTCTCTCTCTCTCTCTCTCTCGCCTTCGTCGTCATCAGCTCCGTCACCGGTCGCCTCCTCACCATCAAGGACCACGCTTCCGTCCAGATCAACGTTGGTGAGGTCGATGAGAACGGCCGCCTGACTGGCGACTTCAAGACCTACGCCGTCTCCGGCTACGTCCGCGCCAACGCCGAGTCCGACGACTCCATCACCCGCCTCGCCAAGGAGGACGGCCTGCTCCAGGAGTGCGTGTCTCTCCTCTTCCCTTTTTTTTCGCCGCTGGCCTTCCTTCTTCTTCCTCCTACCGCTGTTCCTTGCATCGTGCACCTCGCCGCCGTTCCCCCGCGTTCCGCCCTCTTGGCATGGGTCTCTCCTTTCTTCGCGCTAACCACACTTGCCCTCGCCCCTCCTTCTCTTTCTCTCTCTCTCCCCCCCTCACTCCCCTCACTCCCTTGGGCCTTTTCCCCCCGCAGGTCCTTCACCGCCTAAGTGCACATTTCCATGTGCTCTTGCCGGGCCCTTGCGTGACCGCGAGGGCCGACCAGTCCACCCACGGCGCACGCGAGCCCGGTGTGGGTATACACATCGCCTCCTTCCTTGTATGCTCCATCCTTCTGCGCCATGACGTGTGCTGGAGCCATCGGCCCTCCCGCGTCCGGGGGCGGGGCCAACGCGCGGAGAAAGGGCCTCCCCCCTCCTCTCGGCCACGCGTCCCCCCTCTCCCCTCGGTCGCGATCATGTCTCCTCTCCATCTACACTCAGCCTCCTTGCCATCTCTCTCCTCTGCGTCTCCCCTTCTTCCCTCTCCTTGTGTTATATCGAAGGGGAAGGCCGGTCGGCGCACGCGCGTTTCCATGTGTGTGTGTGTCCGACAGGGGGGTGGGGCGGCGGCCGGGGTTGTGTGAGGGAGGAGAGGGGCCATGGGGTTGCGCATGGATCGAGTGCGCGCATGTGTGCGCCTCCTTTGTTGTGCAACCATGAGGCGTGGGCTGCACACATATGCGCGCCCGTCCGCGGCTCATCCCGGCGTTCCCTCTGTGTCACATCCCTTCGCTTATTGCCCTGTGTGTTCGGTCCCTGTCTCCCCCGCGTCTCTCCTGTCCCCTGTCTCCTCCTCTCCCCCCCTGGCGGGGGGGAGACGTGGGACAAGGGTGGCAGCGCGTGGCCGGGTGAGTCTCAAGACTGGCATACCAGGGAACAGGCGCTTCCCTACACACATACCTCCCAATAAAAGCGACATATGACGGCATAGGTTATCACACATACACACACACACACACACACACGCACACATTGGTGCACCTCCGTTCTACTCATCCCTTTCGGGCAGCGTCTCCCTCTCTCCTCTCTCTCTCTCTCTCCCCCCCCCTATGCAGAGCGATGCGCCGCCTCTATGCCTCTGTTACATCCCCTCTCTCTCCCTCCCCCCCCTCCCCTGCCTCTCGCCATCATGACCACCTTTGGGCCTATCAGCGCCAGTGCCCCGGCCCACGTCCCTCCGCCCTCGCACCCGAGTCCAGCCGCAAGGCTCACTTTCTGGAGAAATGAGTGGACAACCAGCCGAACGCCGCTGCAGGGGCCCCCCTGTCCAGCTGGGCCTGATCCGCTACAATCCTCCTCCAGGAGGCGTGGGATCCGGGCGCTGACACGACACAGCGAAAGGGGCGCAGGGGAGGCACGGAGTCGCGGTGCTCAAGGTCCCTCCTCCTCCATTGCTGGAGGTCGTCCGGGGAATGATGCCCTCGCCCCCCGCTTCGGACGCCGGTGCGGGCCCCTTCGGCTTGAAGAACAGATGCGGGGAATGAGTGCTCCTCCCTGCCCTATCTCGCCCGCCCATGCTGGGGATAGACACAGCAAGGCCTCGCGCCTTTTGGGGCCCATCGGCCAGGGAAAGGCCGCGTCAGTCACTCCTGGTGCGGGGGCCTCTCCCCGCCGGTCGCCAGGCCACCCGCGGTCCGAAGTCCCGCGCGGAGTGGTCGCCTCGGGACTCTGGCACATGATCAACGCACATGACCTGGCACACCGTCACCGATCCGTGAACCGCTTGTCTAGGCATTTGTTTCGGTCTTTTCTCATGTTCCTCCCCTATTACATGCCCCATCCCCGCCTCGACCTGGAGGCCGGTGGCGCATGCCGAACGGGGGGTGGAGGGTGGGAGATGGGCAGCGCTGGCGCGAGGTATGCCTCTTTGGCGGGCCGGCTTTCCGGCCACCTCTGATTTGCTGGCGTGCCGAAGTCCGAGGCGGCCCATGGTGCCGCCACAAAGTGCCGCCTCTCCTCCCCCCGCCTGCCCTCCCCCGCCTCCCTTTCCACCTCTTTCCACACATCTCCCCGTCCTTTCCCCCCCCCCCCCCTTCTATATCCACGCGCGCACTCCCCAGCCAGGTGAGAGACAGATGGAGCTGGACATCCCTCTGGCGGATAGCGCCCCCCTGATGGCGGCTGACCAGGTCAGTGCGCTCGGCCAGCAGGCCATTGCCCCTGAGCCTGTGCCTCTGAGCCTCAGCTCCACCTTTACCATGCCGTTGGCCCAGGCCCTGGCCGACGGTCCGCTGGAGTCGCTCATTTGCACTGGCACCTCCTACCAAACTGTACGCCGTCTCCTGTGCGGCCAGGCTTCTTCTCCCCTTTCATGCATTCACCTGACCTGCTGCCTTTCCCTCCCCTCTTGGTGTTGCGGCCTTTCAGCACCAGCAGGTGAAGGACAACAACCGAGTCTACTGCGTGGACCATGCCTACGACGCCATCAACGAGCTTAAGGTGTGCATCCGCCCTCTCTCTTTCTCTCCCCCTCTCAATCCTCCTCTCTCCACCCTGCCGTGCCGCATTTCGCCTCGCCGCTCTGACGGATATGATGACCCACCCCCCCCCCCCCCTGCCCAGTCCTCCTTCGATACGGTCCCTGACGCGGTTTTTACGACCGCTCGTGCGGTGACCAATCCCTTCGAGTCCCTCGGTAGCGGCCCGTACCGGACCCGGACGCCGATCAAGCTCCTGCTGATGGACGCCGAATTCGATCTGGCTCCCCTGCTGCCGAGCGTGCATGACACCTTCTACTTCGCGGAGATTGCCCCGGTGGCTGGTCTTTTCGCGGAGTACATTTTTTCCAAGCACAACATTTCCGCTCAGGGCGTTTGCATGAATCTGTCTGCGGTACGTGCTGCACGGGCCCCTCTCCTTTCCCGGCCTCAGTCTGTCACTCCGTTGAACGACGCACCCACTGATTTTCCCGCCCCCGCATGTGCGTCTGTGTGTGCCCCTCATCTGCTGTGTGGTCCGTCCTTTGCAGCAACGCGCCGGTCGCCTGCCCCCGAGGCTCAGTCCCGAGTTGCGCGAAAACCTGCACACCTTCACCAACAAGATTGCATCCGGTGCGTCTCTGTCGCCCTATCGCCCCCGGCCCTGCCTGCCATGGTAGTGGCAACCTCGGCTAACATATCTCCCCCCTCTCGCCTCCGGCCCATGTGCACAGCCAGTCTCATGAGCACCGAGGTCATCCGTGACTTTGTGAACTTCACCAAACGCTCCTTCGATGGGGAACTCTGCCATTTCGTCATCGCCGATGGTGTATGTCCTTCTTCCCCTGTCTCTATCTCTTTCTTTTTGTGTCCCCCCCCCCCCCCGCCTTCCGATTATGCCGGTTGCTGACGCACGATGCTCCATCCTCCCCATGTAGACCGTGAATACCAATCAGGCACCCAATCAGCAGGAGCAACTTGTGCGCCATCTGGTCTTCTGCGAGATGCTCACCGGCCTCAGCATTCTGCGGAAAGGTGCGCCATCCCTTCGGGCCGTGTCATACACACACACACACACACACACACACACACACACACACACACACACACACACACACACTGGACACACACATTCACACCCATTACCATACTCCTGTGCCCATGATGCTTCGTACACTGGCCGGCCCCTCTCCCAATCACCCCGCCCCCCGGCGCGCTCGCGTCTCCCGGGGCCCAGGCGGTAGCATGGCTCTCAAGGTTTTCGACACCGTCACCCCCTTTAGTGTGGGGATGATCTACATCCTGACGCGTCTCTTCAATTCCGTCCATTTGGTCAAGCCGTCCTGCTCGCGGCCGGCTGGCTCTGAGCGGTACCTGGTCTGCCGGGGGTTCCTCCAGAGCGAGGAACTGGTGGCTCTGGAAACTGACGACCAGCGCGCCGGAGTCCTGTCCTCGGTCCTGGACAAGCTTTTCACGATCAGCGAAGAGCTGAGCAAACTCCGGAGTACGTGGCATGTCGGATGCTCTGGCTGTCCCGTTGGCCGGTGCCCAGCCCTGCCCCCCCCCCCCCCCCCCCCCCTCGCCCCAGACCATGGGATTGACTTTGTCTCCTCCGCCACGCCCGCTCCCCCCTGCCCACTCGGGCGTGTCCTTGGCTCTGCTGCCGACGGGGGTGGAAAGTCCACAACCTTGGCCTCGCCGAGCGCCCGGAGAACCCCATCACCGACCCGGTGCTCTTCGATCAAATCGTGGATCTGGTGTCGCCGGAGCTGCTGGCCCTGCCGGCCGCCCTGGCCCCCGGGAAGGAGCTCCACCCGCTGGTGTCGGAGATTGGGGCGTCGAACAATTTGCACCTGGACCACCAGTTCCGCTACCTGCGCCTGATCCGGGACCTGGTGGACACCTGCCTGGATGCCGAGCAGGGAGTCTACTCGGTGGAGGGGCTGACCGTGGATCTGGTGCAGCCCGAGCACCAGGAGATGTGCCGCACTCTGCTGCGACAGGTTGGCCTGGGAGGGACATCCATCCTGCCGGCCGAGCGTCTGATCGGCTCCGGCATCCACCAGCTCCATGGCGGGGAGGACCGGTCGCGGCTGCTGCCGAAGCGCCGCCCGGCTGCCGGTGCCCCGGTTCCCCTGGCCAGCGGCGAGCAGGAGCCCAAGATCTTCCGCGACCGTGGCTTCTCCGACTTCGTGCAGGACTCGAACAATCCCCTGGGCGCGCGCCTAAATGTGCCGACCCTGCGCACGGTCCCCCTCGGGACGCTGGAGCATGCCGACACGGCGTCCTTGAGTCCGGCCCTGCGCCAGCGCCTTGGCATGGTGGTCGAGGCCACCGGGCCAGCTGGGGCCGGGTTGGACAATGGCGATGTCTTTGACCAGGCGGCTGGCCGGCTGTCTTCCTTCCGTGATCGGGGTTTCTCGCGCGTCGGCGAGGATGACGATGAGGAGGAGGACAATGAGCCCCGGGCCGCGGACCGCTGGGGAAGCGGCGCGTCTCGCCGCGGTGGGCGCTGGGGCGCCACCGGTGGCCACCCTCGTGCCGGCGCCGATCCCTTCGAGTCGAGTGCGCGCCTGCGGCCGGAGGGTCGCGGGCGCGATCGCGAGCGTGAGCGCGATCGTGATCGCCACCGCGACGATGATGACGACGCAGGGGCCGCATGGCACCGGGAGGAGGGTGGCGGTCGGCACCGGCTGGCGCACCGTCTGTCCACGGTGGCCGAGACTCGGCCGCCGCGCCGGCACCGCGATGACGACTACGATGACGGTGGCGAGTATGGCCGCCGGCGCCCGCACCACCGGGATTCCTCGCATTCGTCGCGCGGCTTCGGAAGCCGCGGCGGCGGCGGCGGCGGCGGCGGTACTGGTGGTGGCCGCCGCAGCGGCGACTCCCGTCGGCATACGGACTCGCGCGAGATGGATGACGAGTTTGAACGGTATATGGGCCGCGGCTAGGTTGGCGCTTGCCGGGCGATCGCTCCCCCCGCCGCCGCCAGCTGCAGGGAGCTGATGGGGGCAGCGTGGTGCACAATCAAGATCGCTGGCCCTCGCCATGTCTCGCAGCAAGTGCACCCGCTGTTGTCCCCTCCCGCCTGTGAGTGCAGCGCGACGCCCAGGGGGGGCGGAGCAGGGGGGTGTCCCGCCTCGTGAGGGGCCCGACTACCGGCGCCCAGTTGGCAACTGCATGCTACGTACTTCACCCGTCGACCAGCACCCAGAACCTCCCTTGGAATATATTTATGCGTGTAAAATGTTTATCACAATAGGGGCAGCAGGACTGGGCTGAATTGCGAGGTGGGTGGCAAAAATCAAGAAACATCTTGGATCAATTGCAGGGAAATCCCCCTCCGCAACAGCACCCGGGAGTGTAAATGGCCGAAAAAATATTCGACCGTTTTATCAATCCGCAATCAGGAGACGGGGCTGTTTTTCTGTGGCCATTCTGAAGAGTGTCCCGAAGGAAAATGCCCCGCGTGTGCGGTGTGCCTTGCCGGCTAGCCGGACGCTGTTCCTTGCAGGGGGCGTGGGGATGTCTCGTCCGCTTCGCCGTCTGGTGTGTCGCTCGTCCGCCCGATGGGGCGGTTCTGTTGGAGCGAGGTACCTGGCGCTCGCATGCTGACGGAGCACCCTCCTGAGGCAGACCCAGGTTTTCAATGTAGGGTTGGCCTCGCACCGGGCCCTGCGTCTCTGGAGACGCCGACGGGGAGGCTTGTCGGTGTTCAGGCCGAGGTGACAACGCTAGGCACCTCGCGGCAGTGAGCCGCCCGAATTGCACCCGGCCGCAGAGAAGGGGGCAGTAACGGGGCGGCGACCTTGTTGAGGCTGCCTGCCCTGGTGAGGGCTCGCTCCGGTGCGACGCATGTGTGTGAGCGGGTACACTGACCGGGACTCGTTCCTTGCTGCTCCCCCCCTCCGCACATGGGGCGACTTGACAGAGCGGCGCCCCTTTCGCTCCCCCAGGGCAAGGGTCAGGCCAGGCTCGTGGGGGAGAAGATGGCGCGCCCGGTCAGCAGCGGGCGGGTCAGGTTATTGGTCGCAGGAGGGGGGGGCGAGGTTACCATCGCTCGCTCGCTCGCTCGCTCGACAGAGAGGAGTGGATCCTGGAGTAAGTTCCCCGCGGGCCGTCCGTGCCAGGGCGGGAGGAGGAACGGTCTTTGGGGCCGGTTTTTGGTCCGGGGGGGGGAAGGAGGATGGAGTGCGAAAGGCGCTGGTGCTCTGGGCAGGGGGGCGCGGAGAAGGTGTGTCCGTGGGCCCCTCGTCGGGCCACCGTGTCTCCTCGGGGCGGGAGAGCTCAAAGACCGTGACGGCGAGAGGCCCAGCACTGGCCGGTCCAAAGCTCAAGGGAGTGTTGTGCCTGCCGACCCTCGGCTCTCTCTCTTTCTCTCTCTCTCTCTCTCTCTCTCTCTC
>NW_009242971.1:4286012-4288904 GCF_000388065.1 Fonticula alba | reverse complement strand
TGTGTGTGTGTGTGTGTGGGGGTGCGTGACGCGCTGTCCCTCGGCGACGGCTTCAATGCCCGTCCCTTGGGGGCATCCCTCGGTCTCCCCCCCCCTCCGCCCGCCCGCCCCCGTGCGGTGGGTGCGTGGGTCCTGCCTCTCTGGTGGGCCCCGGGGCTTCGGCCCCCCCCCTCCCCCCGCCGGTGGTGGTCGGAGGGGTGGGGAGGGGGAGGGCAATTCTTGAGAGGGGCCTGTGTGAGCCCGCTTGCCTCAGGTTGGGTCCTCTCCATTTTCCCTTTGTTCGACTTCTTTGCTGTCTTTCATTCGGAAATTTAATCAGGATGGGTATGTGCCCCGGCCGACATCCTACCCCTCTCCCCTCCCCTCCCCCCCCCTTTGCCCTCTCTTCGCCTGTTCTCTTCCCTTCCTGGACACAGATGCCGCCTCCTGCCTGCTCGGCTCCCTACTGGGACGGGACATGCCTGCGTGCTCCCTCCACTCTCCCTCTCTCTCTCTGCCGCCCCCCCATGGGTAGCGTGATGGGTGGGGCGTTGGTTCGGTGATCGCGAGCGTCCCCGCTCCCTCTCCATGTTCGGCCTGTCGCACACACACACACACACGTGTATCCACGCACACGCCAATCGCCTCTCCTCAAAGGAGCGGCGCCGGTCGCCGGAGGAGATCTCTCCCTCGCCTTCTCGCACCTCTGCTCTCCTCTCCTGGTGGGCTTTGTGTGTGGGTGTGCGCGTATGTTGTGTGTGTGTGTGTGTGCATGGACGCTAGCATTCTACCGGGACACGACGCGCGCCTGTTTCCAGGAAGAGGGATTCCCTTTCTCTGCCTCTCTCTCTCTCTCTCGAGGCACACCTTGCCTCCCTCGCCTCTCCTGTCCTAACATCCTGTCTGTCTCTCTCAGGTATCTCCCGTGCTTCGCGCTACAAGCGCCGCGACACCGGTGGCAAGCGCCCCATCATCATCAAGAAGCGTAAGCATGAGCTCGGTCGTCAGGCTTCCATGACCAAGATTGGTGCTTCTCGCGTCCACACCGTCCGCGTCCGCGGTGGCAACACCAAGTTCCGTGCCCTCCGTCTCGATATGGGCAACTTCTCTTGGGGTTCCGAGTGTGCGTGAAACTCTTGTTCCCTCTTTCTCTCTCTCGCGCGCGCGTGTTGTTCCGTGCACTCTCCCGGCGGTCGTCGGATGCACATTGCTCCGTTTTGCATCCGCCGCCGGGACTCGCTTCTTCTCTCTCTCTTTCGAGTCATTCTTTTCATGTGCGAGGCCGTTCTCCTGACATATGCCTCCTGTCCTCCCTGTTCTGCCCCCTTCTCCCTCCCCTTGCCTGCTTGATGCTACGCGTGTGCTGTCCTCCTCCTCCTCAGCCATCACCAAGAAGGTCCGTGTTGTTGATGTCGTCTACAACGCCACCAACAACGAGCTCGTCCGCACCAAGACCCTCGTCAAGGGCTCCATCATCCAGGTCGATGCCGCCCCCTTCCGCCAGTGGTATGAGTCCCACTATGGCAAGACCATCGGCCGCGTCCGCGCCGACTACACCCCCGCTGCCATGAAGGACACCCTCACCGAGGAGCAGCTCGCCGCCCGCCAGGCCGAGTCCACCGTCGAGTCCGACATCATCGACCAGTTCAACACCGGTCGCCTGTACGGTACGTGTGCCTTCCCCATGAGCATCTCCTCTCTCTCTCTCTCTCTCGTGTCGCACTTGCGCGTGCGGGGGCGCCCATACGTATGCACTCTTTCTGACCCTGATTCCCCCTCTCTCTCTTCGTTGTTCCTCTCTCCCCCGCGCGATATGTGCACAGCTCGCATCTCCTCTCGCCCCGGCCAGGTTGGTCGCTGCGACGGCTACATCCTCGAGGGCGCCGAGCTCGACTTCTACCTCCGCAAGCTCCGCAAGTAAGCGGTTGTGTTTCTCCTTGTCGTCCGCCGGCGGGGGGCTCGCGCCCCTCTCTCCTTCGAGAGGCGGCCTGTCTGCAGTGGCGATCGCGGCATGCGTGCCCGTGCTCTTCTGAGTGCGTCCGCGCCGTGTGCGCTCGTTTCTCTGCGCGTGTCCCGTTTCACCCCGGTGGGAAACTCCTACACACACACCATACAGCGCTCCGAATAAATGGGTTGAAGAATTCCTTTCTACTCTCCATGCGTCTTTGTCCTCTGGGGGCTTGGGGGAGAGGGGGGGGCGGGGGGCGGCGCATCATCTTCTTTCTCCTCCCTCCTCCCTGGTGGCCTTGTGTCTGTATACGGTGGTCTGTCTCGTGCTTGGGAAAGAGAGAGCATCAGCCAAGCGGTCGTCCAGAGGGAGGGCGGGGCGCGCCAACGGAGGCCGCCTGCCCCTGGTCCCTGGGTCGTGTTTTTCTCCACCTTCATACGCCAGGAAAGGCGCGCCGCGCCTCCCTCTCCCTGCCCCTCCCCCAAGCGCACGGCCATTCGGGGGGCACAACAGGGCGAGGGGGGGGGGGGGGAGGCGTGAAGCATCGAAAGAGTGGACCAGGAGAGGAGGCGCCTGAGGCACGATGCGGCTTCCCTCCTCCGGCGCGGTGCGTGAACCCGCCTCCCGCCTGGAACTATGGCTGCGGATGTCGGCCGCCCGGCGGGGGCGGGTGGCCGCGGACACGAAGTTCCCCCATGTGCGTCCGGCGCGCGGCGGGGCCTGCAGGAGGCCTCCACCCAGTCCGCCAGCAGGGAGGGCGGGTGATGGCGGGGTGCATGCCTCCAAGATGCTGTGTCTGGCCAGACCGACAGCCGCCCCACCTTATTGCGCCCCAACAGCCGCAGGAGCAGCTATGCTTGGCGGTGCGCGCGCGCGCGCAGGCTGGGGCCACCTCGCGAGGAGTGTGTTGTCAACATGGCGTCGGCCGCGAGAGAGGCCTGGGGTGTGTGCGGGTCGGGGGGAGG
>NW_009242971.1:4264140-4285937 GCF_000388065.1 Fonticula alba | reverse complement strand
ACTCTCTCTCTCTCACTCTCTCTCTCTCTCACTCTCTCTCTCTCACTCTCTCTCTCTCTCTCTCACACACACATGCTTGCCCCTCTCGTGCCCTCTGATTAGCATCAGAGCCAGAGGGCGAGAGCCGGGCATGTTTCCTGGCCTGCGGGGAAGATTTTATTGCCCGACGGAGTGGGCTGGATCGTGTGTCATGCGCTGGGGGGGGGGGGGGGGCGTCCAGAGGCGGCTATGTAGAAACGCCGACATGCGCTCGCAGAGCACGCCGTAGCTACCGCCGAGGGGCGATACACTAACGGAATACCCCGTGACCCCGATCAGCGATCGGGCTTTGTAATGGCAGCATACTGATCACCCGGACGAAAGCATGCCTCGTGCCCACTCCCCACACGTTCGCGCGGGGCTCTGCAGGGCAAATTTAGTCCATAGCATGGATTTACGTCAAATCCGCATGTTCTTTGTCCTCCTGTTTCCAGAAGACACCAACTGCCACCCCTTTCGCCAGGGACTGCGCATGAAGCGGGTTCCAGGCTGGCCGGTGCACCCATACACACGTAGGGGCAGGGGGCCCCTTTGGGGAGACCTGAACGCAGGAGGGCGGGGCCTTGCGGGGAAGTATTTGCACGAATCAACAAGGGGAGCCGGATGCCCCTCCCCCGCGAAGCCGGAAGCTGGCCGGTTGGCGGCAGGATGAGGCCCCGGGGTCCGATCGCCACCGTGTGAGCGTCAGTGGGTGGGCCTCACCGAGAGGTCTCCCGGGCGAGGGGGGGGGGGGGGGGGGGGGGGGGGGGCGCTGCGCGCGGGACGATTTCTCTTTGTCACCCCCGTTGGGTGTGCAGCTGGATGGCCCCACCAAGGGTGAAAGGCAGGGGGGGGGAAGGGACTTACAGCCCCTTCTCTTGTGCGCTAGCCTCGAGTAGTACCTTCATCGGACGCCTGGGGCGTGTGTTCAATTGCGCAACTCGAAGGTAATTTCGATCCGAGGAGCCGCGGTGTTCCCCTCGTTTTGGTGCTCCATTCTCCAACCGCAAGGCCCTCGCCTCCCAGCCCCGCCGGGCCCTGGTCCACAATAGAGCCCCTGCATTTTGGGTCCCCGAATCGGCCGGCGCCTGATTGGGAACATTTGGTCCTCCACCGGGGCCTGTACGCCGGGTCCAGGCCCGCGGCGACCAACCGGGGCAAGGGAAACCCCGCTGCTGAGATCATTGGCAAGACAGTCTCCAAGGTGCCGTTCTTCCCGCACCGATTGGCGAGATGGATGAAAGGTCGACCCCGGCAAACACGCATCGGCAAGGGGGGGCTCCCTTTGGTGGACCGCCACACTGGTAGGCGGCTTCCGCCCGCCCCTCCCCCCCACACACAATCCAGGGGGCCGGCTGCCAGCGCCTCTTTCCCGCGCGCATGTGCGTGTGCGGGTGTGTGTCTGCGCGGGGTGGCGAGAGGGGAGGGGGGCTGTGACCCAGGAAGGAGTAGAATGTTTACCCGCGGCTGTCCACGCATTTTGTGCGACCCTGCCGGGGATCCCGCCGGCAGAACGGCCGAATCAGAGTTTCCCCACACGTACACATACACACACACACTCACTCATACGGGCCCACGCGCGACTGCTGATCACTCTCCCTGGCCTCTGCCCGTCGTTCTCCTCCTCCTTCCCCAACATCTACGCCTCACTCCTCGCTTTCCATCTACCGACATGACTTCTACCTCCACCGTGGCTGCCGCCAGCAAGGGTAAGAAGCGCCGTGGCAAGGGCCGCGCCAAGGCCACTGCCGCCGACACTGGATCCTCCGTCGCCCAGCCCCCTGCTGGCGCCCCCTCTCCCGCCACCGCCGACACTCAAGTCAATCAGGCCCCCGCTGCCGGACGCCGGGTCCGTCGGTCCAATGCGCCGAGCTCCTTCTTGTCGGAGGCCCCGCCCAACTCCGAGACGGAGCCCGACTCGGTGGCCCTGCGCCGGATCATGATGCATCCGGATGTCAACATCAAGCAGCTCCCGCGCGGGCTCTTCAGTGCCAACATCTCCGAGCAGGCCTTCTTCGGCTCGCGTTACGATGATGACAGTGTGCGCGCTCGTGGTCTCTTCGTGGAGCTGCTGCCGGAAGTGTGCCCGGGCCTGGCGCCGACTCCGGCTCCGGCCTCGGCTGCCAAGGCCGCGGACACCGCCACCGAGTCCGGGTCCGAGCTGGATGGCTCTGACGATGAGGGTCAGGATGAGGGTGCCCCGTCTGCGGAGGTGGTTTCCACTTCGCGCCGGGCCCGCATGACCAAGGCACAGAGCGCCCTGAAGGCGTCCTTCCGGCAGTCGAATGTCGCGGTCGCCGTCTCTGGGCGTGGGTATGCCAAGTTCTTCTATGAGAATGAGCGCGGCATCCCCTTCATGGCTACCGAGCAGGTTCGCCAGCGTCTGACCTTCCCGTGCACGGTGCTCGAGAAGTCCAACGGCTACTTTGGTGTGTCGTTCCCGCGTTTGCGCGCATCCGCCACCCGGCCCCTGCCGGCGCACTTCTCCCCCGGCGACGGGGCGCGCGAGCTCCGCGAGCTGGACGACCTTGATCGGGCCACCGCGCGCGACTTTTTCGCCGGTCGCGGCGTTGTCCCGGCCCCTGCCCATGTGCTTGATGATGAGATCTACCTGGAAACCACCAGCAAGTCCGTCATCACCGGTCCCTTTGCTGGGCGCTTCCGCGAGCTCCTCCACCAGACCCTGCTCGCCGCGGGCAAGACGCTGGTGCGCCCCATTCCCTCGCTCCCCCTTTCGCAATGGTCCTCCCTCGGGCCTTCGCCAAGACACCGTTCCTCTGACACGACTGCATCTCTCTCTCTCCCCCCCCCCATCCCTCCTGCTCCTGCTCCTGCTCCTGCTCCTGCTCCTGCTCCTGCTCCTCCATTCATCAGGTTGACTATGTTCGCCGCATCCACGAGCTCGGGTGCAGCGCAGTTTTCGAGATTGTCGATCCGGTCCTCGATCCGCACATCGTCGACTACGATGTGCCGGGCTACACCAACGTCGGGCATGTCATCCTCCTGGACCTGATCCGGAACAACCTGGCCGACCGTGCCGAGCTGCGCCTGCCTTTCGAGGAGACCCGGGCCTTCGCCGTGGAGTTCGGCCTGCGGCTGAAGACCCCTCTGGCCATTCTGCCCGACTGGGATACCTATGCCTCCTTCACTCGCCAGGCGAATCATGACTACTTCTTCCGGTGCCCGGCCCCGGGCCCCGGGGCACGCGTTGATCCCGGCCTGCCCGGGCGCGGAGAGCATTTGCTCTACTCGCTGGAGCCCTTCTCCATGGGCGATGGCTCGGCATCCACATATCATGTGGGGCTTCCGACCGAGGGCCTGGTGGTGGAGGACAGCAGCGGCTTCATGATCAAGCTCAAGTCCAACTACTACAATGTTTGGAAGCGCGCGCGGTCGCTGGTGCAGCAGGGGTTCGCCCAGCCGAACCCGCCGGAGCGCATCGCCAGCCGCTACAAGGCCACCATGGCCAAGGAGCCGGCGCTGATTCGGTCCTTCTTCGACTACATCCGCGACAACCACGCGGCCATCCTGGAAATTGCCCGTTCGGAGCCCTACCTTTCGCTGTCCACTCGGCGTCTTCTGTCCCAAACTTCCCCCCGGCGCTCGGATTCCATCACCCTCCTGCAGCAGTCCCTCAGCATTGTCGATCTGCGGAACATCTTTTACCGTGCCACCGGGGCCAATGACATGACCGACATCAATTCCAGCCTGACCCCCGGCGAGCAGAGCACCATCGGCCCGCAGATCCCCACCCCCACGGTCCTCCTGGTGATTACCACGCCCGGGCAGAAGCTATCGGAGCATGTTGCCGCGGATCTGGCCCGGAAGCTGCACCTGAACCCGGCCAATGCGGTCGTCCTTCCCCGGACCACGGACAAGGCCCCGGGGCACATCCTCCAGGCGGCCGATGTCAGCAAGGTGGTCACCACCGGCACCTCGCGCCGGGCCACCGGCGGTGTCTTCACCAACCCCACGGTCCTGGCCCCGGTGGATGCTCAGCATTTGGCGCCCTTCCTCAAGGCCCTCATGGGGTCGCTTAAGGACATCCCCCTGCGGCACATCTTCCTTGTGTCTCCCACGGTGGATCCGAACACTCGTGCCGATTCCCTGAGCGCTGCCTGTCGCGTCACCTTTGACCGGTCGGAGGCTGTCCTGCCGGCTGGGCAGTTTACCGCCCTTGTCGAGGGGGTGCCCGATGCCCTGGCCATGGCGGCCAAGGCGGCCGGGCTGGCTGCCAAGTCGCCCGCCATCCCGCGTCTGACCCGTCTGTCGGTCACCCTGCCGACTGGGTCCATGAAGGCTGCTGCTCGCACGGAGGACCTGGCCAACCAGGTGTTTGCCCAGCTGCAGACGCTGGAGTCGCAGCCGACCGTGTCGGTGGCGGACCTGCTGGCTTCGGAGCCCCTGACGGCTGCCGCATTGGATGTGCCGGCCTTCCACTCGGCCCTCGGCGAGGCGTTGAAGACCGCCCGCGAGGGGCGCCTGGCGCGTGGCCGGCGCCTGGTCCTGGTCATGCAGGGTGTCCCGGGCATCGGCAAGTCCACCATCGGCGACTGGCTGGCCGAGACCCTGCCTCGGTTGTCTGGCGCGCCGAAGGTTGAGCGCATCAGTCAGGACATGTGCAATGGAAAGCGCGAGCGCTTCTTCGCCCGGCTGACCGAGGCCCTCAGCCGTCCGGTGACCGCTCAGCCGCAGGTGCTGATCATCGATCGGAACAACCACACCCTGGCTCACCGTGGGGCGGTTGTGCAGCTGGTCCGGCGCGTGGCCCCGGATGCGCTGCTTGTTCTCCTGGCCCCCGGGCGTTTGCCGGATGCCGGGGCCTTCGCCGAGGGGACCGACCTGCTGGAGCACTCTCTGAAGAACCTTGTGACGCGTCGCAACGAGGAGAATGCCTCGCTCGATGCCATGCCCTTCGCCAAGCGCCGGGCCGTGGTGGCTCGCTTTGGCCAGGAGTATGAGCGTCCGGATCTTGGGCTTCTCGCCGCTGTGCAGGCCGCCACCGGGGTCGGGGGGCATTCGGTCTTTGACCTTTCCCCGGAGAGCACTCCCCTGACGACTGGGCGCTTTGGGCAGGATGGTCTCCTCTTTGACGAGTGCCTCCCGGTCCCGTATGGGGCTCCGGTGGCCGAGGTCCTGGGGCACATTTTGCGGACTCTCCAGCCGCTGGCGCACCGTCCCGGGGTCGACGCCTCTTCCAAGGACATGGTCTTTGCCCCGCTGGCCGGGCTGACGGCGGCTTTCATTGCGACGGCCACCCAGGCGGCTGCCGCCGCATGCCCTCCCCAGGCCGATGACGAGGCGCTTGGTCGTCTGGCCGAGCAGCTGGCCGATGCCAAGATCGCTGACTCTCTCCCGGAGGACCCGTTCATGCAGTCCATCGGCTGGCACAAGCCCGGGCATCCGCTGTACTTGCAGATTCTCCTGGACAAGGGGGTGTCGCGCTTCCTGCATCAGCTGTATTCCGACATGACGCCGAAGGACCTTCTCTCCAGCCTGCCGCCGCGCGATGTCTCTCTCTTCCATGTGACGCTTGTCTTCCTGGGAAACAAGTGTACGTTTGTCCGCCTTCGTTGTCCGCCTTCGCATGCACGCGCACACACGCCCCCCCCCTCCCCCCCCGAGTTTTCCACCCATCTCCTGAATATCACTTCTCACCTCGCGTTTCTGGCTCCTCTCCCCCTCTTGCCGGGATCCCCCTCCCCTCCCCCCCCCCCCTTCGTCACAAACACAGACACCCCGCCGGCCAAGCCGACTGCCGAGAGTCGCATGTTGCAGGCCATCCGTGACTTCCATGCGGCGGCTGGCGCCCCGACCACGCCCATCAAGGTTGCGCTCACCGTGGACCTCCTGGCCCTGGATCCCAAGCAGGCCGGGGCCTTCTGCGTGGCCCTGCCAGATGCCCTGCAGGCTGGCTGGACCTTCAGCAACCGGGCGCCGCACATCACCATGGGCCTTGCCCCGAGCAAGGCGCCGGTGGTGGCGGGTGCCGTCGCGGTCGCCGCCCGTGCCGGTGCCTCCTCCACTACGCGACTCCCCATTTCCCAGGCCAATATCCCGGTCTCCGTCGAGCAGGCCCCCGGGGTGAGCTTCACTGCCGACGGCCAGTTGGTCGTGACTGGCACGCTTTGCTTTGGCCCTCAGCCATCCGAGAAGTGAGCCACCTGGATTATCCCTCCAGTGGTCTGTTCTCTCTCTCTCTCTCTCTCTCTCTCTCTCTCTCTCGATCCCAGGAGAGTAGCAAATAAACATATGCCACCATCATTTTTTTTTTCGTTCGTCCTCCTCCCCCACCCCCCGCACCTGTCTCCTCATCTCTCGCCCTCTTCCCTCTCAGCAGCCTGCACGCCTCCTCCAGCCCAAGTCTCGTGGAGGAATGACACACCAGAAACACATGGGAAAAGGCCATGGGTGCATTGGGCCGGTCAGTCTCCACCCGGCGCCAGAGGAAACCAATCCCCGGTATGGGCGGGGGGTTGGGTGGGGGGGGGGGCGCTTACTCGGAGAGGCGCGGCCGCTTGCGCGTGCGCGTGCCGCTCGCCGGGGACAGCTCATTGTTCTCGTCATCCTCGTCAGTCGCCGGGTCAATGGGAGCTCCCCCATCATCCGAAGGATCGGCCACTAGGGCGGCCGCCCGGTCGGACAGCCGGCCGCGCTTGGTCGTCGGACTCGCCGGCGCCGCTCCCGGGCCCGGGTGCAGCATCATGTGAAGGTCGGTCGCCGAATCCGAGGCACCCACACGTCGAGAGGGCGTGGCCCCACCCGCCGGGACCGGGGACGGTGGGACCGCCATGCCCAAAGATGATGCCAGCCCGCTCGGCCGCCGGGGATCACTCGAGCCGCCAGCCAGGGGAGAGGCTGGCCGCAGAGGGGCTCCACCAGCCAGAGCCGCTGCCACGGCCGACGGCGACATTGGCTGGTCCAAGGAGTGGTGATCCAGGCGGAAGGGCGATTGTCCGCCGGCACTGCCCCCGATGATCGGTGATAGGTCCGCCATTCCGAAGGACAGTCGACCTGGAGCCGGGAAGCCGCCGGACCCCGGCCGCGGCGGCGAAGTGGCCGACATGCTGGCCGACATGGGCGACAGGGGAACCGGCGCAATGGCGCCAGACCGTGGGGTCGGCGGAACACGAGGGACAGATCCAGCCCCGGGAGCAGGCGATTCGCCGGGCATGCCTGCAGTGGCCGGGCGCGGTCGATGGCTGACATCCCGGCTCGCGGGGACCGGTGTGGCAGCAACGGCCAACTCTGTCGTGGGTTCCGGGCCTGGTGTGGCGGCAGCAGCCTCGATGGCTTCGGCTTCAGCGGCAGCGATGGCGGCCTGGGTTTCGGCCGCCGGGCGCGTCACGCGCCGACCCGCGCGGCCCCGACCCCGAGCCGTCCCGGTTGGGCCCGGCACCGCCGGCAGCAGGAGAGCCACCTCGCTCGACACGGAGGACAGCCACCTGCGAGTCTTATCCGTGAACAGGACAAGACCATCCACCGGGGGAAGCTTCGACCCGGGCACGCCATCGGCCGGGGCCACAGGTGCACCTCCAGCCGGCACATCCTCGCCCTTGACCTCGGGCCCGGCTTCCAGGGTGTCGTCGGCTTCGGTGGCACGTTTGCGCCCACGCGCGGTGCGGCGCTTGGGGGCCGCCGACTCGGCCAAAGTGCCCACCGAATCACCCGCCAGGCTGGCCAAGCTTGCCAGGGGGTGCGTGTGCTGTGCCAACTCCAGCAGGCGCGCGATGATGGTGGCAAACAGGGGCAGGGCCGCCTCGCCAACCACATCCCAGGCAAACACACGACATAGGCCCTGGGCCGTGGCATTGCAGAGTTCCCGCGCGGGGATTCCCTCGGCCAGGGCCACCCGCCGATCATACCGCTCCAGTGCCAGCGGCGATGCTTGGGTGTCAGGATGCCGGACGAGGGTGTCCTGCGCCGTGTACGACCCCCGCGCCAGCTCGGGAATCCCCTCCGACTGGTGGTGGTACTCGTCGTACAGGGTCTCAAACAAATGCAGCATGTCCAGGAAGGGATTCTGCACACTGACAACATTCTGGTCAGCCCCGGCAGCACCGTCCGAGAGCAGGCCATTGGTTTCGCCACTGTCCTCGACCGCCGGAGCATACGATGGCGGGTGCACCAGTGCATCTCGATGCGTCAGCAAAATGTCAAAGCAGGCGAATACACCGGTCTGCCGAGCCTCAATGGACTCCTCGGTGGCACGGGCCAGCTCGGCAAAGCTGGCGAACATTTCCGTCGCCAGGTGCACATCCAGCAGGGCCGCCGCGCCATAGGACTCGAAGGCCAGCACACGCAGCTTGGGATCCCCCGACAGGGTGTGGCACTTTACAAAGTCATTCAGCATGTCCACCGCGCCGGGAAGCTCGAACAGCGGCTACAACCGAGGGACGGCGTGCAAAGGGATGTGAGTGCCTCGGAAAAGGGCGTGGGTGCACGTGCGTCCGTGCGTGTGCCGGGCAATGGCAAAGCCTGTGCTCGTACCGTATTGATCAGGCGCAATGCGTCGCGATACAGGGTGAGGCTCTTTTCCAGGAAGATGGGCTCCAGGATCGGGCTCTCGGCAGAGAAACGCAGCATCGAATGGATGAGCTCGACACAATTGCTGCATCGCGAAGGCAATTGGAAGGGTCAGCCAGCGTGAACGGAGCAGCCGGAAGGAAAGAGCGAGAAAAGGGGCGCGCGCGCGCGCGCGCGCGAGAGAGAGAGAGAGAGAGAGAGAGAGAGAGGGAAAAAAGCAACACCAGCTTTTCCAGGGGTGCAACATACTCGACGAAGTCCAGCTCGGTCACATGGAGCTTGCACATGGACTTAACCGTCGGGGTCCAGAGACTGCTGGAAAGGGTCGGCTGGACAATAATCTTCCCCAGGAGACTCATCATGTTCATGCGACCCACCTCATCCGAAGTGTCAAGGGTCTGGCGAGGGGAGACACGTCAGGACTAACAGACCGCCGACCAGCAACACACCAAACCCAATGGCACGCACATTGCAAATGAGCAGCAGCTGGTGATAGCAGAAGGACAACTGGGCCAACTCGGTGACCGCCGACGAGGGGGACAGGGCCGGGGCGGCCGGCGGCGAACGCAACCCATGCCGACGGGCGCTGCTCTGGGTCTCGGCATTGGCCAGGCGCTTGGACCGGCGCTGGACGTCCATCGGGGTAGTTGGCGATCCGAGGCCGGGATTCCCGAGTGCCGGGGAGCCCGGGACACTGCCCCGACCTGGGGTCGACAGCGCCGACAAGTCACCGGCCGAGCTCGGCCGCGGGCTGAAATCCCCGCCGGCCGCCAGTGGCGGGCCATCGCCAGCCCCCCCCTCAACGGCCGGGTCATCCTCCGTGCTGAAGGGGTCCGTGATGACCAGGCTGGCAATGGTGGCGGCCTGCTGGCTGGGATCCGCACACAGGGTCAGGATTCGCATGAACACCTGCATGAGGGCCGTGGCCACGCGCGTCAACTCGGGAACCGCTTCGTCATAACGCGGCGAGGGCTTCTCTGAGATGTGCTCGCAGAAAGCCCGCGCTAGGAGAGCCGAGTCGGGGACCGGACTCCGCAGCAGGGTATCTGATGGAGGAGGCACAGACGGAGTCAGAAGGGGAATGAGGGCAGGCAGAAGGGGCGCACGTGCGCCGTCTGGGTCTTCGCGCCGAGGGCACACCACGCACCAATGGGCATGACAACACTTGGGTTGGCGTTGAAGAAGGCCCGCAAGGCGAGGGACAGGGTGTCAGCGTGCTCGAGCACATCAAAGTCCGAGAGGAACTGCGCACAGTGGGGGGTCGATGGACCAAAGGAGGATGGTTGGTGGTCAGCCGCAAGCAGCAAAGAGGATGGGCAAATGAACCTCCCGCGAAAGGAGACCCCCAAGCACACACGGCAGGCACATACCGACAGGAGGTTGGACTTGTAGTGGCCACGAATCCAGCCATTCAAGGCCAGGGAGCAAGCCTTGCGAATGGTCTCATCCTGATCGCGTAGACCATTGCCCAGCAGCACCACGCGCTGCTTGGGCGAAAAGAAGGTCACCTCAATCTGGGGGACAATCCGGCTGCGGAGGAAGGGGACGACCATCAGTCGGGGCCGGACGCCGGCAGAACAGGGCGGGAGCCCGGGGCAAAAGGGCGGCGACAAGGGATGCGTACACACCGGAAGAGGTACCGCCGCACGCGAGGGTCCACATCACGACTACGCTCCACGATGACATGGGAGTTACGCGGCGTCCGGTCGATGTTGTCAAGGACGGCCTTGCGCACGGATCTATGCATGTCCGCGTCATAGCCGGCGCAGTCGAGGTCAGAGACAGACAGGCAGGCAGGCAGGCAGGCAGGCGAGACAGATAGGGGGGAGGACCCGAGGAGAAAGGGAGCCGGCCGGAGGAGGGCCGACGCATATGCCCCTGGCAGACAGCCAAACACGCACCCACTCTGATCCACGCGAATGAGTTCGGAGAAGCGCCGGATGATGAGGTCCTCCTCCGGGTCCTCGGTGTTGTCCAAGATGGCCCCGCTCATGGAGATGCTCCGGGACAGAGGGGGCGGGGCCAAATTCCCGCTGTCATCGTCAAGGACACTCCCCTGGAAATTGGACAGGAAGTACACCGACTGGATGCGCACGAGCGAATCCACGTCGTTCGTCCGCGCGCCAACCCGGTCGAGCGCTTCCTCATACAGGTCAGGGCTGGGCAGAGGGGCCAGGCAAGCCCGCGCGCGTGTGCGCGTGTGAGCGTGTGTACGGGTAGGCGTGAGAAAAAGAAAGAAAGGACGCAGAGCCACGAAGAGTGAACCTGCCGAGGGAGATGTATATATATAGAGAGAGAGGAGGGGAGAGCGGGAGAGAGAGAGGACGACAAAAGATAGGAGAGGAGGGGCAAAATGGATGCACGTACTCCAGGTCGCTGATGTTGACGATCAGATACACGCATAGCTGGCAGATGCGAAAGCGGATGAGCTTATTGCGGGAGTCCACACCGCGCAGAAGGAAGCGCAACAGCGCCTCATTGTATTCAGTGCCCAGGGTGTAGTGAAGTTGGTCCTCCTCACGCAGACGCTTGGAGCGGCGGTCGGCCGTCTTGGCCGGGGGCCGGGCTTCGCCATCCTCGGCGACTGACTGGCTGGCGTCCTGCGCCACACGACTACGCTTCTGGAGAAACTCGCCGTAATTGGCAAACAGCTTGACCAGGCGCTCGACCGAGGCCTCGCGCCGCCGGATCGACAGCACTCGCAGCAGCAGCACACACATGACCTCCATGAAGGCCTCAGTGCCGTGGGTAACATGCTCCGCTCGCAGGAGGTGCAGCGCCCGCCGGGAGTTCGCTGCCGACACTTGGGCATCTTGCAGAATCTGGCTGACAGCCTGGCCGAGCGGGCTCCGCAAGCAGGCCAGCTGCTGTTGGATCTCCAGCTGCTCGGCTGAGAGGGGCTCGGGCGCGAGGGCCGTCGGGGTGGGAGGAGCGGTCGACGTCTCGGCAGTCGGCGGCTCGGGGGCGACGGCGGTCTCAACCGCCTTGCGCCTGGGAGCCATGTTGTGTCGGGGGGAGGGGGCGAGGGGAGAGTCTGTGTGCACAAGCGGTGTCGAAGGGATGGAGGCGGGGGCAGAGATTGAAGAGATGGTGGGAGGATGGAGGAGATGCACTGTCAAGCACTCACAGTTGTGCATGGTGCGCCGCGACATCAGATCCCCCCTCTCTCTGTTTCTCCGTTGAGACTTCTGGACTCCAGAGAGAGAGAGAGAGAGCGAGGGCCCGGGGTCGCCTCAACGAGAGGGCGTGTTGCAAACTGCCTCGGCCAGGGGGTGCGCTCAGCAAGTGGGGAGAGATCTTAGGATCGATTCCCAGGGCGGCGATCTTCCCCCCGTGGGGCCCCTCCTCCCGGCGGGGCACGGTCCCTTGGCCGCCTTCTCCACCGTGCAAGCGCGCACCGCGCGTGAGGGAGTCGTTCTCCTGTTCCCCCGCCCCCCCCCCCCCTCGTCTGGTTGCGATACATCAGCGCCGCTGGGCTTTTGTCTGGAAGTGCAGGAAGAAACGGTCTCAACTCATGTGATTATTGTATTCTATTGCCAACGGGCCTAGTGCGCTGGGATCTCGGTGCGCCGGGGTGTACAGAGACGCGTGGTACACATGGGCGCATGCCGCACGCGCGTGTGGATGTGCACGTTTGTTTGTTTGTCTGTATGTATGTGTGTGTGTGTGTGTGTGTGTGTGTGTGTGTGCGCGCATGCGCGGTGAGGTGATTTGAGCATGGGCTTGGGAGCTGGCATCCCCTTCCCCTCTTGTCTCACCGGTACTCTGAGCCGGCTAAGATGACGAGGGAAGAGGGAGGGAAGGACGAAGGAGGACAAGTCTCATTGGGCGCTCCTCACCGCAAGCGCGCGCGCGCACGCGCACACACACACACACACACACACACACGCGCGCAACACACCTCTCAGACGGTCTTGTTCGAGGCCAGGAGCTTCTGCACGAGCTTGCGCGAGCGCGAGTGAGCGCCACCCTTCTTGCCGGCAGCCGGACGCTTGAGGGCGCCCGCCACCGCCTTGGATCGAGAGGCCTCCACGGCCACAAGCTTGTCGAGGGTCATGGCCGGGGCAGAGCCCGCCTCCTGCGAGCTGGTCAGCTTCCCAAGGGAGTCCATCCCGCGAGAGAGGGTTCGCTTGATGGCGCGCAGACGCGACGCGTGGGCATTCTTCGCGCGCAGGGCTTGGGTCTGGGAGTCTGAGTAGTTGGAAAAGAAAAGCGGCGCGCCTGACCCGGTGCGGGCATTGGCTGTGATGCGAGCGAAGGAAGGGAAGGCGCCGGGGAGATGAGCCGACAGGGAGGCCGTTAGACAGGCGATGGAGGCGCCAAAAGCCCATGCAAAAGCCCGAAGGGGGAAGGGGAAAAAAAAAAGGAAAAGAAGAAAAAAGAAGCCCACCACGCACCAGCCGGAGTGCGATGCGAAGACCGACTGAGAGCGGCATTGCGGAAGTGCATGGCCTTGTCAACACGGCGCTTGTCAATGGGCGGAGCCAGCAGAGCAGCCCCGGGAACAGTCGCGCCATCATCCTCATCGTCATCGAACACCACCACCTGCGTCCGATCGCCGAGCTTACGCGCGATCACCTGGCCGATGGAGGTCGACGAAGCAGCGCGCTGCTGACGGGCAAAGTCCTCCGAAAAGGCATCCCGCGCGGCAGTCGCCTGCTGACGCTCCTCCAGCCCGGCATCATAGGCCACCGCTTGCTCCAGCAGACCGAGGTCCAGCTCGGTGGTCGCCGGAAGCGGGGCCGACGCCACCGAAGGGGCATCCTCAGACTCGGAGTCCGAACCAGCCGGCCCAGCGGCACTCAGCTCCAGGGCCTGCTGACGGCGGGTCTTGGCCTCGCGCTGCCGACGATTGCGCTCCTCGATGGCCACCAGGCGCCGGATGGCCGCCTCCTTGGCCAGGCGCGAAGCGGCACGCTCCTTCAGCAGCAGCTCCTTGGCCGAGGCGGTGGAGATCGAGGTCGACACGCTCTCCGGCGCGGCATCGTCATCCTCATCGTCTGAAATCGGGGCATAGATGGAAGAGTACTGGCTGAAGGGCTTGGCCACCGTCGGAACGGGAACCAGAGGAACTGCATCATCGTCATCATCGTCGCTGTCAAAGCGAGTGACAGTCGGCTTCGCCGCCTCCTGAGCCGGGGCTTCTTCCTTGACAGGGGTTTGCTTCGCCTTCTTTGCAGCTGGCGAGGCGACGGCGGTGGCCTTACGCTTGTTGCCAGCCGGAGTAGCAGGAGTTTCGGCAACAGTAGAGGCCTCCTCAGTGGTGGGGGCCGCATCTACAGTGGTAGTGCCATTGGTAGCAGGAGTCCCGGTAACAGCGGAAGTCTCAGCAACAACGGGAGTCTCGGCAGTAGCAGAAGTCTCGGTAGAAGTGGGAGTCTCGGCAGCAGCGGGAGTCTCGGCAGCAGCGGGAGTCTCGGTAGAAGTGGGGGCCTCAACGTCAGCCGGAGTCTCGACCTCAGCTGGGAGATCATCAGTCTTCTTCGCCAGAGGCTGCTTGCGACCAGTGGCCTTGGGGGTGGCGGCGGCCTTCGGGGTGGCCGGGGTCTTCGGGGTGGCCGGGGTCTTCGCGGCCCTCGGAGTGGTGGCCCGAGGGGTGGCAGCCCGAGAGGTAGCAGCCCGAAGGGTAGCAGCCCGGGGAGTGGTGGCAGCGTTGGGGGTGGTTGCAGACTTCATAGTGGCAGCCCTCCGTGGATTGGTCCGCTTCGGGGTCTCGTTCTCCATGGTTAAAGTTGTGGAAGAGGGGGAGCAGGGAGGAGAGCAGAGAGGTGGGCGAGGAAAGGTTATGTGCGAGTAGAACGAGAGAGGAAGAGAGGAAGAGAGGGAGAGATGAGGGGGGACTTATTGAAAGGATGTGTTCAGAGTCATCAACGATCAAGCAGTGCCTCTTCACCCTCCTTGTGAAGTGGTGTGCCACTGTGGCTCGCCACTGGCAGGCTCCACCACAGAGGCGCGGCCTCAGGCACGGGCGGGGGGGGGGGGGGGGGCACGCCTCACGGGCTCGGGGTCAAGATCTCTCCGGTCTGGTCCGGGGCAAAGGCATGCCCGCGCGGGTCTACCCCCCCCCCCCCCCCCCCCCCCCCCCCCCCCCCAGAGCCGGCGAGCGGGGGAAAAGGGCCGCGGATGCCATGATGTCGCCCGAACACATGGAGGAGCACGTGTACACGTGATACAAATACACCTGCAGAGCCTACCCCACAGGTATGCTCCTCTTTTGCCAGGAGTGAGAGGCTGAAGGGGGGGCGGAATCGAGTGAGGCCAGAGGAGGTGTGTGTATGTGTGTGCGTGTGGGTGGGCTTATATTTCACTGACAGTGCTATAGGACGTAATTCCAAAGCCAGCCTAGAGCGCCGTCTGGAAGTGGTTCCGGAAGAAACGCAGACCTTGGACACTTTCGTCCCGACAGAGGAGCCCGGTGCGCTCGGCAAGCTATTCATCGGTCACAAAGCGACGTGCGAGATGTACAGACATTGCGTGTGTGTGTGTGTGTGTGTGTGTGTGTGTGTGTACACGTGTTAGCAGGCGTTCCACAAGATGTCTCGGCCATGGCGCCGGGATGGGTCAGCAAGGCGCACCATGAGGAACTCTTGCGCCAGAATAATACCAACGCGCTCGGCCACCGCAACATCAGCCGGAGTAACGCCGGTCGCAGCATCAGGGGACTCATTGTCGGGGAAAAGATTCAGCACACGGTCGACCACGGCATCATCGGTGAAGGTGTCCGCATTCAGCACCAGCACCACGCCACTGGGAAGCCGGCGCGTGGCAAAACGCCCGCTCCCGGTCGAGGAGACCGAGGGGAGAAGATCCGCCGCGCGAGCCAGATCGGCCGGGGAAACCAGAGCTGCGCATTTCCAAGCCACCCAAGAGAGGAGGAGAAGGAGGGGGTGTGTGCGTGTGTGCGTGCGTGAGAGAGAGAGACAAAGGAAAGGACAGGGGGGCTCGCCATGTGGAATCTGGCCAGGGGAGCCGGGAGCACGTATACGCACCTCCAGCACCGCGAGCGCGATTGAAGTCACAGAAGAGATCGGTCAATGTGATTGCCTGGACATTCTTGCGCTGCAGTAGGCGGCCCACGAAGGAGGAAAGCTCGCGACTAAGAGCCTGCCAGTAGTCTCCACCGGCGGTGTCGCTAGCAAGATTGGCGTGTCAGTTCGGAGGGGGAGTGGGAGGAGGGGGGCGTGGCGGGAGATGGATGGCAGGGCTCCTCTGCAGCATCATACCGGGTGACAGGACTCGTGATGCCCAAGTCCTGGAGGTAATCCCGGACACACGATGACTCTTGGTCAAGGGAGTCCGTGCTTTCTTCGCCATGCTCCTCGGCCTGCTGACGCTTCAGGCGGACATTGTGGGCCTTGACCAGCTCGACCTATTTGCCCAAATATATGTCCCCACAAGGGGGTGCGTGGGGAGGGGCATGCATGAATGCAGGACAGGGGCCAACAGCGAGGCAGGGGTTAAATGGTGAAATGGAGAGGCGCCAGGAGGAAACCCCACGTACAATGGCCTGTGCGCGGAACATGAGTGTTTCGAGGTCCGATGCTTCGGTGTTGACGGTCTCCAGCGCGCGTTGACGGCTGGCCGCGGCCGCGGCCATGGCCTGAGCAATGCCCGACTGCCGTGTGCTGGTTGTGTTGCGCGAGCGCTCATCATTGAGATGTTGCTACCATGGGGGGCGGAGGTGAGCGACCTCCACGAGGCAGATGCAGCATCGGTGGAGGCAGGGACAGAGGCCGAGCGGTGACGTACCACGGCCTGGCGTAGCCAGTCCCGACGCTGAAGGGCCTTCTCCAGGGCGGCCAGGAAGGCCGGTTGCCCACCGGCACGGAAAGACAGGTGAATTTGTTGGCCCCAGTCAACTTGGTTGGGGAGGGTGGCGGCGATGCGCGGCTCCACCAGTCGCACAAGTTGCCGGGCACTGGGGGGGAAGCAACCAGCGTCAGAGCCGACACAAGGAGGCGCCGCGAAAAAAAAAACAAACAAACCCCACGGTCAAAGGGCCAGGGGGAAGTTCACCCAAGAGCAGGCGCACCTTTGCCCGGAGGGGGATGATTGAACCAAGGAATGGATCGTGCTAGCTGGCTGGAAGTCCGGCAAAAGGCAGCGCACACGAAGGACCCGCTCGTCGAAGCGCTCCAACCGGGTGTCCTGTCCACTTGACTCTTGTTGATGGTGGCCAAGGAACGATGTGAAGTCCGCATCGCCCACCAGCGGCGGGTCCACCGAGAGCAGGACCCGCGCCGACTTGAAGGGCATGGCGATGCGCCGGCCGAGAGCCCGAACCCGGTCCAGTTCCAGAAACCAAGAGGCCCGCCCGGGCGTGGGGGTGCCATCGGCACTGGCCTCGGTGAAGAGCACCCGGTGGCTGGTGAGCGTCGCGGTGACCGGGTGGGAGGCAGGGCTTTTGGCGTTCCTGTGAGGTCGATTGGAAGGGCCCAGTTAGTGGTCGAGTGAGGTGTGGCCCGGCCCGAGTCGGGCCCCGGGAGAAGCACCAGCAAGCATCGCACCCAAAGTACAGGGCAATATCTGCCTGCGAGTGGAGGACCACTTCGCGATCAGCACGAATGCCCGCCGGAATCGGATCCCCGGCTGCGGGGGTCCCGGCAGCCGGGCCCACACGCCGCAGCGATGGATGGCTTGGATGATGTCCGGCGCAAAGGGCACTTACATCGGCCGCCTGCTGCTCAAGGGCTCGCGTAAATTGGAAGGGGTCTGCCAGGGGGATGTCATCGAAGGAGGATACAGCCGCCTGTGAGGAAACCGCCATGGCCGATAGCGAGGGAAGCAGAGTCTCGGTGGGCGGGGCAGCAGCCGGGACTGTGGCAGCCGCCGGGGCCGCGCCAGACATGGTAGTCGTCATGGTCGGCGGTCCGGATGCTGTTGGTGTGGCTGTGGAAGGGGTGTTAGGCCGCGCAAAGTTTTCATACGGATTAAAGGCCGGAGTTGCGTGCTGCCCGCCGATGCCTGGCGGGGCTTGGGAGGATGCCGCGGTATAGGGATTGTGCGGCTGCTGCGGCTGCGGCTGCGGCTGCTGCGAGTGCGGCGACATTTGCTGCTGGTAAGGTGATGGCCGGGCGGGAGGCTCGCGCTTGGGATCTGAGGTGTATGGCGTGGGGGCGGGACTCGGGGTCGAGGAATATGGCGTCGGGGGCCCCTGCGAGGCTGGGAAGGAGGTTGACGAGGGCACGGTGCCGGTGGCGTAGGGGCTCGAAACGACGGGCACCGTGGGCGTGCCCGCGGCCAAAGACCCGGTGCTGGTGGAGTAGGGACTGGCGACCACCGGAGCGGTGGCCGAGTATGGAGCGCCAGGTGGCGGCGCGGTCGGGGCCGCTGTGGCCGGTGCGGCGTAGGGATTGCTCGGCGCCGCCGTGGCCGATGTATTATACGGGTTGCTTGGCGTGGCCGGAGTGAATGAGCCCGAGCCGTAGGGGCTGTGGGTGCTTCCACCAGGGACCGGGGCGTACGGCGAGCCACCTGGCACCGGGCCGGCGTAGGATGGATTGCCGCCACTGCCGCCGCCGCCGCCGCCGCCGCCACCAGCGGCCGGGGCATATGGAGTCCCGGCATTGCCGCTGGCAGCCGGGGCATACGGACCTGGAGCGCCTGTGGCTGGGTTGCCGGCGGCCGGAGCATAGGGTCCTGCCATGTATGGTCCCGAGGGATAGGGGGTGGCTCCGGGTGGCGAGTAAGGCCCAGTGGTCGATCCGTAGGGCGAATAGGGGCCCGAAGGGGGGGCCATTTGGCTGCCGGTGGGATTGTACAGGCCACTCGGCCCGGGAGCAGGGGCATAGTATGGCCCGGATCCGGAGGAGGGCTGCGCGAGTCCCGTGGACCCATGATAGCTGGATGACGGCCGCGCCGGGGCCGGGGCCGGGGCCGGGGCATGGCCATACGGCGGGTAGGGGGCGGGGTTGGCGCCGGGCGTCGCGCCGTAAGGCCCAGCCGGGGGGTAGGGCGCCGCGCCTGGGTAGGCACCGTACGGCGAGGGGCCTGGTGGCGGAGCGCCATAGTATGGTGCCTGTCCCGTGCCGTAAGGTGAGTAGGGATTACTCATGATTGATGGGGGGGGGGGGGGGGGGGAAGGGAGGACCAAGGGGATGAAGGGTGGCGAGAGAGAGAGGAGGGAGCAGGGAGGGAGCAAAGAGGGGGCAAGGAGGACGAGGAGGAGACTGGAGCGTGTGCGTGCAGGTAGGTAGATCTCGACACTGGCCGGGCTGGCAGGCGCGATCCAGCTGGCCTGGAATGCCAAATATGGTGACATCCAGCCGCCATCTCCCGGCAGTCCCTCCGTCGGTGGAAGAGGGGCCCGGCCCTGGGCGGCAAGCACAAGTGCCGGCGCGAGGGCACCGTTTGATCCCCCTCGGACCGTCTTTTTTTTTTGTCCCCTCCCTGGCCAGGCCGGAGATTCAAGAGGGCGGGTGTCGGGAGAGAACAAGGGTGCGAGCCCCGGGGTGTGATGATGTAGCCCCTTCTCGGCGGAGGGCCGCCGGGGGGAGGGGCCGGGGGTGTTTAGCGAGGTCAGTTGGCAGGGGCGTGTACCCCCGCACTCGGGGGCGTGATGTGCACGCCTATGTGTCCACCAAAGTATCACGCCCGCTGGCGGAGCGCTCGGCGCTCCCCGGTATCAGTTACGCCGCGGATGTCGGGTATCAGTTAATGCACAGCAGGGGCCGGTCACCGGGCTGCGCGTGGGCACCTCTTCCCGCTAACTTGGTCGTCGCCGCCCCCATTCGGGGCCCGTCCGGTTGTTCTGGGACCGGCCCAAGCGTGAGATCGGTCTAGGCGCGCGTGCTTGGCCCCAGGGTGTGGAGGCGAGGGGGCCAGAGGAGCGGGGGCGCCTGCGTGCCCATGTTTGTGTTGGTACGTGGTGTACGTGTGTGGTTGTGGTTTTCAGTCATCATGGGGCCCAAGTGCGTGGGTCGCCCCGGCGCACACGGTGTCATGCCAGAGGAGGGCCACACCTGGGTGCCTGTTTTTTTTTTTGCCCAAGCTCCCTCGCCGCGGGGGGAGCGGGGGCCGGCCGGGGGCGGGCACCTCGTTGTAACCGCGCCTGCCTGGTGATGGCGCGAGCACAAGCCCGGTGTGCTGGGGCGATCTGCCCCCTCCGGGGGAGGGGGAAGGTTGCTGGCGAGTAGATCTCCCGCCAGGGGGGTGAGAAAATAAAATAAGATAAACAGCGCCCATATTTGTGGCCGAAAGACTCGCTCCACACCCGGCATTCTCCCTGCTCCTGCTCCGTGTCATCCTTGAATCGCATTTCCATCCCCCGCCCCCCCCCTCCCCCCCCCCTGCCGAACACTTCATCCCTCTTGGTGCAACGCACTGCCCCCTTCCCCCTTTCCCTGACCGCCCGCCATGGCCACCGAGTACTCTCCCCTGGCGGCTGATGTCTACTCGCACGCCTCGCTGGAGGGGTCGGCCAATCAGCATGCGCAGGACACGGCCGACTGGCGTGGAAGCACGTCCAGCGCTTCTGGCGTCGCCGGCACCGCGCCCGACCACGACAGCAAGCCCTCGAAGAAGATCTACATTGTGGTGGGCATTTTCTTCACCGTCCTCATCGCGGCCGGCGTCATGATGTGCATCATGCTGATTGATACTCTGACCGACCCGGAGGCGCGCTACGCGCATCTGAAGAACTTCTGCAGCCATGTGGGTCCCATTTCCAAGGCCGAGCTTTCCACTCGCCGGGCCCGCCTGGCCGAGGAGATGGTGCGCTGGACCCTCGCTCTCCTTGCCCTTCTCCTGCCCGCCCTTTCCCTGCCTGCCGCTCTCGTGTCCTTCTTTTTTTTTTTTTTTTTTGCCCGCCGCGTGCGTCGTCCAGTCTTCCTTCCTCGCGCGGCCGCTGACCACCCGGCCAATTCCCACCACCATAGGCTCATGCCGATGTGGATGTCTTCGTGGCCGAGGCCGGAAGCACTCTCTTCTATCTGACCGGCGCGGCCTGGGAGCAAAGTGAGCGCCCTTTCCTGGTGGTCTTGTCGCGCCTGGACAATTCGTCGGCCGACCCGCGCCAGCACGAGTACCTGGTCGTGTCTCCGGCCTTCGAGCATGACAAGGCCGTGGAGGAAGTTGGCCCGGGGGTTTCGCTGGTCTACTACCAGGAGGACCAGTCGCCGTATGCCGTGTTGACCAAGCACCTGGGCCTGGACGCCGGCACCGGGGCCCATGTGGTGGTGGACCGCGATGCACGGGGCTTCGTGCACTTCGGCCTGGCCGGAGCCCTGGCCCCGGGGCACACCGCCTCTTCCGACAATGGCGGGGCCTTGGTGCGACAGGTGCGTGGCATCAAGTCCACCGCCGAGGTGGCCATCATGCGCTGTGCCAATCTGGCCACCAAGGCCGCCATCCGGGCGGTGCTGGAGTCGGTCAAGGGGTCCACCACGCAGGCCGACGTTTCGGCTCGCATTGCCACCGCCCTCGAGATCGCCGGGCTCAGCAACACCTGGTCCATTGCGCTGTTTGGCCCGAATGCCGCGGCGCCGCATGGCATCGCCGGCAATGCCGGGCTCCGCCTGACCAAGGGCATGATGATTCTCCTGGATGCCGGCGGTCAGCTCCATGGGTACCAGTCGGACATCACCCGTACGGTGGTCTGGCCGCTGGGGGCCACCACCAGCGCCGATGGCCCGGAGCACTTTGCCCGGACGACGCTAGTTTGGGAAACGGTGCGCGATGCGCACATCGCCGCCCTGGCCGCCATTCGCCCTGGCGCCCTGGCGTCCGATGTCGACGCCGCGGCGCGGCGCGTGGTCCAGGCCGCCGGCTTCGGTGGCGACTACGAGGCCTTCACCCATCGTCTAGGCCACGGGATTGGCATCGATGGCCATGAGGACCCGTACATGAACCGCGGCAATGCCGAGGAGATTCAGGTGGGCCACTGTTTCTCCGTCGAGCCGGGCATCTACCTCAAGGATGAAGTGCGTCGGCACAGTCCGGCTCCGGGGTTTGCCGCCGGTGGTGGTTTTCCTTTCTCGCCCCTCCCTGACCTTCTTCTGACCCACCTGCTCCCTGGCCGCTCTGGTCCTTCTCTCTCCCCTCCTCCCTCGCGGCGCTTCACGTGTGGCATCTTCCTTCCCCCGTGTAGATGGGTGTCCGCATCGAGGACATTGTGTGTGTGACCAACTCCACCGCCCCCTACTACGAGCTGTTTGGCGCGACGTCGTATCTGCTGCAGGACCCTCTCAAGGACCATTGAGAGGACAGGCCGTGCATTGCTGGCGCCTCGTGCTTCCACACTGTTGCCCCCCCCC
>NW_009242971.1:4259151-4264110 GCF_000388065.1 Fonticula alba | reverse complement strand
CCCCCCTACCTACCCCCCCTCCCTCCCTCCCCCGTGTAATACAGGCCGTGAAGAGGGTAAACGCCCAGGAGGACTGGGGCAGAGAAGGAAAGATACATATTGAATTCGGGAGCAATGTTGTCCCATTTCCCCCCGCATATGTCACACGGCGGGCGGCACTGTTGTCGGTGCCATGGGCGAGGGGAAGCGAAGAATCACCTCACCAGCGGAAGCAGCAAAGGGGGCACCTCCCCAGCCCGGGTCAGGGGAGGTCCAATGGACGCAGGCGCACAGCCAGCACGTGTCGACTGCCTACTTGCGACGAACCGGCCCGTCAAACTCGGAGATCCCGGCATTGGCACCACGGGGGGGAGGAGTGGCCCGCGTGGGATCCATGAAGCGGTTGGTCGACACCAGGTCATGGTTGAGCGACAGAGACACCGGCGCAATGCGGCGCGAGGTGTTGGTGAAGGAGTACAGCGACCCGAAGTCCAGAATGGCCGAGTTCTGCTGGGAGACAGTGTACTCGTCAAGGTGCCCGCGCAGCACGGCACGCATGGACCAGCGGATCATCAGGTTGCCGACACTGAGCGCGAGAGTGGCACCCAGGGAGGTTGCCAGGAAGGGCAAAGAGGCCGCGAGAGGGAGTTAGCAGATGGCGCAAATGTGTCCAGGCAGCAAAGTGCCAAAAAGGGCGGGAGAGGGGAAGGGAAGGGGAGGCGAGCGTGGCACGCACGTGGCGATGATGGAGCGCTCAACCTTGTCACCGACACTGAAGTAGGCGTTGGTGAAGGCGGCCGACGACGAACGGAGGAGCTGCTTCAAGTGCAGGGGCTTGAGCATCAGGCGGATGGCCACCGGCTTGCGGTCCTTGGGGATGACCTTGGAGAAGCCGTTGGCCGCAGCCTTGGTATCGGCATAGGAGTTGTTGATCAGCAGCACGCAATCCGTGAAGGCCAGGAGGATGTAGTTCCCGTCGGCGGTGACATCGCAGCTGACAACACGGCCTTCAAGCCGGGAAGCGGGGACGAAAGCAGGGGCGGGAGCAGGAGCCGGAGCAGGAACGGCCAGACAGATACGGGCACCAGGGAGGCAGGTTAGCGAGGAGCCAGAGCCACAAACGGCGGAGGAACGAGAAGCAAAAGAAAGGGGCCCACGGGCGAGGGAGCGCACCCGGCAGCGGCTTGTAGAGGTTCTTGGCACGGATGTCCGGCTTGTCGTAGAGGCGCAGAGTGCCATCCTGGCTGACGGCCAGAATGTGGCCGTCGTTGGTGGTGCACACCTGCAGGAAGTTGGTCCGAGTGGAGTCCTTGTACTCCATGCTAAGGTGGATGGGGCAGTCACACAGAGGTTAGCGGCGCCCGTGTGGCAGGAAGGGCGAAGAGGGCGTCGGGGGGGGGGGAGCGAGACGAGCCCAAGCGGGCGGGCCGGCAGTCCGGCCGAGGAACAAGGCAGCCATGGGGGGGGGGAGGGGGGGAGGGGGCATTCTTTGCCGGCTCGGCGGCCGAGGCACGTACCCGACACCAGTGTCGACCTTGGCCACACGCGAATCCAGGATGTGGAGCTTGTTCTTGCTGATACCGACGAAGGTCTTCTCGTCGGACATCTGGGAGAACTTGCTCCGGCCGCTGAGGGCGCGGATGGTCTGGGACGGGGCCTCCTGAGTGCAAGTCAGGCGCATGGCCGGGATGTCAGTCACGGGAGGGGCCTGCGGGATTGTGCCGACACAAAAGAGCAAAAGAAAAAGAAAGGCCCCCGACAGCCAACATCGGCATATGGTGGCCGCCATCGCCGCCGCCGCCGCCGCAGATTATGCCCCATCATGGGAAGGAGGCGGCGCCCACGTCAGCAGCAGCAGCAGCAGCAGCAAGCACGCACATATTCCGTCACCACACCAGTCTCGATATCCATCTTGCTGAAGCCGTCCGTCAGCAGGGCAATCGAGCGGGCATTGTCGGCCACCACCATCTGCGAAGGGGTGATGGCCTTCTTTTTCGAGTCGGTCAGCTGGTGCACGCCCTGGAAGGCCACACCATCGGTGTCGGCCAGCTCGGCCGGCGACAGGTCATACAGGTGGCGGTAAATGCCGACCTGCGACCCGCGCAGGATGTAGCTGCGCTGGGCGTCCCCGCTGTAGCCGACCACCAGATCGTGTCCGGTCCCCGGGGCCAGAACGGTGGCCAGGAACTTGCGCTCGGCCTCCGACCGGCGCTGGTTCTTGAGGCGCTCGCTCCGGCGCAGGCGCGCCGCCGGGACCTGCTCCTCCTCCTCCTCGTCATCGCTATCGCTCTCGTCGCTGTCATCGGCAGCCGCCGAGCGCCGGGAGGGCCGAACAGCGCCCTTGACATCGGGCTCGTCCTCGTCGCTGCTATCCTCGTCTTCAGAGGACTCGAAGTCGCGAATGTACTGCTCATGCACAAGGGGGCCCTCGCCGGCGCCCCCGGCCTTGATCAGGCCATGCGTGGCCGGGTCCACCTCCATCGGCGCGAAGAAGGCGCTGTCGTCATCGACACTGAGCATGGCATTCCGCTGGAGGCCCTTGCTGATCTGCGTGCGCAGGGTGACCAGTTGGTCGCGATCCCCGGCCCGCAGGCCCCAGCAGACCATGACATTCTCCGAGGGGAAGGTCAGGAAGGCGAAGTCCATGTTGTACTGAGAGACGTGGCAGCCATGTGGTCGGTGGCAAAGGGGACGGCGAAGGTCAGCGAACAAGCACCCCCCACCGTGGGAAAAGAGCCCCGGCATTCGCAGCACCAAGCGGAAGAGGAGCCACGTACCGCCTCCAGCCCGCCAAAGTCAATGCGCAGCTCCGGCGACAGGGGCTCACGGACGACCTCCTCGCCGGAGTTGACCTTCAGGCTGAGGTAGGCTGTGTCGGGCAGCGGGCAAGTTAGAGGGCCATTCACCGGACGAACGGGGCAGCATTTGGGGATGCCCAAATGACGCACTGATCTTGGACTTCTTGTCGACAAAAAGCGTCAGGGTGGAGTCCGGCCGGTAGGGGACGAAGGCCTGCTCGTGGAAGAGAGCAATGTCCACCGCATACTCGGCCACCTTCTCGGACACAAAGCCGGCCGGCATCCGGCAGAGGGCAATCATCGGCTGGATGCTCCTGGGGGCGCGAGCGGGAGGAGTCGAAGTCAGGGCCGAGTCGAGGAAAAGGGCGAAGAAGCCGAAAGAAGAAGGGGCGGATGGGAAGACAAAAGGGGGAGAGATGGATAAGGGCGTACTTCTGGGGCTATCAATCCCCAAGCAGAGGGATGCAGAGGCATGATCAGTGACATGTGCGGGGAGGAAAAAGAGGAGGAAAGGAAAGAGAAGCAGGGATCTTGCGTAGTGGGCGTGTAGGTGGCACAGGTTGACACGCACATTTTCAATGGCGTCGGCAAACTCATCGTTGTCGGAGTCGCTCTGCTCGCAGGCCTCCTTGAGCGAGCGGAAGCCACGAAGCTCCTCCAGCTGCTGGGCGGTGGGCCGAGAGCCAGCGGCACCAGGCTGGCGGACACGCCACAAGCCCTGGAGAAGGACCTTGTCGATCGCGGGCAAGGCCATCTCCGGCGCGCCGGAGGCCACGATGAAGTAATAGATGATCGTGGAGCTGGCACCCTGCGCAGGAGGGAAGACACATGGGGAGAGATGGAGGGACAGAGGAGGGGACAGGGTGCGTGTGTGTGTGTGTGTGTGTGTGTGTGTGTGTGTGCGGAGGAGAGGGGGGCAGGGGGCAGGGCAATTAGCGTGTGGGACAAGGACGGGGAGGGGACTGGAGAGGCAAGGGAGGCGAAGGGGCAGGCGCAACATGACAAGCGACGCACCTCATCGGTCGAGCCAGCAGTGCGCAGGACCAGGGACTTGCCGATGCAGTTGTACTCGATCACATCAGACAGCGGAATGATGATCTTCTCTGTGGATGTATCCCGATGCAAGAGGGAGGAGCGACGGGGTGGGTGAGTGGGAGTCGTAGCAGGGGAGCACATGGAGGAAGGGGGGGGGGAGGGGGAGAAGGATGAGCATGGGCATGGGTATCGGCATGAGGAGGTGGTGGAGGAGGAGGAGGAGGAGGAGAAGGTGGGCATGACGCACGCGTGGCATTGATGTCAACCATGAGCGAGTCGGCGCCGTTGAAGGCCTTGCGCGCCAGGATGGTGTCCTCGCAGCTATGCCGCAATGGAGAGAGTCAGTCAGAGGGGGAGCTGTCAAGGTGGCTGGCAGGGAGACATATGGGCGGTGCCGCGTACACAGTGGACTCCTGACCGCCAAGGCCATCGGAAACCATCACCCTGGAAAGGGCCACGGTGAAGTCGTCAGTGCTGTTGCTTGTGCCGGACTCGGACTTGCTGTTCTTCCGGTCGGCGGGGGGGCGCTCGCCGCGGAGCAGGGCGGGCAGAGAAGACATGGTTGCGTGTGTACGCGCTTTGAGGGGAGGGAAGGGGGGGGGGGAGGGGGGAGAGAGGGTGTGTGGAAAAGTAGAACACAGGGGAGAGGAGCCAAAAGGAGGGTGCTGGTGAAGTTGCCTCGGACTCCTCAGGCGGGTGTTTCTTTGGATGGCCCGCAGGCCGCCGGACGCGGCCCCGCCCCCCCCCCCCCCCCCCCCAGTATTCGCTCGGGGGAGGGACATGTCTGCCCAGGGCGGGCAATCTCACCAAAGGAGAAGGTCCATAACCGTGGATGTTTAAAATTGCGCGCAGCGGCGGATGATTCAAGAAAAATGATCGACGCGTCTTTCAATGGCAGGAGCCCCGCAAGCAGGGGGGCTTGGAGACCTGAAGCTAGTCTAGAGACGCGTTCCCCCTCCCCCGTCCGCGGGCAAAGGGCGAGCATGATCCGTTCCTGCGCAACCAGACTGCTCGGGGTAAGTGGCCGGGGCAGTCATCACGCTGATCGTCACATGATGCGCACACACGTGCCACCGAGCCGATCACTTTTCGGGCGGTCGATTGTGTGGCTTTGCTCAAACGATCGGCCCGCGTATGCCCCCCACCC
>NW_009242971.1:4248210-4259066 GCF_000388065.1 Fonticula alba | reverse complement strand
CAGCATGGCCGCCGAACCGGAAAACGAACCGAGGTACGTTGTCGCCGCCTCCCTGCCGCGCCGGATGCCGTCTCCTCACCTGCCGGGCCTGATCCCGCGCCAGCCCCCCGGAGGAGGTGCCCGACGATTTTGACGTCATGGACCAGGTCGAGAGCGCTCTCGGCTTGTCGGTGGACATCGACGGGAATGTGGTGCCGGTCCGAGAAAAGACCCCGCAAGTCCGACGCGTGGGCGCCCGTTGTGCTCACTGTTCCAGTCCCCGGGTGAGCGACATCCTCAGCCGGTGGTTCGAGCTGATCGTCTGCACTGGCTGTGTTCGTGCCCGGCCCGAGCTGTACTCCTTGCATTCGAAGACCGCCGCCAAAGAGGTATGCACTCGGTCTGGAGACCTATTTCCCCCCCCCCCCCCACCCTCTCTCTCTCTCTCTCCCTCTCCCTCTCCCTCGCCCTGCACCTCCCTCGGCCTCTGCACAGCGAGGCACGCTCGTGTGTGACACGTGGAATATTCACCCACCTGTGCGCCGAGCAGGAATATCTCCTCGCCGACGAGGACCTCTCGGAGCTTCCGTTCATGATGCGCGCCAACAGCCGGCACCCCAGCTGGGCCCCGGTGCAGCTGTTTCTGGCCAAGCACCTGCACATTCAGGCCCTCCGGAAGCACGGCGGCACCGAGGAGAGTCTGATGCAGGCATTTGAGGAGCGCGAGCGGCGGCGCACTCTCCTCCGACAATCGCGCGGCCGGCTGCCCCAGCGCCTGCACTTCACACAGGATGGTGCGCCAGTGTGGTCCACTCCGCGCCGCGGCTGCAGCCGCTTGCTGTGCCGCCATGCATGTGCTGACTCTCCCTTGCCCGTGTGCCAAGTGGATCTTTCGGGCACCGAGTCGGCGCCTCCGGCCGATCTGCTGAGCGATCCCCTGGAGCATCGCCACGACTGGCGTGAGGAGACTTCGATCGATGGCGAGACGGCGGTGGTGTGCTCGACATGCCGGGTCCCGGCGTCCGGGCATGTCCGGCGGCGATCTCCCTCCCCGGGCCCCGGGTCACCGCCAGATCGCAAGCGAGCCAACCGGCGCGGTCAGGCCGCCCAGCCCACATGGACCCGGGGTTCCGAGGCGGCATTGGTTTCGCCGGGCCCGGCGGCGGCCGAGGCGCCGGGGGCCCCTCTGTTCGGGCACTTCGATCTCTCCTCCGGTTCTGATACCGACTGATCACAAGGACCGGGGCGGGAGCCAATACTTAACTCTATGGATCCGAATTCCAAGCACGACGCCCTCGCCGCTCTTGTCTGGCGTCTTTTTTTTTTTTTTTTTTTCGGGGCTCCTTTTCCCGCCGCCGCCCCGGCATGGGGTGTTGCGGCCCCGGGCGCCTCTCGGGTCTATCGGACGCGAATGGACCCTTGCGTGGGGTGGTGCGGGAAAGAGAGAGCGTGGATGGGACCGCCTCGGGCGCCGAGCGTCGGGGCGACGGTGGGTGGGCAAAAGGCGGATGGGGGTGGCACATGGACCTGGGCCACCCGTTCCAGGGGGCGGGGGGCGGGGGGCGGGGGACGGGGGGGGATCGCCCAGACCGCCGTCCCATGCTGGGGGATTTTTCTTAATACCTGCCACGCGCACTTGCCCGGGCTCTGTCCCACACTCGGGCCGGTGCACGGGAGGGTGGGTGGTGTAAGCATGTTCGGGGGGCCGGGCCTGATGCTGCGCCAGCCCTCTTGGGAGCAGCGCTCCCGCCGTGAGGGCGACCGGGCGACGGACTCTCCTTCTCTTCTCCTCCGGGGGACCCTGGGCCGGGCCGTGTGTTGTGGTCTTTTTCGACCACGAGGCGTTCCGGCGCCGGGGGCCAGTCAGCAGCCCCCCCCCCCCCCCCCTGCACCCGGGACCTTTTTGGCCGAGCATCTCCGCCTCGTCTCCTCGGCCGGGCTTTAGCACGCTTCGTTCCCTTCCTACCTCCCCTACCATCCCCCCGGGGCCCTCTTTTGCGCCTCCTCTCTCCCTCCCCCGTCTTTCTCCTTCTCCCCATCTCGCTGGCTCACCGGACAGCACTCCTCCGGAGGGTAGGTCTCTCCCGCCCCCCTCCCCCCCCTAAGTCTCACCGGCCGACGCCGATCGCCCCTCCCTTCCCTCCCCGCGGCCCCGTTCTCGCATCGTGTCCTTCTCCCCCCTCCCCGCCAATCGGCGCTGTGCGTTGCTGTTGCTTATCTGCCCCCCGTCCCCCCTTGTGTGGACGGCTCCCGCGCGCCAGGCTGCCCCCCCTCCCTGCCTTTTCACTCAGGCATTGACCCTCCTTCTTTTCGCACATTGTGCCTCTGCCATCAGTGTGAGGCACGACCCCCTGACGCGCCTCTCAGCTCACTGAGAGCCAGAGAAAGTCCCCGCTGTAGCCATGGCCACGAAGGAGCTCATCCGCCCGAGTGAGGCGCCGAAGAAGATGTTCGTCTCCCCTCTGTGGCCTGCGCCGCCCCTTTTGTTCTCGCCCCCCCGCCCCCTGTCCCCGCTTCTGGCACATGCATTCCCTGACACTTATCGGCACCCCCCTCGTCCCTTCCCTCATCTCCCTCCCCTCTCTCTTTCCCCCCCCCCCCTCCCCCCGGGACACCTCCCTGCCTTGTCTGTGCGCTCGCTCTCGAGCAGCAAGGCCCTCCACTTTGGCATCATGTCCCCTCAGGACATCTACCAGGTGGCCGAGTTTGAGGTGGTCAATCGCGAACTCTATACCATCCCCGACCGGAACCCCACGCCCAATGGCTGCCTCGACCGGCGCCTTGGTACCTCGGACAAGATGTCCACCTGCGAGACGTGTGGGCACAAGTTGGCCGAGTGCTCCGGTCACTTTGCCCATATCCGCCTGGAGCTGCCGGTCTTCCACATCGGCTTTTTCAAGGGGATCATCACCATCCTGCAAAGCGTGTGCAAGACATGCAGTCGTATTCTGGTTGATGAGGCCGAGGCGCAGAACTACCTTTTCCGCATCCGCAATCCCCGGCTGGACGGCCTCCAGCGCCGAGGCCTGGTCAAGCGCATCCATGAAAAGTGCAAGAAGGCCGCTCATTGCCCGCATTGTGGCTCGGCCAACGGGACCATCAAGAAGACCGGCGCGCTGAAGCTGTATCATGAGCGGTGCGCAGTGACCGGGCGCTCCTCCCCCGTCCCTCTCTCTCTCTCTCTCTCCCCTTCGACCGCTTGCTTTCTTGCCCTTGTCCTCTCTCATGTTCTGCCCCTGACCGTGTGAAATGCCGGGGTCTGTCGGTCCAGCGCTCGTGGGCGCCCCTCCGAGCGTGACCAGCAGCTCAAGGTCGATCGCGAGAAGCAGTTTGAGGCGGCCATCGAGGCCAACCCCGATGTCAAGACCCATTTGTCCCGGGCCAATGAGGACCTCAACCCGATGCGTGTGCTGTCCATCTTCCAAAACATCTCCGATGCCGATGTGGAGTTGCTGGGCATGTGTCCGGTGGAGGGTCGCCCCGAGCAGCTCATTTGGACGCACATCCCCGTTCCGCCGGTGTGCATCCGTCCGTCTGTGGCCATGGACGCGGCGGCTGGCTCCAATGAGGATGACCTGACCATCAAGCTGATGGAGATCATCCATGTCAACAATGTCATCCGCCAGTCCATCGAGAAGGGTGCTCAGCCGCAGGTGCTCATCGAAAACTGGGACATGCTGCAGATCTACTGTGCCATGTACATCAACAGTGAGCTGCCCGGCGTGCAGCTCCCGCAGCAGGTACGATCGTGTCCCCCTCCTCCCTCCTCTCTCTTCTCTCGGCAACCCTATCGCCAGCCGGCATCCCCTTCCCGCCTCGCATCTGTCGCCTCTCCGGTTTCTGGTTCTTCGTTTCTCTCTCCCTCTCTCTTGTTCCGGCTCATACTGACGGTGCCACCTCGTGTGCACTTTATCCGGCTTGCCATCCCCCCTGTGACCATACTGGCCGTCTTGTACCCCCCCCCCCCCCCCGGCTTGTCGGCCACCAAAACGCCTCCCGCCACAAACCGCCCCCCACACAGATGCAAACCAAGCCCACCCGCGGCTTCTGCCAGCGGCTCAAGGGCAAGACCGGTCGCTTCCGTGGCAATCTGTCCGGCAAGCGTGTCGACTTCTCCGGTCGTACGGTCATTTCCCCGGACCCGGATCTGGCCATCAATGAGGTGGCCGTGCCGGAGCTCGTGGCCAAGGTCCTCACCTATCCCGAGCGTGTGACCCGGCACAACATCAAGAAGATGCGCCAGCTGATCATCAACGGCCCGGATGTCCACCCCGGCGCCAATTACCTGGCCACGCCGGATGGGCGAAAGCTGTACGTCCAGGCTTCTTCCTTGTCACATGCTGGCTCTCCTGTAGGAGCGGAAATTTCCGCCCTTCCCCCCCTCCCCCTCCTCTGACTCCCATGGGCGCCCCGGCCGGCTCCCCCCCTCCCCCCTCCCCCCTCCACCTTCCGATGCAGCCACCTCAAGTATGTGCGCGACCGCGAGCGCACCGCCGCCCAGCTGAACATCGGCGACATTGTCGAGCGCCACATTGATGATGGCGATGTGGTTCTCTTCAACCGCCAGCCTTCGCTCCACAAGCTGTCCATCATGTGCCACTATGTGAAGGTTCGGCCGTGGCGCACCTTCCGGCTGAATGAATGCGCCTGCACGCCGTACAACGCCGACTTCGATGGCGATGAGATGAATCTTCACGTCCCGCAAACGGAGGAGGCCCGTGCCGAGGCGTTGGTTCTGATGGGCGTGAAGGATAATCTGATCACTCCGCGTAACGGCGAGCCCGTGATCGCCGCCACGCAGGATTTCATCACCGCTTGTTATCTGCTCACTCGGAAGGACATCTTCTATGACCGGGCACAGATGTCGCTGATTTGCTCGTACATGTCGGATGCGCGTATGCATGTGGACCTGCCGCCGCCGGCCATTGTCAAGGTGCGTGTGTGTGTGTGTGTGTGTGTGTGATGGGGCTATTCTCTGCAGGCCCGCCCGCCGCCGGACAATTTCACTAATGCCATCTTCCTTTCCCCGCTCCTTTCTCGGTCATTTCGGCCTTCTCTTCGCCTCCATACCCAGCCTGTCGAGTTCTGGACCGGCAAGCAGCTCTTCAACATCATCATCCGGCCGAACACCCGCTCGCAGGTTCGCATCAACCTCGAGACAAAGAACCGCTCTTACTCCAAGGGCGAGGACATGTGCCCGAGCGACGGCTGTACGTGCTTTCCCGCTCTCTGGCCCTGCCGTCTCGTTGGCCATCCACCCGTCCGCCACTGGCCTCCCCTCCCCGTTACCACACTCACACCATCGCCTTCCTCCTCTTCTTCCCTTCGCCCTCTCTCTCTCTCCCTCTCGCTCGCCCCCCCCCCATCCTGCATGAAGATGTTGTCATCCGTGACAGCACCGTCATGTGCGGTACCCTGGACAAGTCTCTCGTCGGCTCCGGCTCGAAGAACACCATTTTCTACATCATCATGCGGGACTACGGCGTGGATGAGGCCATTGCGGCCATGTCGCGTGTGGCCAAGATGTGTGCGCGCTGGCTCGGCAACCATGGGTTCTCCATCGGCATTGATGATGTGCGCCCTGGCGCGCGACTGGTCCAGATGAAGGACCAGCTGGTCATGGCTGGCTACGGCAAGTGCGCCGAGTATATCAAGGAGTTCCAGAACAACACCCTGCAGCTGGCCCCCGGTTGCACGGCCGAGCAAACCCTCGAGGCCAAGATGACTGGCGAGCTGTCGAAGATCCGTGATGACGCCGGCCAGATCTGTCTCAATGAGCTGGACCGCTACAACAGCCCCATGGTCATGGCCATCTCCGGGTCCAAGGGTTCCAAGATCAACATTTCGCAGATGATTGCCTGTGTCGGGCAGCAGGTCGTATCCGGCGCGCGCATCGCCGACGGCTTTGTCAATCGCACCCTGCCGCACTTCGAGGTCAACTGTGCGTGCTGATCGTGCTCTAGATCGTCAGGGTTGGAGGGCGGGGGCCTGCACTCGCTCTGTTCCGTACTGCTGGTCTTTTTTTTTTTCTTTCTAACCCCCCTCTTCCCCGTCCTCCATCGGTCGGCTCCTCCCCGTCTCCCGTCTCCCTCTGCCTCTCCCTCCTTCCCTTCGGCTTGGGTGCCTTCTCCACAGCCAAGACCCCGGCGGCCAAGGGGTTCGTCAAGAACAGTTTCTACAGTGGCCTGACACCGACGGAGTTCTTCTTCCACACCATGGGTGGTCGTGAGGGTCTGGTCGATACCGCCGTCAAGACCGCCGAGACCGGTTACATGCAGCGGCGCCTGATGAAGGCGCTGGAGGACCTGTCCGTGCAGTATGACTACTCGGTGCGCAACTCCAGCGGCCAGGTGGTGCAGTTCAAGTATGGTGCCGATGGTCTGGACCCGGCGGCCATGGAGGCCGACGACCGGCCGGTCAGCCTGTCCCGAGTGTTCACGCACTGCCAGTGGCACCGGCTCCCCTCGGAGGCGGAGAACCCCCTGGCGCCGGAGCACCGCGGCCTGCTGCCGGTGCAGCTGATGCAGCTGGTCGACCGGCAGGTAAGCATCCCGGCCGTGGCGCACCGATGCACGTCGCTCTTCATCGGGGAACTCCGGGAGTTTGTCTACCAGCTGGCGGCCGAGCTGGCTGGGCTGCGTCAGCGGGCCGGCCTCGATGCGCACACCGTCACCCCGGGGCCGGTGGCGGAGCCGCCCCCGGCCGAGGCCATTCCTCCCTCGGTCAAGCGGGCCACCTTCGGGCCGGTGTCGTCGGATGCCCGGGCCTTCCCGCTGCCGGAGCTGCTGGACGCCCAGGGGGTTCCCTACACGGCGGCTCGAGTGGAGGCGATCCACCAGGCGGAAATGGGCCTGACCGCGCGCAGCTTCGTGGATTTGCTGCTGCGCGTGACCCCGGCCCAGATGGACCTCTTCTTTGAGACCATCCTGCACAAGTATCTGAAGGCCATCATCGAGCCGGGCACCGCGGTCGGTGCCCTGGGCGCCCAGTCCATCGGTGAGCCCGGCACGCAGATGACCCTGAAGACTTTCCACTTTGCCGGTGTGGCCTCCATGAACGTGACCCTCGGTGTGCCGCGCATCAAGGAAATCATCAATGCCAGCAAGCTGATCTCCACGCCGATCATCACCACGACCCTGATTGCCAATCGCAGCGTCCAATCGGCACGCATTGTCAAGGGCCGCATCGAGAAGACCCTGCTCAGCAACATCGCCGAGTACATCCAGGAAACCTTCAGCGCGCAGGAGTGCTACCTGTCCATCAAGTTTGACCTGGATGCCATCCAGGCCCTGCAGCTGGAGGTGGACATGGAGCAAATCCGGGCAGCCATCATCGCCGCGCCGAAGCTCAAGCTCAAGGACCGCCATGTCCGGGTGTCGGCCAGCAACCGCATCCGCGTGTACCCGCCGGAGGACCCGAAGTTCACCATGTACTTCATGCTGCAGCATCTGAAGGCCATGCTGCCGAATGTCATTGTCAAGGGCGTGCCGACGGTCAACCGTGCCGTGGTCAACACCCTGGGCGGCGGGGCCGACACCAGCTACAACCTCCTGGTGGAGGGCTACGGCCTGCGCCATGTGATGGCCACCGAGGGTGTGGATGGCACCCAGACCACTTCCAACCACATCATGGAGGTGGCCCAGGTCCTGGGCATTGAGGCGGCCCGGACCACCATCATCAATGAGATTCAGTATACCATGAGCAGCCACGGCATGAGCATTGACATGCGCCATGTCATGTTGCTGGCCGACCTGATGACCTGCAAGGGCGAGGTGCTGGGCATCACGCGCTTCGGCATTGCCAAGATGAAGGACAGTGTCCTGATGTTGGCCTCCTTCGAGCGGACCACCGACCATCTGTTCGATGCTTCCTACTTCGCCAAGCGTGATGCCATTGAGGGTGTGTCCGAGTGCATTATCATGGGTATTCCCATGCCCATTGGTACTGGGCTCTTCAAGGTCCTGCAGCACATGGAGGCGTCGCGGGGCCCGGCAGCGGCCGATGCTCACCTCCACAGCATGCAGGACCCCCAGGGCCCGGTGGAGATCGTGGAATTCGAGCCGGCTGATCCGGCGGCCGCCGCCGCCCCGGCTGATGCGCCCCCGACCGTGGCCGGCCCTGGTCAGTTTGGCCTCCCGCGCCGGAAGCTTCTCTTCGACCAGCCGCGCTTCCATGGGAAGAAGTGACATTCGTGTGTCTCTCCCTCCCCCCATGGGCAGCGCGGCATGGCTGTCTTCCCCCGACGCGTTTGGGGGCCGGGCGATGAGGGCCGACACAGCGGGCGTTTGTCACTCCTCCCGGGCTCCGGCGAATGGGGGAGGATCCACTCCTGCGTGGCGGTCCGGTTGGTTCGACGGTTGTCACCTTCCTCCCCAGGCATTTCCCCCATCTTTCCTTCCCTCCCTCTCTATCTCTCTCTCTCTCTCTCTCTCCCCCCCCCCAAATACCCCCCTTCAATACACACCCATAGATTTACTCTCCCCGTCCCTTCCCCCCTCCCCCTCTTTCTCTTTCTTTCCCTGCATATGTGCATTATAACTGCGGCATCGACAGAAATGTCAGGGAAGCAGGCATCCACAGGGGAAGCGCGGTGCTCTCCTACAAGAGGGGCAGGATGTCGATCAGGCCGCGATAGTTCTCCTCGCCGGACTCCAGAATGTTGGAGGGGGGGACGATGAAGCCGTCACCACTGGCGCAATGGCAAGAACAACAGGAGTTAGAGAGGTGGGGCGGGGGCGATCTAGCGCATGGGGCAAAGCAAAGCCCACTGGCGGAGGATGATGGCAGTGCGCACCGGAGCTCCACGGTGAAAGCCGGAATTCGACGAGTGTAGTAAGCATAGTCGATGAGGCCGCCCGAGTGGGGATACAGCTGGGACCCGGGCATGGGCTCATACTCCTGGCCGTGAACGGCACGGATGGCGTCGGCCATGACCGTGGCAAGATGGTCGAAGTGCGCAGCATCATCACCCTCAGCCGGGTCGTAGGTGTGCTGCAGCGGGTACAGGATCATGGGACCGTAGGTGTGGTAGTCAATGGCCAGCTGTGTGGGAGAGCAGCGGCGGCGGCGGCGGCAGCGGCAGCAGCAACAGCAGCAGCGGTGGAGGGGGAGGGGGAATGTCGACGTCAGTATCGAGTGCATCGGGCAGTGTAAGAGCACACAAAGGCGAGGGGGGGGGGGGGGGGGGCGAGAAGGCAGATATAGGGGGGAGCAGGCGCACGGCGACATTCGGCAGGGAGTCCAAAAGCTGGCTCATGGCCTGAGTCTCCGGCTCACTGAAGGCCTCGGTGCCGCAATAGACATCCGAGCCGGGGAAGGTGCTGGACCCCTCAGTGCACCAGGTGGAATTCGGCCCCCAGTTCCGGTTGAGATCAACGCCAAGGAAGTTGGAGCCGCTGTTGACACGGCGGTTCTTGCGCCACAGGCGATCGCCCTTCCAGGTGTGCAGGTACCCATCGACGTTGACCACCGGGGTGATGTAGATGTCGAACTGGGAAAGAAGCTACGGCAGGGACCGGGCACAAAAGGGAGGAGGGGGGGGGGAGGGCGGCGGAAGCACAGGGGGTCAGAGATCACGCCATGGGGGAGGCCCAAGAGAGCTGGGCCGGGGAGAGAAGGGGAAAAGCACACAAAGTGCACATACATCGCGGAGGGGAAGGTTGGCCGAGCCACTGGTCTCCTCGAGGAAGCCGGACAGGATGTACAGCAGGGTCGGGGGAGAAAGCCACTCCCGAGCATGCTGACCAGCCTGCAGGTGGATGGACCGGCGCCCGGCGTCGACGACAGTGCTGTTGCCGCCGACTGAGAGGACCATCGAGCGGATTGGCCGGCCTGGGAAAGCAGCCCAAGCAGAGGGAGAGAAGAGGGAAGGGAGCAAGAGGAGTCAGCGAAAGATGGACGTGTGGAAGTGCGCGAGCCAAGCCCGACGAAGGAGCGTAAGGGGGCGGGAGGAGGTGGTGATGGCGGCAGCAGCAGCAGCGGCAGCGGCAGCCGAGCGCGCACCCTCGAAAGTGCGCCCGGACACGAAGCCCGACAGGGCCTCCGGGTAGGCGGCCAGCAGCGAGTCCATGAATGCCTCAATCTGGGCGTAAGTGCGGAAGTCCTCGAAAAAGTCACTGGCCCGAGTGACACCGGAGAAGTCAGTCCGGTGGGCATCGCCGGCCAGGCGGTCGCGCTCCGCGCGCAGACGGCCCCCGAGGTTGCGCTCGGCCGTACGCAGGACCGCATCCGCCGGCAGGGCAGCCTCAACAGCCTGGCGGTCGACTTCCGGCACAAGGAGGTCCACGCAGCGGGACGAGCAGAACCCCAGGGTGGTCAGATCGGCCGAGACCCCGGCGCCAGCCAGGCGCCAGAGGAACTGGTCGCGCGCCTCGGGGCTCGGCAAAAACACGCGCAGCTGGGCCGTGTCCTCGGCGGGCACCGGGGCCGACAGCCAGGTGGTCGGTGGGCCGTTCATCACCGGCGAGGCGGATGCCAGGCAGCAGGAGCTGAAGAGGGCCGCGAGCAGCAGCGACAGGAGAGCCCACCCAAGGCCGGGCAGGCGCAGCGTGGTCGACGCCATGGTGGGAGGAGACAGAGGGTCGAGCGTGGGACCAGAGGGCCGGAGAGGAGAGGATACGGTGGACACGGGGGAGGGGCGGGGGGGGGGGGGGGATCCGGGCAGAGAGATAAGGCATGCCGCCGGCTTGCGGGGGCGCTGCTGCCCCGGCGGGGGGTCCCCACAAAAACAGCCTGCCCCTCGACAGCGGCGCGGAAATGGGCCCGACCGTTGTGGCGCGATCTCGGATGGACAGGTCGCCCGGGCAGCTGCCAGTCACACGATGTGCTTCGCCCCCCCCCCCCACTCAGCACACGGGGAGCAATAACAACAGCGGCCT
>NW_009242971.1:4222970-4248175 GCF_000388065.1 Fonticula alba | reverse complement strand
CCCTCTCGCCTCGCGCCTCCTCCCGCGCGGCCATGTTCTCGCCGCTGTCTTGCGACGCCTTCGTCGCCCCGCAGGGCCCGTGCCATGTGCGCCTGCTGAATGTGCGTCCCCCCCCCCCTCCCGCCCATTGGTCCTCGCCGCCGGCGCCTGTACAGCCCCCCGCGCCGCCCCCCCCGCCTGCGCGTCTAACCTACACTCATTTGTCAAGGGTGTTGCCTTCCCGGCATACGTGCTTTTCTGTGATCCGGAAACCGGTTGCATTGGCTGCCTTGTGCCGAGCGAGGCCGCTGCTTGGAATGTACGCCCCGCCATTTTCCCTCCTGCTGCCCTGGCTGTCCGCTTGCGGCCTGGCCATTGTGCTGACCTTCGCCGCTCCCGTGTCGAGCGTAGCTTCGCCTGGTTCCGCGGACCGCCCTCGTTCAGGTGGATGCCATGGCGCCCGGTGGTGACATGCCCTGCCCGCCGGCCGAGCTCCTGACCGCGCTGCATGGCCTCTCTCGGCGAGGGGTGCGTGACCGGGTGAGCGGCCCGGCCGGGGCCTGTTCGCCGGACCTCTCGGCCGATGTGGCCACCCTGCACTGCATGCTCCGTGAGGTGCGTCTCGCCATGTCCATCGCCTCCCTGGCCCGGGCCCTGGATTGTGCACATTCTGACACCCCTGACGGTCGACGGGCCCGGGGTGGGTGGGTGGGGGGGGGGGGGGGAACTCTCATCTTTGGTCACCATGCAGGCCGGTGTCCCGGTCGACCCGCTGCCCGGGGATTCCTCCTCGGTGGAGATGTCCCTCTTCGAGGGTCTGGTAACAATCCGCCTGCTCCGGCCCGTGGCCGAGGCCCTGCAAGCGGGCGGCCCAGACGCCCTGCGGCAAACGTTCCTGGTGAAGGCGGCCTCGCCGTCGTTGGATGTGCGCGCGCACCAGCTCCTGGCATCGACTCTTCTCTCGGGTGCCGGGCGCTTCGGGCCGAAGTAGCACGGCGGCAGGGCCCACCCACCGCCCTAGGTGCCCCAGCCGAGGACGGCATAAAGCCCGACACAAGGGACCAGGTAGCTGGCCCACTTCCATGCGCAGGATGAGGGATGTATTCGCCGCGAGCCGGCCCCCGCCCCGCCCCCATCCGGTGGGCCTCACGAGCACACGCTGTTGATGAGCCGCGCGGTCAGTGCCGCGTACACGGCCGGGCACCAGTGCCGCGCGTCGCCCGGAACCAGCAGATGCCGGGCATTGCTCGTGATGCCGGAGGCATCGACCTTGCCGACGGGCATGTGCCCCGGGGGCCGGGCGGCGGCCAGCTGCGCCGGACCCGGACGCCCATCGGCCACCGGGCCCGCGGTGGCCAGCAACCGGTTGGCCGCCTCCAGCCGCGGGGCATTCAGGCCGACATGTTGCGGGAGCTGTGTGGGCCCGGGCCCGGGGCCGGGCTGGTCGTCACCGGTCCAAAAGACCTGCGGTGTGGTCATGACCACGAGCTGGGCGCCCGGGATGCCGGCCAGCGCGTCACGCACGGCCTCGATGAGAGTCGACACCTGGCATGATGGGCGACGGTCAGTTGGGCCAGCCTCGCCCGGTGGCGTGTCTGTCTGCGAGGCCGAGATCGAGGCGCCTGTCCTTGTGCCAGGCCCTTCCCCGCTTGGTCTTCTTTTTCCTCCCCCTCCCCCCCCCCCCCCCCTGTCCGTCTTCCTTCCCTCACATGCCGGCCATGGTGGCAGTGCGCACCTGCCCCTGGTACTTGGCCAGATCCTCGTAGGCAGCCTCCCACAGCCCGGCATTCAGTATGACCACGTCTCGCTCACGCCACGGCCCTTGGCGGATGGTCTGCAGGGTGGCCGGTAGCGAGTCGCGCAGCAGGCGGATCCGGTGAAAGACGACCGCCTGGTCGGGGATCGGGCCCGGCTCCCCCCCGGGGCAGGGCTGGTCATCGGTCATGGCGTGGCGACGGCGCAGCAATCCCCGCATGTATGTCGACCACTGGAGCAGGAGCGAGTCGCCGATGAGCACCAAACGCCGCGGGCCCTCGAGCCCGCAGAGCACGCGCTCCAGGCTGGCGGCAATTTCATGGTCAAAGGGACCGCGCGCCGTGCCGCCGCCATTGGCCAGATCCAGTCGCTGGCGGATGTACTCCCCAAGTGCGGTGGACTTGGCCATGTGGCGCGCTTGCCGCCAGGGGGTCCTTTGTGTTGCGGGCCCCGGCGGCCCGGGCCCGAGCATGGGGCAGTGATCCGGCTGTCGCCAGGCATCCAGCGCCAGCGGCCGGAAGCGCCAGCGCATCGAATGCACCGGGTCGCACTGACGGAAGTAGATGTCCTCGCGCTGGAGGTCGGCCCAGAGGGCCTCATACCAGCCGGAAAGGTCCGGCAAGTGGGTGTTGCTCTCGTCGGGGTGCTCGCCCGGTGGCCCGTGGGTCTTTTCCGCACGCGTGGTGGACAGGTCCTCCCACACTCCGACGGCCAGTTGGGCACGCTCGCGCAGGAGCCCCTCCACCGCGCTGTCCCCGCCCGGGGTGAAGGGACCAATGCGAGCACCGGCCGCGGCTCCCAGGGAGCTGCCCCACTGCACCACCTCCGACAGGTACAAACATTGGACCCAGTTTGCCAGGTGCGGGGCCGCCTCGAGATCCGGCGCCGACGCCGCCGGGCCACCGGGGTCGGGCTGGGCCCCTGGCGGCCGGTACTGACGCCACAGGCCGGACGCGCTGGTCCGGCTGTCGAGCGTCGACACCACGCGAATGTTCACCCGTCGAGGGATGGGCGCGGCTGTGGCCTCCGGGCCGCCGGTGTCGCGTGGGATGAAAACCGCCAGCTCGAGCTCGGTCCGCCGGCCCGGCTCGCCCGGGCCCATGACACGCCAGACGGTCGGCAGGCGCCGGGCCGGGAGCAGCATGACCCCCGGCTCGAGCGCCTCCACGAGAAAGTGTGCATCCGGGCCGCAGCTGTGCCCCCCCTCCGTCCAGGGACTCGGTCGAGGGTCGAATCCCACGCGCCCGATGAACTGCCTCCCCGCCCCCCCGCCCCCTCAGGCCGGTGAGTGTCCCGCTGATCCTCCTGCGCATGGGGTGATAGACCACAATAAATGCCCCCCGCCCGTCCTCGGCCCTGCCTTATCTGTACGGTCCCTCGCGTGCATGTGCAGGCCCATGCTCCAGCAGCTGCACGCGTGGGGGTCCCTCCCTCTCGGTGGCTCCGTCGTACGCACCCACTCGCCGGTGATGGCCTTCCGAACGCCGGTCATCCCCTGCTCAAGGCCGGGCGGGTCGCCGATCGGGGCCATGTACCGCATAGCGGGCCCTAGTCCGGCCAGCGGGCCGGCCCCATGGAACAGAAGCAGTGCGGCGAGAGCGCCCACGGCAATGGCCACCACGCCCAGGCGCAAGGCTGGGCCCAGGCGCGCTGCCAATCGCCGCCGTACGGCCTTGCTCATGACTTGATGAATGGGGCGCCGGGGGACAGCCGGATCCCGGGAGGCAGGACGCGAGCCGGGCGTGGCAGCTTCCTTTCGAAGCGTTTGGGCGTAGGTCGGGGCAGAAAAAAAAGTGGCAAACTTGTGGGCGAGAGAGGCAAAGGACGCGGGAAAATGCGTGATGGGGCAGGAGGGCAGATGAGGGGATTGGTATTCCCCCGGTTGGGCATGCTCCTCCGCACCGGCCCTTGAGGCGGCTGCTGCAACGGGCGGCGTCCCAGGCATCTTAGTTGTGGGTTAGCCGAGTGACAGCGGACTGCAGGTCACATCCTCCCGCAGGATCACGCCCCGGCGCTCCGCCTGTGGGGCTATCTCCCAAAACCCCTTGGCTGAGTTACAGATCGAACGGGCTCGGCTCCAAGAAGTTTGGTATTCCCAAATAGCATTCCACAACCTGTGAAATGCGGTGACCGACGACGGCCCAGAGGCCACCCAGTCCAGGGCCAGAGACCCAGGAAAGGAGGCAGGCAGGCATGGACGCGGGGTTGTCACATCCACCCCTCGACCCACCCGAAGCCAAAAGGGGGGCTCCCCCATTCGGAGCCTCCTGGGAGTGAGGAGACCTTGGCGGGTGATTGTGCGCATCGGAGGGCATACCAAGGCGCCCCCTTTGAAGCCTCAGCCCAGGCTGCGAACCTCTCTGTTCCAAGACCGGACCCCCTGTGTTACAGGAACTGCTTTCTATTTTGCTTGTCTGCACACTTCCCCCGGTCGAGTTCCCGTACTCCCTTTACAGGTGACGCCATTCCTGCCTCCCCCCCTTGGTTCGATACGCCCTTCTTCATGCCGAGAATGGTCCCGAACCAGAGTGGTAAGATCTCCGGCGTGGCCTCCGTCCAAGTTTCCCCCCTTCGACACAAGACTGAATCTGCGAGAGCCCTGCGCCACTCCCGCCGAGTCCCCACACACGCGCGAGCGGGGCAGGCACGGCTGGCCGGCGGGGAGCAAAAAAGCAATCCACGAGCCTGTCACGTGCGTGTCACATTCACTTATCCGCCTGGCTTCCTTGAAGTCTCCGCCGAGGTGGTTCTAGGGGTATATTTCCGTCCCCTGCGAGGGGCGCCTCGCCCTGTTCGGGGGGGGGGGGGGAGGGGGGGGGGGAGAGAAGGAAAGCAACAGCATCTTGGGTGGGGGAGAGCGCAAATGGGAAAAGAAGGATCTCTCTCTCACACACACACACTTACTCTGGGGGCGAGCTCCGTCCGTAGTCTACTGCGCGGTGGTGGGGGCGGAAGCGGTGGCGGTGTTCATGTAGGAGTCGGCCGCGAGGAGAACCAAGCGGACCTGCCGACCCAGGAGCGCCTGCGGCGAGGAGTCGCCCCGATCCTTGGCGGCCATGTGGAGCACATCGTCACAAGCCAACCCGGCGGGGAAGAGATCCGGCCAGCGGTTTCGCAGGCTGGCCAAAGTCCCGGCCAATTGGCCGAGGATGATCAGCCGGTCGGTGGCATACTGCCGGACCAGGGGATTCTCCTGGAGGTGAGGCAGGGCCAGCAGGGCCTGGGTCTTGAGCAGGATCACCAGCAGAGCCAGGCGCCGGAGGACATCCACCGGCGGGTCGGCCATCGCGGCCACGAACCCGATGCTCGTGGCCATGGCACTGGCATCGAGCGACGGCTGCCGGTAGAGGTTGGCATCTTCCTGGATGAAAAGCTGGCAGCCACGCAGCGAGGGCAGGCGGATGCCACCCGCATCGGTGGCCGACTGCTTCGGCTGATGCTCCTGTGCATCGGTGGCCTCCCGGTCATCGACCGGGCGCTGGCCACTGGCCCAGAGGTGGGCACTGGTGGCCAGCTCGCGGCCGGCCTCCTGCAAGCGACCGGCCCAGGCCGCTTCATCGCCGGCAGCGGGGGCGGCAGTCACGCCAAAGTGCTCCAGAGCCAGATCCAGCAGGGCGCCCGGGCAGAGGGCCCCAGAAAGACACATCAGCCGGGTGACCGCCAGGGACCGGGCCACCAGAGGCGGGATGCCCGGGCCGGCGCCCGCGCCAACCTCCAGCGCTGGCAACAGGTTCGCCGCCAGGAGCGCCGCATCACGAACGGTCTGCGAGTCGTCCTGCAGCAGGAGGGCCAAGTGGAAGCAGAGGGCCGCGCCAGCACGCGACCCTGGCCGCAGGAGCGGCCAGGCCCGATGATCGGCCCCGGCCAGCAAGGCCACCAGGGCCCGGCAGACGGCCAGACGGCCGCGTGCCGGGCCGCGCTCCGAGCAGAGGGCCCCGAGCGAGCGGAAAAGCCGGGCCTCCTGCTCCCCCGACATGGACTCCCCGTTGGCGAGAGCCCCGACAAGGAGGTCCGCCAGAAGATGCAGCTGGGGGGCGGTGGCCGCCGTGACGCGTTGCTCGGCCACCCCGGCCTCCAGATCGGCCAGCTGGCTGGCCACAAGCTGCTGGAGGAGGTCCCCACCGGGGCTGGAGCGGATGCCTGCTGCCAGGGCCATGCCGCCAACATGTAGCAGGGCGTGCAGGGCCGCCAGCAGGACGGCCGCCACCTCGGGAACCGGCTCGCGCTGGCCGACAATCTGCCGAGTCAGATGCCGGGCCAGGACCAGGAAGCCCGGGTTGGTGGACATGGTGGCAGCGGAGGTGGCCGAGGCGGTGGCGAAGCGCAGGCGCTGGACCAATGCAAAGAGGGCCTCCTGCCGGGCGGCCGCCGAGAGGGATGCCATGGCATACAGCGGCAACAGGCGGGAGCGGAGCAAGTCGCCCTGTGTCGGAGACCAAGCCCCAGCAGCAAGGTCCCCCGCGCGTGGGGCACAGCCAGCCAGGGCCGCCACCGCCAGGGCCAAGTCCTCGGAAAGTGGCCCGGCGCCCGTGGCCCCGGGGCCCCAAATGTGCCGGAAGACAAAAGCCCGTGCCGTGCTCGCCAGCATCAAATCCAACCCCGGGACTACCGGGCCATCAGGCCGGCGGGCCATGCTTCGCGGGTCGACCAGGCGCACCAGCAGCCGAACCAGGGCCGGGTGCTCGGCCGCGCGGTCTACCTCGGCCGCCAGGGCGGCGAGAGCCATGGCGGCGACATCCGGCACCGGCGCCCCGGCCGCCGCCGCCTCCAGCCACTGAGGGAGGTAGTGGAGGACCAGCAGGGCCGTGTCCAGCAGGGCCGTATGGGCTGGAGCCACGGCCGGAGCCATGGAATTGCCGGTCAATGCCAGCAGCTCAGCCAGCACAGTGCACAGACTGGTGGCGATATCTGTGACGGGAGAGGGGGAGCAAGGAGTCGAAGAAGAGGAGGAAGAGGAGGAAGAGGAAGAGGAGGAAGAGGAAGAGGAGGAAGAGGAAGAGGAGGAAGAGGAAGAGGAGGAAGAGGAGGAAGAAGAGGAAGAGGAGGAAGAGGAGGAAGAAGAAGAAGAGGAAGAAGAAGAGGGATCGGGGGTGTTAGATGCAAGGGGCACATCGAGAAAGAAACCCAACACCAATGGCAGCCGGTGCAAAGACCCTTTTTGGCACATGCTTCCGACGTACCCTGGAGTGCAGCGGCCGACGAAACCAGCGGGAGAAGGCGCTGGGCGGCCATCTTGATGGCAAGCGCCGCCCCGTGCAGGGCATTCGGGCAAGCCACCCCGGAGGAGGAGGAGCAGGAGGACAGATCCTGGCGGAGGGCATCCGCCGCCGGGAGAACGATCTGTCCCATGAGGGCACCGGCCGGCACGATGGCGGTCACAGCTCGGACAGCCACCCCGCGCAAGAGCCAGTAGGTCCCGCCCCGAGCACAAGTCAGCAGATCGCGCGACAGCGTGGCCAGCAGGGTTGCCAGCTCATCCGACGAGAGGACCGCCGCCAAGTTGGGGGAGGCAGCAGTGCCGGAGCTGCTCGAGTCGGAAATCATGCCGGCCGGCGGCTGAGACTCGGTCCCGGCGAGGCTCGACTGGTCAAGGACAGGAGCAAAGCGCGACAGCAGCGACAGGATGGGGAAGAGCGAGCGGCCCGGCTGAGGGACGGCCACGTTCACGGTGTCCGCTCCACCGGTGCTCGGGGCCAGCTCATTCACAGCCATGGCTACATGCTTGCCCACGAAGGCCAGCAGCTGGGGGTGCTGGCTGAAGAACTTCCACGCGGTCAGTCGATGGCTGGAGGCCGCCGGGATGGCCGGCGCCTCAAAGTCCACCGTGGCCAGGGCATCATGATGCAGGCGCCCGGCCGCGGCATCCGAGGCGCTTGTGTGCGGGAACGAGCAGAGGGTCAGCTCCCCGTCGGACTGGGGGAGGTTCTTGGCCGGGCCGAACACGCGCCCAAGCAGGGCGCTGAAGAGCATCATGCCGGAGTTACGAATGTCCCAGCTTGACGTAGGGAGGGGGGAGGGGGGAGGGCAGCGGCGGCGGCATGCGAGACAAAGCGTCAGTCGGGTGCGGGGAGAGTGAGCGTGAGCAAAGCCGGGGCCCGACAAGGGGAAACCCACCACTGCGAGCTGAAGTGCGTGATGGACAGCTCAAAGGCGTCCGAAATGAAAGGCTCGATGAGAGTGGCGAAGGACGAGTGCACCGCCATGCCATGAAGGACATTCAACGAGTGGACCTGGGGGAAGTTCATGCCCGAGGCCGTATCGCGCGCAGGCCACCGAGCAATGTCCAGCAGCGTGCGGATGGTGGTCCGCAGCAGGGCCTGCCCCTCGGGGGTATGGAGGATCGGTGCAAACTACAGGCATTCGCAAGGGCCGGACAGGGGCCATGTCGAAGGTGAGCAGGAGGACGGCGAAGCAGGAAAAATAAGACCAAAATAAAAACAGACGAGGGACAAAAAAGAGAGGACACGCTCGAGTGTCAAATGTGCAAAGCAAAGGCCGAATGCTCCCGAGCCCCTCCCCCCCCCCCCCCCCCCCGGCAGAACACCCCGCCCTGCCGTGCCAGCTCCATGTGCGTACCAGAATCCGGAACATGACCGGCAAGCCGGCAGAGCGCCGGGTGATGGACAGGCTCTTGCCAGCGAAGAGGAGCCGCTCGAACCCGGCGCGCACCAACTCAAAGAAGGTGATCGGCCGGGGGTCCGACGTCGGGTGGTGAAGGGCGGCCGCCGCCTCGGGGGCAAGCAGGGCAGCCGGCAGGACCCAAGCAATTGCGCTATCAGCCCCGATGAAGGTGGGCCCTGCCACCAAGCCGAAATAGGGGGCCTCAGCCACTTCGGCAGGGGGCAGATCGAGCACCCCCTTGACCGAGGGGCCGCCCTGGCCCAGAAGCAGGAACAGCTCAGCCAGGTTGGTGTAGAGGGCCGAAATGCCACCAATATGGCGCATTGTCAGCAGGAGACTGACAAAGTACCGCGTCACATCAGCCAAGCTGTGGGGGGCCATCAAATGCCCAGCACGCGAGAGCAGCTCCACAAGCAGGGCACTAGTGGGGGGGGGGGGGGGGGGAGGGGAAGCCGGGCGGCAGTCAATAACAAAGCCAGCATCTGGCCGATGGCACAAGGCCGGACAGTGTCCATCTTGGCCAGGATGAGGGAAAAGGGGAGGCCAGCAAGAGGAGCAGGAACGGAAGGAGGAGGAGGAGGAGGGAGCGAGCGCACCATGCAGCCTTGATACTGCGCCAGCAAACACTCGTCAGGACCTGGTGCCAGCCACCAGTTTGGTCGGCATCCGGCGACTCGTCGTCGCTCACATCCCCGGCAGTCATGTCCTCATCCCCGAGGCCCGGGTGCGGGAAGTCCCCCTCGGCTCCCGGGAGTTGAGTCACATCGGCCGCCGAGTTGCCCTCCGGCGCCGGGACCGACAGCGGCTCGCGACAAGCCTCAATCTGCTGAACCAGGCTGGTGGTCAGGCGCAGAAGGAGGCCCGACCAGGCCCGACCAGCCGGGGTGCCCGCCTGGACGCCCGCCAGGTTCACATGGGCCAGCAGGCCACGCGTGACATTGAGCGTGCCGAAGGCCGGCCGACGCTGGCTCGCCTCCCAAAGATCGCCTCGAGCCATGGCGGCATCGGCCTCCAGGGCCCCGAGCAATTGGTCCAGCGAATGCCGCACCGGGTCCTCATCTTCGCCAGGCCCGGGGGTGTCCGCCACGCGGGCGGCCGGCTCAATCCCGGCCAGACGCCAGCCCAAACCGATGATGTACTTCTCAAAGAGAAGCCCCAGCACGCCGGCCGCCGCGTCGCTCGGCTGGCCGCGAGTGTTGTGCACCGCCACACGGAAGGCCGAGGCGAAGTAGACGGATGCCATGGCAGGCGTGCTGACACCGGGCCACGGGGCGTGCATCTGCCGAAGAAGCCCCAGGGCCTGGCCCTGGGTCCGGCGGTACGTGTCAAAGAGCGCCGTGTCCAGGAGAACCGCCACCAGGGCCGTCAGCAGGGATTGCTGCTCGGCCGCCTGCCGATCCGGGTCCGCGGGGTCGCTGCACAGGGCGAAGGTCAGCCGCAGGACATCCGCCTCGGTGATCCCGCCTCCGGGGGGCTCGGTGCGAATGATGGACTTGCCGGAAACCGGGTCCACCACTGGCAGACGCCAGCCGGCCAGATTGGACTGGACCGTGCTCGGAAGGGGCATATCCTGGCCAGAGGCAATCCCCAGTGTGGGCACCAGCGCGTGTAGCCAATCCAGGCAGGTGGACACCTGCTGGAATCGGGCGCCCGGCTGCAGACGTCCAACAAAGAACCGCAGCAAATCCGTCACAAAGGCCTCGGTCCGGGCAATCGCCGCATCCAGGTCGGCCACGCGACGGGCCTCGGCTGGGGTCAGCGACCCGCCGTCCCGGTCGCACTGCCGCCGCCGGCGGTAGTGCAGCGAGTAGTAGGAGTCCCGCACCCGGCGGAAGAGCCGGCCCAGCAGGATCGACTGCTCGTGGCGGAATTCCGTCGACGACTCTTGCAGCGCATTCGGCAAGTACACGCGCAGAAGGAGGTGGGTCTCCCGAGGCGACAGAGGCTACAAGAGGGGGGGGGGCGAGAAGGGGCGGACCGGAAGGAATGGCCGCGGGGGATGAGGTTAGGAAGAGCCTGAGCTCCGAGGCAGGACGAAGGAGATCGCAGAAAGCGGCGCCCAGGCGGCAAGGAGAGGAGGGAGGGAGCACAGGCAGCGCAAAGGCCGCAGGAGGGCAGGCGGGCAAGGCGAGGAGGGGCATTGACACGCCAAAGGGTACCTCGATCTTGTGGCTGTTGCAAATGATCCCCAGCGCACCGAGACGCGTGAAGGAATTCGACACCGAGAGGGCCTGCTCCAGCAGGAAGTAGGACACCACCGGCCGGCCGAGGGAGAAAATCTGCCGGAGTTTGGCGGCACCCGCGCGCGGAAGTCGGCGCGGCCCCTCAACCGTTGGGTCCTCCGGCTGCTCGGCTGCCGCAGCCTCCTCCTCGGGCGTCAACGGCGGGAGGATGCTCACAAAGGGATGATCCACCCCCAGGGCCTCGGAGAACATGCCCATGTCCAGGAGGGACTCCTCGCGACCCAGGCGCACCAGGGCCACCAGGGCACTGAGCCAGGACCACGGCTGGTTCGGGGCCCGGGCAAAGGCATGAGGCGTCAGCCCTGGCTCGCGGGCCAGAACCTCCTCCAGCAGGAGGATCAAATTCTCCGGGGCCACGCGCAGAACAATCCGCAGACAGTAGGTCTCGATGTCACGCCGGGTCTCGGCCGAGTGCTCCTGCAGGATGATGTCCACAATGGGCCGGATCCAGCCCATGACCACGGCCCGACGGGCCGCCGGGTCGGACACGGACTTGGCCGCCAGTTGCAGGCACCCCTCCAGCAGGTCGCTGGCCAGGAAGGCGCACTGGGTGTACGTGGTGAAGGCGGCCAGGGTGCCGGCCACCACAGCGCGATAGGTGTCCTCGAAGGCCAGCAGGTCGATGTGGGCAATGGCCAGGCGCAGAGCCTTGTACATGGCCTGGGAGGGTGGCGAGCCAGGGAGGGAAAGGGGAACAGCAAAAGGCAGAAAAGAGGGGAAAAACAGAGAAAGGGCAGGGCGCAGCATCAGCATACATGCACAGGTGGGATGGTGAGAGCATGGGATCGGCCGTGGCATGGTACCTTTGAGTGCCACCCCAGCGAGAGGATGCGCGAAAGGAAGGCCTGCGGGCCGAAGGTGCCACCTTCGGCGGCCGCCGGCAGGAAGGGCATCAGCGACAGGAGGTTGGACAGGGTGGTGCGAATGCTCGGCGCGGCGGCATTGGCCAGGGAGTTGTCCCACACCTGGATCACATAGTCCAACACCCAGCCGAGACCGGCCCCCTGCAGCAGGGCCTGGCAGTCGGCAAAGGCAAAGCCGGCTGGCAGGTCGGTCGGCGCCTTGGCCGGGGTGCCGCCAGCCCGGCGGCCGGAGGGTTGCTTGTCAGCCGGGCCGGTCTGCCGGGCCAGGCGCAGGAGTTCGCTGGTCCAGTCAGCCAGGACACTTTGCAGCTGGGTCGAATCCTCGCCCTCGAGACCACGCCCGGCGAAGTCCCCCAGCACTCGGGGCAGTCGCACGGCCAGCAGCCCGGCGTCCTCGCTCAGCAGGGCCGCCCGCGGCAGGCCCCCAAACATGCCTCGCAGGATGGCCAAGCCCGCGGCCGGGCGCATGTCGCCCAGATGGGCCAGCAGAAGCTGGTCAAAGACCAGCGCATCCGAGTGCGCGACGCCCGCGGTCACAGGCGCCGGCAGGGCGCCGCCAGACGCCCGGACCGCCATCGACCACCCGGGACAGGAGACAATCTGCCCGCACAGCATCGACAGGTGGAACACCATGTTGGCCGGGACGTGCTCCGATCGAGTCATGCAAAGGGCACGCGTGCCAATCACAATGCGAGCCAGGAGCCCCGGCACAATATCCCCATCGGCCTGGGCGCCGGGGGGCTCCTCCGGCTCCGTGCCATGGACCAAGCCCGGGGCACCGAGCAGGCGCCCGTATTCCTGGTGACCGGGGATCTGACGGAACAGGGTTTGCAGGACGCCGGACATGGCCTGGATGTGGAGGGCCTGGACAGCGAGCACCGGGGCCCCCGGGTCGGCCGTGCCTGCCAGCGAGGCCGCCGCCGCGTCCAGCTGCCCAGCAAGCAGGCCCAGGCAGGCGGCGAAGCGGTTTTGGATGACGGCCACGCCAATCGGCTCTTCGAAGGCGGCAGATGCCAGGAGCTTCAGAGCGTCCAATGTAGTGAGCCGAGGCAGAATCGAAGTGATCGGGCCCGGCCCGGCAAGCACCTCGGCCGGAGTCACAGCGGCCGCAGCGGGCAGCGGGACTTCCCGACCGAGAACCAGTCGGTCGACGGTCAGGAGGATGCCGGCCGCGACCAGCTGGCTCCGGGGCCCGGCATAGTCGGCCGCCAGGCGCAGGGCCCCGGGCAGGGCCTCGACCACGGCCAGCGGGGCCACAGAGGGAGCCCACTCGGGCGGGGCCTCGGACCGGGCGACCGCGCGCAGGAGATTGCCCATCAGGGCCAGCAGCGGCCGGCGGATTTTCGACTGATCGGTGCTGAAGAAGCAGGCACTGACCAGCCCGGCGAAGTGGAAGGCAAACTGCTCGGCCGTCGTGGACCCGAAGAGATCCGCCTCCGGGGCCGGGGCCCGGCTCACAAGACCCACGGCATCTGCCAGGCGACCAATCTGCCCGGAGGCCTTGGACAGGTCCAGACGCAAAGCTGCCTGCAGGTCGGTGGCCCACTGCCGCAAGGGCGCCTGGCCAGATTCGACTGCCAAGTGGCATGACTGGTCGAGGGAGCAGCGGAAGTGTGCATCGCCCTCGACCGGCAGCCAAGCTGGGGGGGTGAATGGGGCCGCAGAGGCCATGTGGGGCGGCGAGGGGAGGAGGGGAGCGGGGAGAGGGAGGAGGGAGGAAGGGCAATGGCCGAGGGGGAGGATTTGTGTATGTGTGTCTGCGTGTGCGCGCTATGCGTGTGAAGGAGGTGGGGGGGGGGGGGTGGTAGACGAGCCCTGTTGCAGGGACCGGGTGTAAGCGCAGCCCAGAGGCCCGAGCGCGACAATTGCGGATCAGAAATACAAGGCCCCGGATCTCGCCCTGCCGGGGGGGGAGGAGGAGGCGGCCCCGCACACACCCACCCAGACACACCTCCGCCCTGGGGTCCTCCGGCCGGGGGGGGGTCCCCTGCTGACAGGGCTATGTCGGCCGTGCGCCGGCGCTCACTGACGAGGTGCGCGCGCCCCGAGTGGAAGGAGGCCTGGAAGTGGCGCGCCTTCCGGGCGGCCGGGCGGCCAGGCGGTGGCTGTGGCTGCGACGCCGGGGGCGGCCGCCCCCCCGCGGGGGCTCCGCGGGGGGGGGGGGGGGGGGCGGCCGCCACGCTGGATCGCACCATGTGCGAGGGCGGGCGGATCTAGCCAAGTCCCAGCGCATGTACACGCTCTTCGCTGGCAGCTGGACACGCGGGACGGGAGCAATGGCAGCTCAGGCGTCTAGCGGTTACGCAGGGGGTGGCGCCACGGGCTTTCCAAAAACGCGTGCCGCCCACCCTTCCGCATGCTCCGAACGCGCGGGCTTCTCTGCCGAATGCCGTCCAGGCTCCCGTCGGGGAGCGTGACTCGATGGGGGTGGGGGGGGAATACAGATGCCCTCCTGCCTTCGCCCCCTCCCTTCCGCCGCCGTGGGCGGAGAGACGGCGGCTGTGATATGCCATCAGTGTGTGCTATAAATGCAGGCAAGGGGGAATGTTGCAGGTCAGGCTGCCCGTAACATCATTCCCCTCCGCTCATTGCAAGATCTCTCCCTCCCTTTTCCCTCTTCCCTTCTTCCCTGGCTAGACGGCCTACTTCACACGCTCTTGCACCCAAGCGTCCAGGACACATTCAGATCATCCTCGGGTCACGGCTTCAACGTACCCCCTTTTGTACCCCCTCCAACACCCCCTTGGAGATTTAGACATGTGCGTCCCCCTTCTTTTCGCGCCTCGGCGTCCCTTCAGTCGCGCCAGCTAACTTACGCTCCTTTGGTCTCCCCCTCTCTCCCTCCCCGCCTCCTGTCCTTCCTCCCTCTCGGCCTCTTCCCTTCTCGCGCAAGCACAGCATGTCTGGCTTTGGCTCTGGTGGTCACTCTGGCCGCGGCGGCTTCGGCTCCGGCGGCTTTGGCGGCGGCGGCGGCGGCGGCGGCATGCCACGCTTCAACTCCGGTGGCGGCGGCGGCGGCGGCGGCGGTGGCTACTTCGGTGGCGGCGGCGGCGGCGGCGGCGGCGGCGACATGTACGATGGCGGCTCCATGGGCGGCGGCGGTGGTGGCGGCTTCCTCTCGCATCAGGGCGACTATGGCAACTCGCCGAGCATGTCCTCTCCCTCTCTGGATGGCTCTTCGGGCGGGGGCTTCGGCCAGCAGCGCCCGTCCGATGCCCCGCGTGGCATTCTCGGCCACAACTCCGTCCTGCCGGTGACCATCAAGCAGCTGGTGGACATTGACGTGTCCAAGATGGTGGATTCCGACGGGAGCATGCAGATCGACGGGCAGACCATCCACATTCTGTCAATCATCGGTGTCATCCGCGCGGTGCGGGAGACCACCACCACGGTCACCTACCTGGTGGAGGACAGCACCGGGTCCATTGACATGCGCAAGTGGCTGGACCGTGATGCCGGGGATGGCGATGCGGCCATCGAGGAGCAGGCTCCCAGCCTGCCGGAGGGCACCTATGTTCATGTGTATGGGAACCTGCGCGTCTTCGACAAGCGCAAGAGCATCAACATCAGCCACATCCGCCCGGTGACCGACTTCAACGAGGTTACCTACCACTTGCTGGAGACCATCCATGGACATCTGTACCGCACGCGCGGCCCGGTCGGTCGCATGCGCACCAATGTCCCCACTGGCGAGGCGGCCGAGTCCAAGCCGCTGGTCGGCGGTGGCGGGGCCCCGGCCGCGTCAGCCCCCTCGGCCGCCGCCGCCGCCGCCGCCACCACCACCACCACCGCCACCAATGCCCACGACTATGGCATGCAGGCCGGCGGCCCGGCCGCCGTCAAGCAAATGCAGCCCACGCACATGGCCCTGCTGCACTTCATTGCCGAGGCCGATGACATCGAGATCCCCTTCTCCTATCTCTCGGAGAAGATGCCCAACTTTTCGCCGGCGCAGCTGAGCGAGGGCATTGAGTTCCTCAAGGCCGAAGGGCACATCTATGAGGGCGTGGCTCCCGGGTCGGTTCGTCTGACCACCCGCGACTCCCTGGATTGAGGGGGGCATGCCCGGCGGTAGATATCCGCCCCAGAAGCGCATCTCCCTGCCCGGTGTCCCTGTTGGGCTCTCTTCCGGCCTCTCTCCTTCCTGGTCCCTGACATGGGGCATGTCCACACACGATGTATAATATGACGAAAGCAAGAACCAGACCACAAGTTGGCCTCGATGTACAGGGGAGGGGGGGGGGGGGGGGACACTATGGGCTCTGTGCAACCGGGCAGGCCTGATCCCCTGAGAGGGGGAGTGGGAAAGGGGCGCGCTTCGAATGGCGGGAGGGGCGGAGACTTCCACAGCAGGGGCGGGCAGTCTAGGTGATGGTCGTCGAGGCCGGGAGGACCGCCAGCCGGCGGTGGAGCATGGTCGGAGGGGAGCCGGACGATGCCTGAACCGACTGGAGGTGGCGGTTGGCCCGCGAGAGGGTCACAGTCGGGGGAAGAGTTACATGTGAATAGCGTGTGCCATCGGCTTGCGCCGAGATGCCATCAACGGTTACCCCCTGGAAGGGGGCAAACAGTCGGAGGATGTCCTCCGAGGAGGAATGCTCCGTCGCCAGTGGATGCAGAATCCAAGTGGTCGACCGAGAGGGAACTCGCGGCGGCCGAGGCGAGAAGGCCGAACCGGAGCCCGACCCGGGGGACGAGGTGCAACCCGAGCCAGGGGTCGAATCGTCGGCCAGGGTCGAGGCCACGGGCGGATCCGAAGCCGACCCGGGAGCCGGATGGGAGGTTGTCCCGGATGAGTCGTCCAGGGGGGTGGGCAGCTGTTGCGAGCTGGCCGGCTTCTTCTTGGGCTTCTTGTTCTTCTTCTTGTCAGACACCTTCGACCAGTCGAGTCCCGGCGAGGGGGTCTCCGGGCAGTCCGAGGCGGGGACCACGGAGGCCGGCACCGGGTAGGCTCCGCCATCCCCCCGGTCCTTGGCGCTCGGGGGGTCCTCCTTGCCAGCCGGGATGCCGTCGACACCGGGAAGATCCTCGCGGTCCTTCGGGGCCACGGGGTCGCGCCCGGCCTTGGGGCCTGTGTGATCCTTCCGGTGGGGTGCCTTCATGGTCGACTTGCCGGGCTTTGGGCTTGGAGCATCGGCAGCACCAGCCGACATCGAGGGGTGCGAGTGGGCGTCGGCGGACTTGCCCCGGGTCGAGGCACCAGCTGCCTTGGAAGTGGAGCGCAAGTCCTTGAGCTTGGGGGAGGTGGGCCCCCCGGTGGCGAGGTCGCCCTTGTCCAGGCGCCTGAGCAGTGTCACCGACTTCGAAGGAGGCGGAGGCGGCGTCGAGAAGGGGCCGCTGGCGTGCTTCGGGCTTTTGAACGGCGACGGGGTTGCCCTCGAAGGGCCGGTCGATTGGTCCTTCCCGGGGACCTTCGCCCCGTGGATAGGTCGCGTGGTCACCGGCCGGCCGGCTGCCGGGCCGGCCGCCGGACTGGCCACAGGACGGCCCGCCTGGCCAGCTGCCGAGCTGGCTGTCGGGTGGTTGGCCATCGGGCTGGCCACCCGGCCGGCCGGGGGGTCGACCGCAGGAAGGCCCATCGGGCTGGCCGCCGGGCTGGGGGTCAGCTCGGCCGCCGGGCTGAAATACTCCTCACAGGCAGGCCATCCCGGCGTGACCCCCATGCTTGGAGGCATGCCCTCCGGCTGCGGAGCCAGCCCCGGGCCGGTCCCGTAGAACATCAAGGGGCGCCCGGGAATCGGAGCAATCGACGGGTGGTGCGCCACCAGGCGCGGGTCCACAGGCGAAGCCATGACATGATGGTGGGGAGGGGGATAGAAGCAGCCTGTGGCCAGACGGGGGGGGGGGGGGGGGGCGGGGAGCGGATAAAATGGTGAGCGTGGTCCAAAGGGGGCAGGGGGAAAGGGGAAGGGCCGAGGGAAGGGGGCAGAGACTGGCGGCGAGGGAATAGCGCGACATACGCAGGTGCAGGAACTCCGGCTTGATGGCATGCGGCTGCGAGGCAGCCGAGTCAAAGACAACCTCAACCAGGCCATTCGGCAGGCTGCCCACGAGGGTGGCCGGGTGGAAGAAGTTGTCGGTCCAGGGGGCGTACAGGCGCAGCGGCTCCGCCAGGGAGGCCGCAAAGACGTCCATCGGCGTCGAACACTGCGGGTGCTGGTGCCGGGGCCCCGGCGATGGCAGGGACTGCGGCGGCGGGGCCACGATCGGCGAAACCGGCGGCAGCCCGGGGCTGTGGAAGCGCCCAGCCAGCAGGCTGTGCTGGTAGAGGGCAAAGAGAGCGCGCTCCGGGGAGATGGACCGCAAATTGCCCGCCGGCGTGAAGGCCAAGTGCGGGGTGAAAAGTGGGTGCACCAAAACCTGCCCATCCCCCGAGCTTGGTGCCAGGATCACCATTGACAGGAGGAAGTTGCCGGATGCCTCGCTGTAAGCTTCGACAAGGGACCCGGCGGCCGGCCAGCACGGGCCACCATGGGGCAGGGGGTCCGACATGTGCCCCTTCGGCAGATTCATGGTCCTTCTTCTTTGAAGGATACAGAGCCTGGTGCTCTGGGCTCGGGGAATCGGGAGGAGTGGATGCGGGAGGGGGGCGGGGGAGGAGCGAGGCAGGAAGGAAGAGGGAGGAGGGAGGAGGGAGGAGGAAGGGGACAAGAAGGTGGCATACACAGAGGCCGGATGGCGTGAGCGGAAGACAGCTGACCAGGGCCTGAGACGGGCCGGCCGCGCCCGGTGGTGGTGGCCGCACTAAAATTTGGATGACCATCCCCGTCGGCCTGGGCCTTGCCCGGCCCTCTCATTTGCCCTCCCCCTCCCCCCTCGCCCTTCTCGGAGGTAGATCTCCGGGATCAAGGGAAATGAGCGTGCTGACCGGATTGGCGCTCATCGGCACCGGCGCCCAGAAAGGGGTCGGTAGGGAGCGGGATAAATTGCGGTACACCCACGCGCCATGGCCCGGGGGATGCTTCCCGCCGGCGGGGAAGGGGGTAGGGATCCGCCAAAGGCACACGGAGACCCATCCGGAATCGATGGAAAAACGGCGGGAGCGAGAGAAAAAAAGCTCTCCCCACCAACAAGCTTGACGACGGATGACATGGTATCCGCCTCGGCTTCTGCCCACTCCCTTAGCCTGCATGTCCGCGTCTCCGCTCGTTCTCCCTTTTTCCCAGCCGGCCTGTGACGCAATAGCACTTCCTCGGGGACCGCTCGCCGTCCGGTCCCTGCTTCTCGGCGCCACGCCGGCCCTCGGGGTGGTGAAAGAGAAAGAAAGCCGAATACTCCCCGCCCGGCTCGACTTTGAGTTGCCCCCCTCCCCTCCCCCCCCCCCCCCCGACCCCCAGCGGCCTCGTGAAGGGGACCCCTGCACAATCCTGTCACGGAAACCCAGTGCAAGAGGGCTCATTTCCGGCGGCGCGCCGGTCGGGCACATCCCCTATCCCGCACACCACCACCCTCCCGGGGGCGGCTCCCGCAGGGATGGCCGTCTCCCCCCCCCCCCCTCGCTCCGCCCCCACGCTCCCCCGGCCGCCGCTCGGTAGCCGGTTGGACGAAGCGCCCGAGATGTGGCTGTCCACATCTTTTCGGGAAGCAATTCAAACGAGGGCATGGACTGCCAACTGTGGCTGGGTTCTCACGGATCCAGCCTTACGTCAAAGCCTCACTCCTTTGACGGAAGCTATACCGGAAATCCTGCCACTGCGAGGGGACTCCCCCGGGGGGGGGGGGGGGCATCAAGGGGGAGGGCGCACCGAACCAGGGGATACGGCCATAGCCCGAAAGCGGGGTGGACACAACAACTCGTGCACGGCCAACTGGGGGGATAAGGAAAAATAAAAAACACTTCGAATAATAAAAAGGGCCGTTCGTGATGGGGGAAGCCTTGGAGTAGATGGCCACCGGCAGGACCGCGGCCCCAGGTTTGCCTTCGCGTTCTCCTTGGAGGGCCCGCACACAGCCGCAAAGGCCTTCGCTCTTGGGAGCCCCCTTATTTGGCCCTGGACTCGGCCGAAGGGAGGATCTGAGACCCCAGCGCGCGCGTCTCGGTGTCTCCCTCCTGTGGTGAGCCGCCATGGTGGCCGTGCGCCGGGGGCCCCTCTCCTTGGCTGTCTTCGTACCCCGCGTTCCTCCTCGGGAGAATGCTATTCCACAATGAAGGGCCATCTCACGGGACTGGATTCGTGTAGAACGTAACTCATTGACTGATGGGCTTGATCGGGTTTGGAGGATACCCCTCCGCGCGTTATATCGAACGGCGCCCCCCCCCACCCCCCCCCCCAGAGGAACGTCGGGTCTGACAACGGCCCGCCAGCCGCCGATATTGCACAGGTGTGTGTGCGCTCCTCGCGGGGGAGGGCGTTGTGTGAGGGGCCGGGCCCCGTCGCGTAGGGTCTTCAAATCCACCCCTTGACTGGATCCAAAGGCCAGAGAAGGCTCGGCCCAGGGGGCCCGTGAGAGCGTAAGACCGAGCAGCCGCTTGTCGAAAGGTATGCGGGGGTGATGATGGCGCAAGTGCCAGCCTGTCCAATGAGTGCCTATTCCAGTGCCTCCTTTTGAGGGGCCCTGCCTGTGTCCCGACTTTCTTCCCATGTTGCCCGCTCGCACACTTGACCCAAGCCATCTTACCGGCCCTCATTGATACAGACCCCAGACGGGGATCCCCCCCTTGGTCGATATGTTCCTCTGCCCTCGTGCTCGAAGGTCAGCCACCAACAGCGGGCCTTCCGGCACAATCCTCACAAGGATTCACACTGGTCCGGCGCAGGATTAAGCCGAGAGGAGTGCGCCACGGTCCCAAGCGCGAAATCGGCCCGGCATCTGCAGGATCTTTCCTTCGGACAAGGGCCCTGAGCGAGTTGCTAGCGGATGTGGGTCGGTCTTTCCGACGGCCTTGCTCCTTCATTGGCACCTACCACACGTCCGGCTTTTCTCTGTCCGCTCACAGAGTCGCACAGTTGCATGGGCAGTCGGTGCTGTCCTTGAAATGACAAGGCATGTGATCAAGGTCACCGGGCAATGACAAGCCACTGCTGCCACCACTAAACGGACACCCCACATCGACGATACTTATCCGAAGCTGTCCTGGCCGATCTCGGCGCGGTTGAGCCCAGATTCCAGAAGTGACCATTGCGCATCTCCCCCCCCCCCCCCCCCCCGCTTTCCCTCCCCCCCCCCTTCCAACATGTCTGGCAAGCTTTCCAAGAGCGACACCACCCCGGCCGCCACCCCGGCTGCCCCGGCTGCCGAGGCTCCGGCCGCCCCGGCTCCCTCCCTATTCGCGTCCCTCGAGGAGGATGACGAGTTTGAGGAGTTCGTCACTGAGGGTACGTGTCGCCCCCATGCTGCCTCTTTGTCCCCTCCCTTCAACCTGCTGCCGTGTTTCCTGCCTCCGAGCCGGTTCTCTCGCTCGAAAAGAAGAAGCTCACTCCAATCCCGCCTTTCCGACACCCAGAGTGGGACATTTCCACCGCCGGCGATGCTGCCACCAAGGTCGAGGCCCTGTGGGAGGAGAAGTGGGACGACGACACCATCGAGGACGACTTCCTCAACCGCGTCAAGTACGTCTTCCTGTCTTTCCTCTGGGATCGCCTGTCCCCGCCAGAGGGATAGATCCCTTCGCCCGATCGACATTCCCTCGTTCATCTCCGTCCATCCGTCTCCCCCTCCTCCCCCCCCCCCTCTATCTCTCTCTCTCTCTCTCCCTCCCCCTTCCTCTCCCATGTGTACTGACCACCCCATTTTTATCCCTACACAGGGCCGAGCTTGACAAGGTTAAGAAGTAATTTCACAACCCGTCCCCCTCCCCCATCCCACCCGCCTGCGCACTCGTTTTAAGTGTCATCCCCTCTGCCATTGCCCCAATCCAGCCTTCTTCCTTCCCTGCGCCAGGCGCGCTTGGCCTCCCAATAAAAAGAAGAATAAAATACAATCCTGACAAGGCTTTTTTTTCCCCCCTCTCCCCCCGCTTGACGTGGCATTTCCTGCCGGTATCAGAGCATCGGGAGAGGGCAGATCGGCTGCCCCCTAGTCCGAGTCGACATCCCCGCCGTCATACTCGCTGACCAGTGTCAGCGGAGACCGCAGGGACGACGACTGCCGTGCCTGGGCCGTTTGGCGACGTAGGAGCACCCCCTCCAGCAGAGGCGTTGATTCGGAGGACGACCCACCCGACCCGAGGCTCGGGCTTCCCGCGGCGCCTCCCAAAGCAAAGGCACCGACCGAGGGGCTGTGCGTGCCGCTGCCACCCATGGACACCGGGGACAGGCCGCTCGGGCCCGAGATCCCGGCCACTGCCGCCTCGAGCCCTGGTGAAGATCCACTTAGCAGGGTCGACAGGCCGGTGGACAAAGACGATGCCCGTCGCATGTATGAACTGTGAAGGGCCGCCGCCCGGCTGCTCCCGAGCGGCGAAAGGTACTCCACGCCAGCCGGCGATCCGGATCGCGTGCCGCCCACCGTCGACGGTGACAAAACCGACAGCGAGGAGGAAAATGCCCCGGCCAGGTGCGAGCCCTGTCCATGCATCATGGGGGAGTATCCGCTGCCGGCGGGACTGCCAGCCGCCGGACTGGTGCCCCCGAACAACGGTGATGCATACAGCGAGTATGACCGCGAGAGGGAAGACATGCCGGTGGGGTTCAGCTGTGCATCCTCCTCCTCCTCCGAGGCCAGGCGGGCGTGCAGCGGCGACATGGTATCCGGCGAGTCGAGCGACGAGCGCGACGCCATCGACACCGAGGACAGCCGACGCCGGCGATTGAGAATCCGCCCAGCGGCGCCAACCGGCGTCGGGGTTGTTGGGCCCGCGGGCGAGGGCGACCCACCGGCCGAGCGGACGCCCCCCCCCAGGGACACATGGCTGCCATCGCCCTGCGCCAGTCCAAGAGATGCCGGCTCCGGGAGCAAATCAAACGGCGACTCCCCGGCCGGCAGGGGCGTGGCCGCGCGCGAATGCCGTGATCCCTTCTCGGGGGTGGCCTCGGGCGAAGAGGAGGCCGGGGACTCCCCCGGCCCGGCCGGATCAGCCGGCAGATCATACCCGAAGGACCGAGGCGACACGAAACCCAGCCCATCGGCCAGCCCTGCTGTTCCCGACGTCACGGGAGTGGACGGCGATGTGAGGAATTCACTGAGCAGCGAAGTCGGCTGAGGCCCGGCCGAGCCGAACCCCGCTGAGGCCCCCGATGTCCGTGCGGTTGTTGAGGCCCCCCCCGGCGTCGGGCGCATCGCCCGCACCGCATAGAAGATGGTCCTCTCGGTGGCCCAGATGCCATATGCCAGGGCTGTGTGCACGGTCGTCGTTAGTCGGGTTGGCACATGCATGTCCCCCCCCCCCCTCCCCCCTGTCCCGGACAAGGGTCGGCTCACGGACAGAAGGGCAGGGAGCCCCGGTGCGGCCACATACCACGGAGAATCCAGGAAAGGAAAAGCCACCCATGGTCGCGGAAGGCACGGGACGAGCGGTCCTGCTCGTTGTCCGCCTCGTCGAGCAGGGCATCCACGCGAGCCAGCCTCGCCAGGGAAGACACATGAGCCCCAGCACTGGCTCCCCCATTGAAGGAGGACTCATGGTACCCGGTGCCGGTTTCCGGAAGGAGGTCCTGTGCCAGGGACATTTTGCTCACCAAGTCCGCGGCGGTTGAGGAAATCCTTCGCAACATGGGTCAGCCCGGTGCGCAAATGCCGGGCCATCGGCCAAGAGACATGGCGAGGCACGTACCGGAGGTGCTCCACCTCCACACGCGACAGGAGGGAGGAAAGACGCTCGACGGCCAAATTGACTGCCCCAAGTAGCCCGTCCCCGGACTCGGGCGTGTCGGCCTCCGGCGCCGTGGTTGACAGGAGCAGCGATCGGAAGAGCGCCCGATCCGAGTGAACACGGGCCTCAAACACCAGCATCGTATCCAGGAGGTTCTTCTGTCCTTGGGTGGCAGGTGAGCCGAGAGGTGCAAGACGCACGCGTGGCAGGGGCGAGGGAGGGTTTGGTTTCTGTTCTTTCTCTTCTTCGCCGCACACGGACCTGATATGTGGGGATGACATTCGACACGGCCTCCCGTGCTTCGCTGTCCCAGTGGGCAATGAGAGACCCGAGAATGGCGGCATCGGCGGCTGGCGCGGGAGCTCCCGTTATTCCGCGAGCAGCGCCAGCCGGCGGGGCGATGAGCGGCGTGTGCGGCGACGCCGAGCGGGTCAGCTGGACACCCGGGCGGGCTGGCGACAGTGTCACCAGGCCAGCCGCCCCGGAGGAGGGCAGGGAGTTGTAGGTGGCCGGATGTGGGGCCGGAGTCGGGGGAGCCGGCGCGCTCGCGCCACTGCCCGAGGGATAAACCCGGGGCTTGATGTTCGCATAGAAGGGATCCGCCGACAAGGGGGACGCGCGCGCCGGGATATTCACCGTGTCCAAGTGCGCGGGGAGGGTGGGGAAGCGCGTGCTCGGGGCGGCCGGATTGGCGGCCGGAACCGCGCGCTTGGTGGGCCCCGGTGGATCAACATGACCAGCCGGTCGACGTGAAGGGCTTCCCGAGGGGGCGACCGCATCCATGGAAACCACATCGGCCAGGGACTCGGGCTCGCCCGATTGTGTGGGATGCAATCCGGCAGCCGGTGCTGCGCGTGGGACCCCTCCCTGAGACAGTGGCGGCAGGGGCGGCAATGAGGGCAGCGGCGGTGTGCCTCCCGCCGAAGGGGCGGCTGTGTTGCTGGCCCACGAATTCGTCAGCAGCACCGAGCGAAGTTGTGCTTCCAGGGGAGATGGGCCGATTGGGCGCTCGGCGTGGGCTGGCGGCTCCGAAGGGGCGGAGATGCTTGGCGCACTCGGTGCCGGGGTCGAAGTGGCCGGTGCTGCCGACGCAGCTGGCACAGCAGAGGCAACCGCGGCAATCGGCCCGGCGGAAACCGCCGCAGCACCCGGGGCAGCCGGCTGCATACCAGCCAGGGAGGACTCGGAGAGATTCGACCGGACCTGCCTGTTCTGATTGGACATTTGCCCCCGTCGAATGTCATGCTTGCGGGCCGAGAGGAAGGAAACCAAGCTCGGCTGCTCCTCCTCAACCGGCAAGGCGCTCGGGCCGGGTTCTGAGGGCGGAGCTGTGGAGAGGCTTTGGTCTGCTCGAACCTGGCGCCCATCTGACGATCGGCCCAAAAGCTGGCGGATATCAGGGATACCATCTGCATAGTCCGGAGGTCAGATTGGTGGGCTTGCGGGTCTGGGCCCAAGGGGCGGGGGAAAGAAGAAGGGAGGAGGGGGAGGGGGGGAGGGGGGGCGGGACATCGCGAAAAGCGAGGTCGGAGTGGGCGAACGTGAAGGCGGCGATACCTTGCGAGCGACCGTCCAGCTTGGGCGATCCCGAACTCCCGGTCGACATCTGGGCTATGGCGGAAGGGCTCAGAACGTCTGCAAGAAGGTGTGGGGAAGACAGAGGACGAAATGGTGCGTGCGTGCGTGCGTGCGTGTATGTCGGCGTGCGAGTGTGGGGGGGGGCGACAAGGAGGTGTGGGCTGGGGCCGCAGGCGGGGAGCGGGATGTGTGCGCCTACGATCTCCCGTCGAATGTGTGCTTCCACAAAATGGCCTGAAAGAACCCGGCACGGGAAAGATCGCCTCAGAGAACATACCCACATGCCAACGAGCCCCGGGCGACTGTTCCCTGCTGTTGCCCGCCCCCCGTTCCGATCAAACGGTTGGGCATTGTCTACCACCATCGGGAGCCAGAAAAGAACGAGAGGAAGATTTCGTGCCTCCGGCCCCCCCC
>NW_009242971.1:4221110-4222830 GCF_000388065.1 Fonticula alba | reverse complement strand
CCCCCTCCCCGGCCATTGCCCTCAGCCACCTCCCTCGCCCCCGACCGCCCCACCGGGCCGAGTCTTTTCCTGTCAGATGTCTAATACCCAGCAAGACACTCCGGCCGTGCTCTCTGTGCGCTTCGCCTCTTTCTCCACCCATTTCTCCTTGGCATCTGTGTTGTCCCTAGCTCTCCTATCTATCCCTCCCCTGTCTCTTTTTTGTCCACTCCCTCCCCCCCCCCTCCCACTCTACACTGCCCTTCTTCCCTGACTTTCTGTTCCGCCACCATGCAGACCGATGCCTCATTGATTATGCAAGCCGAATTCGCGAACCCCTCCACCAAAAGTATGTTGCCGATTTTGCTGTTGACCAGCCGCCGATCACCGTCAACCGCAATATTCTGACCCCGTCTTCAGTGTCCCGCGAGGCAACGCTCCTTGTCGGCGAATACTTGCGCCTGCTGGTGGTCGGTGCGTCACACATGTTGCTTTCCCCGCGCCCGGAGGGTATCCACAGTCCAGGCATATTCCACACACACACACACACACACACACACTGACCCGGCGTTTGGCACAGAGGCTTATCGCAGATCGCACGCCACCGCTCAAGCTGAGGGAGCCGACACAATTGCCCTTGCGCATCTGGAGCAGAATCTTCCCCAACTCCTCCTGGACTTTTAGGCACCTTCCAAAAATAGATCAAGTAAGACAAGAGGAGGCTCCAGCATATGGTGCATGTTCGCGAAGAGGAGGACAAGGGGGAGGGAGGGGGGGAGGGGGGAAGAAGAAGAAAAAGCAAGGAGCCGGCCAGGGGAAGGTATCCATGCGGAGAGGCCGACGTCTGGCCCTCCCCCCTCGCTTCCCACTTGCCTAGGCGCCAATTAGTAGCCCTGCTCCGGCTTGATCGAATGCTGGTGGTAGTCGGGGAAACCACCCACCTCTGGGTGCCCAGCACCCGAGGCCCCAGGCGCGGTCAGTGACCCAAGCTCATCCATACGGTCGTGATCACCGGCGGTCTGCTGCTTGGAGCGCTCGATCAGAATGGCAATCTCCTCACGCTTGTCATTGTCAAGCTTGGTCTTGATACTGTACCAGGGGGAAAGAGAGAGAGAGAGAGAGAGAGAAAGAAAGACGGCAGAGCCCGGCACCGGGGGAAGTCAAAGCAAAGAGCGGACGAGGACGGGGAGAGGAGGGGGGGGGGGAGAGACTGAGTAAGTGGCTTGGTCACCTGGCGAAAGGACCGGCGCCGTGCTTGCTATCTTTGCGTCTGGCCAGCGCCGACCGACGCACCTCGGAATCAGGGCATCCATCTCCTCGCGATCCTCAGGCAGAAGGTTGCAGATTTGCGACATCTCGTACGAGGTCAGCTGCTTGCTCATGAGAGCTTCGCGCTGCTCCTCGGTGAGATCGGCAGCCGCGTCATCGACATCGCCACAGGCGCCGACCACCGCGGCAGTGATGTCCTGATCGGCCACCACGGACTCGATGGATGCCCGCAACACGCGCTCCTGGTTGACATCCATCAGGACAAACTGCCGGGCATACGCCAGCGTCTCATCAAACACTTGGCTCAGCCGGGGGGTGTCCAGGCTGGCCTGCATGCCGGAACGGTTTTCCGACTGCGCCTTCAGATGCTCGGACTCGATGGTCTCCATGTGGTGCAGGACCTCGGCCAGGGTGAGAAACTTGGCATCGTCGAACTCTGTGGCGTGGTTTCGGGCAGGTTAGGAAGGGACGG
>NW_009242971.1:4213141-4219151 GCF_000388065.1 Fonticula alba | reverse complement strand
GGGCGCACGGACGGGGGGGAGGGGGGGGGGGATGTGTGAGCGAGGGGCGCCGGCCAGCGACAAGCGCATTCCGGGACGTACGAGGTGGCCCTTGCTGTTCTTCAGCTCGACCTCGGGAATCGAAGACTCCGGGGTGTCGAGGTGGATGCTGAGATCGCCGGGATTCAGACCGAAGAGGGACATGGTGTATGTGCGCGCGAGGGGGGGGGGGGGGGGGGGAAAAAGAGGGGAAGGGAGAATGGGGGGGGGGGACAAAAGAGAAGAGGGAGGGGCAGGATACGCCGCGCTGAGGGGGGTATCCGGGCCGGCGCGGCGGCCCCGGCAGCTGGGGCAGGGCTCCTCAAAATGATCGCACCGCCCTGACGACCGAACCGGTGGGGCGCGGGGCAGTGTGAGCCATGGGGGCACGTCCGCTGAGAGTCGAACGCCTCCCCACACTAAAGGGACCGAACGGGGGGGGGTCGGGGCGAAGGGACCCATCCGGGCATCTGTTTCGGTCGCCCAGCGTCCGGATGGACTTCCCAGCCCCTGCCCCGCCCGGCAGCGTCAAAGAAAAGTGGCTTGCCGCGTCCCCGGCCCCGCTCTCCGGCCCCATGTCGGAGGGCCCAAGACCCTTGGGCCTGTGAAAAAGGCGTCCCTCGCAAGATGGGCCGACAGCCGAAATGCGGGCGCAAACACCGGTCTCCCCCCCCCCCCCCCCCGTGCTTTTGGCCATGAATATGCGCACGGGTACATCCACGGACGGCAGGGCGGGTATATGTGTCTGCGCGGGAAATAAATAACAATATACAGAGTTCTGGCTATTTGCCCTCCCCGCTCCCCAGCCCGGGGCAAGCGCTCCCTTCCCCCCCCCCCTCAAGCAGGGCACAGGCCCGCCAGAAGAGGCATATCCCAGACATCCTCTCGCCCGGCGGAGACGGCCAGCAACTCCGGCAGCCCCCCGCCCCCCGCCCCCCCTCTGTAGCACCTTGCCGATGTGTGGATGTGCTTGCCACACACGGATGCTCACTTGAAGAGGCCTCCCCCCCCCCTCCCCAAGGGTCAATACGGCGGACGATACGGCCCCGCCAGGTCTCTGCCCGGGGGGGGGGGGGGTGCGCCCCGTTCGGCGCTGCGAGATCCACCGGACCAGGGCGTGATCAGAAGTCTCCAATCACACCGCGACTGATCACAGTACCCATGCGCCTGTATCGAAATGCCATTCGGGAAATCTAGAAAGATCCATCTCCACTCTTGGCCGGGGCCCCGGAGCATCGAGAGAAATCCGCGTCCCGCGATGGAGCGAGACGAGCCGAGGGGTCCTCCTTCCCCCCAATGCTTCGGGGTGGGGTGAGGGGGCGGGGGGGGGGGAGGGGGGGGGGGTGAACGGGAGGTGTTGCATGTTCCCTGTCGTGTTGGGCAGAGACCGGTGCCGGTGGTCCCACGTGCGGCCGTCTTCTCTCCCTGGCACTTCTTCCCCTTTTGCCAGGGCTTTTTTGTGCCCCCTCGGGGGCGGGGGGAGACAGGGGCCCACGCTCCCTGCATGTACGCCTGTACATGCGTGCCCGCGCGTGCCGCTCGCCCGGACCCACAGAGGCCCAGTTGTCGCCTCTCCCGGTCTTCCTTTTTTCTTTTGTGAAGTCCGAATGTCCTATATGCGTCCGACGACACAGAGGAGGGGGGCGCGGAGCACGGGGGCGGGGGGGGCGATACTTCTCCAGTTCCAGGCGCCCGCCTTCTCGATTTTTCGCCCGGATGGGTGGGCAGGATGTTTCGGCCATCCTCGCGGGCCTTCCTGCCCGGAGTCCCTCCCGCCTCCGGGCTGTTGGAACTTGGCGGTTCCCCCGCCGGGAGAGGGCGGGACAGAGAGAGCAGGACCGGGAGGGGGCGAGAGGGGGCGGGAGGGGGCCGCGGAAACATATTTATGTCCCCCCTCCGGCCGAGCTGGCTCTTGCCTACCCTCCAACCGGAATTGGCCCTTGTCTTATTTCTAGTTCGCGTTTGTACGCGCCCCCCCCCCTCTGTCCCCCTCCTCCCTCTCCTCGGCTTTGCCCCCCCCCCCCTGCATCGCCCCTCTCCTCCCCACCACCTTCCGCAGCCCCAGCTGACCCCTCCGTTCTGTCCCCCGTTCCCCCCCCCCCCCTCCCAGCCCTACATCCACCATGTACCGCGCCGCCATCGTCTCCCGCCGCCTCGCTCTCTCTGCCAGCGTGAGCAGCAGCGCCCGCGCCTCCGTCAGCGTCGGCGCCCTGGCCACCGCCAGCCGCACCTACTCCACCGGCTCCACCCAGGACATCGTCTTCGGTGATGAGGCCCGCCACAAGATGCTTGCCGGTGTCAACAAGCTGGCCGACGCCGTGGCCGTGACCCTCGGTCCCAAGGGCCGCAACGTCATGATTGCCCAGCCCTTCGGCGGCCCGCGCATCACCAAGGATGGTGTCTCCGTGGCCAAGTCCATCAACCTCTCCGACAACCTGGAGAACCTCGGCGCCAGCCTCATCAAGTCCGTCTCCTCCAAGACCAACGACCAGGCCGGTGATGGTACCACCACTGCCACCGTCCTCGCTCGCGCCATCTACAGCGAGGCCAACAAGTATGTTGCCTCCGGTGTCAACCCGATGGAGCTGCGCCGTGGTATCACCGCCGCCGTCGACACCGTCGTCGAGAGCCTGCGCGGTCTCTCCAAGCCGGTGTCCTCCAATGCCGAGGTCGCCCAGGTCGCCACCATCTCCGCCAACGGCGACACCGAGATCGGCAACCTCATTGCCCAGGCCATCGAGAAGGTCGGCGGCAACGGCGTCATCACCGTCTCGGCTGGCAGCACCCTCAACGACACCCTGACCGTGCGTTCTTCTTCCTTTTGCTGCCTCCCGCTTGCCACCCCCTCCCCCCTCCCCCTGCTTCTGTGTGGGGCCTCCAGTCTGCTTGGCTCCTTCGCTTCCTTCCCCATTCCACCCACTGACCCCGGACCGCTTCTTCCGCTCCTCTGCTCGTTCCCTGGCGCTTGGCCATGTGCAGTTCACCGAGGGCATGCGCCTTGACCGCGGTATCACCAGCCACCACTTCGTCAACGAGATGAGCACCTTCCGCGCTGCCTACGACGACGCCAACGTCTTCCTCTTCAGCACCAAGGTACGCCCTGACATTGCTTCCTCCCCCCCTGCTCCCGCTCCCGCTCCCGCTCCTCGCCCCCTGCGCCTCTCTCTCATGCACATGTGTGCTGGGCATTTCCGGCCATCCCTGGATGCTGACCCTATTTCCCTTTCCACCGACTCTCCCCTCCCCCCGCTCCTGTGTGGAATCGATCCACCCTCCCATCGGGCATGATGTGCTTGCATGCGCAGCTCAACACCGCCACCCAGATCCTCCCCGTCCTGGAGCTCTCCCTCCGCCTGCGCAAGCCCCTGCTCATCGTGGCCGAGGACTTCTCCGACGAGGCCATGGCCACCCTGATCGTCAACCGCATTCGCAGCGGTCTGCCCCTGGTCCCGATCAAGGCCCCGAGCTTCGGTGAGAACCGCGCTGCCATCCTCGAGGATGTGGCCATCTCCACCGGTGCCAAGCTCTTCGGCCTCAACCCGGAGGACACCACCACCGACATCACCGAGGCTGACTTCGGCCATGTCAAGTCCTTCGTGGCCACCCGCGACCACACCACCCTCTTCAACGGCGGTGGCTCTGCCGAGGCCATCGCCAAGCGCATCAGCCTGATCGAGTCGTCCATCGAGCACACCAAGTCCTCCTACGAGCAGGAGAAGCTCCGCAGCCGTCTGGCCAGCCTTTCCGACGGTGTGGCCATCATCAATGTCGGTGGTTCCTCCGAGATTGAGGTCGGCGAGCGTCGTGACCGCTTTGCCGATGCCCTGAACGCCACCCGCGCCGCCGTCCAGGAGGGCATCGTCCCCGGTGGTGGTGTTGCCCTGCTCAACGCCTCCAAGGCCCTCGACTCCCTGAAGCTGGACTCCTTCGACCAGCAGCGTGGTGTCGAGATCATCAAGAAGGCCATCCAGGCTCCGGCCCGCCGGATCATCGAGAACGCCGGCCTCGACAGCTCCCTCATCGTCTCCACCATCCTCAACCAGGCTGACCCGCACCACGGCTTCAACTCCGCCACCGGCGAGTACTGCAACATGATCGCCGCCGGTGTCATCGACCCCACCAAGGTTGTCCGCACTGCCATCAGCGACGCCTCCGGTGTTGCCTCCCTCATGGCCACCACCGAGGCCATCGTCGCCGACTCCCCCAACAAGGCCGGCGGTGCTGGCCCCATGGGCGGCATGGGTGGTATGGGCGGCATGGGCGGCATGGGCGGCATGGGCGGCATGGGCGGCATGATGTAAAGTGCCCGTCTGCTGCGCATGTGGAGCACGCGCATGCCCCCCCTCCCCCCTCTCTCTCTCTCTCTCCCCCGGAGGTGTGGATGTGTGTGCGTGCGTGCGCGTCAGCCCGGGGCCGTGGGTGCCTGCTTCCCTCGCCCCCCTGGCCCCCCCCCCCTTCCCCCTCTCCCCTCCTTTGCCCTTGTACTTCCTCCTTCGCTCTCCTCCTTCCTCAATCCACCATGCTGGCGTTTGTAAACGCTCGCGGGTAAATCCCCCTCCCCACCCCCCCCCTCCCCCTTGCTTGTGCGATATCGCTACCATCTGCTTCTCCGCCTGCTTCGCTCTCCTGGGGGCGGGGGCCGGTTGTGTGCCCTCTCTTCCAAGGGGCTTTGGATGATGGTGTGTGCGTGTGTGCGTGTGTGTATGCGTGCGTGCGCGCGTGTGCATGCATGTTTCGCACTCTCCCCTCAACTGTGCCCCCTTCCGCGGCCAATATACAGCCCTCTCCCTTTCCACTTTTCCTGTCTTCTTCTGTCCCAGGGCGGCGTGGTAGCACCCGGCGTGGAGGTTGGCTTTCTATTTTCTCTCCCACCCTCTCTGGCAGCTTTTCACCTTCTCCAGGAGGCGGCACAGGCAGCGGCCGGTACTACTTCTTGCTGGCCTGGTGTGCCTTCAGGCGCGAGGGGCTCGGTCCGGACACCACAATACCCAAGCCCTGGACAAATCGGGGAGAGGCATGGCCCGGCACCGATGCATCGGATGTCCCACCGTTGACAGATGCTTCGCCGCTGGGCTCCTCCCTGGCAGAGACACGGTCGGTCCGACTGCCCTTTCCGAGCACCTGGCGCAGAGGCTTCCACCCCTTGCTGGAGGGAGGATCTCCGGCAGCGGCAGCCGGAGCGGCGGCGGTGGCGGTGGTGGCATCGGGCGACGTGGCATGGGGCCGCCGCGACCGAAGACCCTCCACTGCTGGCCCCATCAGCGTGACATTCAGGTTTTGCGCTGGAGCGCGAGTCGGTGCCGCTGCGAGGGCGGCCATCGCCTCGGGCGTGAGATTCAGCTGCAGGGAGCCGGGCGACCTGGTGGAGGGGGGATAATCGGCAGGGCCCCGGGTCTCGGTAGCCGGCCCCGGGGCCACTGGAGGGTGCCTGTTGCTGGTGGTCGGAGTTTGACCGACGGGGGTACCCGGTGGTCCTCGGCGGAATCGCGCGACCGTGAGGGCTGTGCATGGGATGGTAAGAACCAAGTGCCGATGGGGGGGGGGGGCGCGCGTGCAAAAGCCAAAGGCCACGAGCAAGAGACAGCCAGTCCCCAAGGGCCGACGCACCCAGGGCGATGACAAACAGGAGAGCCAGGAAGGCCAGCCCACGTAGGACTTCCGGCTTGGAGACGGCTGTCAAAAGTGCCTGCAAGCGGGCTGACAGATCCTCCGCCAGTGAAGGCGGCAGAGGAGGCGCGGGCGGGGGCGTAGGCGGGCTGGGCGCCACCATGAAGTCCGTCAGCCCTGCGCGGATCTTCGCCAGCCGGGCAGCCAGATCTTCGGTCATCATTGCGGTCGTGGGGATGCGCGCGTCTAAAGGGAGGGTGGGGCAGAGCCGGCAAGATGTGCTACGAGTGCGGATGCGGGTGCGAGTGCGAGTGCAGGTGCGGGTGCGGGTGCGGGTGCGAGTGTGCGAGTGTATGTGTTTATATGTGTAGGAGCGTGGAGGGGG
>NW_009242971.1:4208530-4213125 GCF_000388065.1 Fonticula alba | reverse complement strand
GGGGGGTGCTGGGAGAGCCTCGCCCTGGGAGGGTGGATGCATGGTCCAAGATGCGTCCATTTTTGGGCACGTCCACTGGGCGGTCTCCCGCCAAGGTAGGTCCCAATGGATCGACCTGACCAGTCGCGATCCATCTCACAAGGCCCCAGCCCGCTGTGCCGGCCAAAAGCCCCCCACTACCCTGTGGCTGGCCCTCCGCTCAGCCCTTCCCTGTTGCCCCTCGCCCTTCCGCCCCCCCCCCCCCTGGTCCTTGCCCCTCCTCCCTCCGATCACCACCACCGCATCCTGGATCGACACCGCCCCCCGTCTGCCAAGCCCACAGCATGACTTCCAGCGATGTGCCGGCCAGCTCGGCTGCAGCCCCCGCGGAATTGCCCTTCATCGCGGCCATGGTGCCCCTCTTTGCGCGGCTGCTGGAGGATGTTCACCCGAGAACGGTGGTCCCAGCGGCCGCCGGGCCCGCCACAGCCGAAGTGCGCTTGGCCTTTGTCTTCGAGCCAATTCGCCTGGCCGAGCTGCCGGTCGAGGGCGCCGCCGGCCATGCTGAAGCCACTGGCACGCCCGATGTCGGGGGGTCATTCGCCGAGAGTGCTCTCACCGGGCAGCCTACCGACACCGATGCCTTCCGTCTGACCGTGCTGGCCCTGCAAGCGGCCGGCGCGGGCTCGGCAATCACCCTGGTTGCCGGTTTGACCGCGCGGATTTATGGGCCGGCCTGCCGATTCCCGCCCAACCGGTGCGTCGCGCGTGCCTCCCGATCATCGGCCAGCCGGTCCCCGGCAACCGCCATTTAACATGCTTGCCCGCCTTCCCTCCTTCCTTCTCCCGGGCGCAGGGGTCTCGTTCACCTGGAGATGGTCGACACCACGGGGTGTGGGCACCCTGCCACGGCAGTCGGCGAGCCGGTCCTGCCGGCGCTTAAGTCCGCCATTTGCCAGGGCCTGACGGCCGCCTTCATTGGGGCGTGTGCCTTGCCAGCCTTCGGCCTGCGGATCGTGCGTGTTCACGCCCGACCGGCGCCGTGGTACCTCTTCCCTCAGAGTGATCTAAATCCTCGCAAGTTCCGGGTGCGCATCACACACACACACATGCATGCATGTAACCGCACACCCGCACACAGGCATACGCATTGCCACGTTCTCCGGCCACGCCAAGTCCCAAGCTAATCCCTCGAGATTGTTTGCCCTTCCGCCATCCTGCCGGGCCCACAGCAAACCACCCATCGTAAGCTGTCCCCGATCGTGCGTGCCTTCCCTCTTTCAGGTCGACTGATCCCGCTGCCCCTTGTTATACTGACCGAATAGCTGAATCAGCGCCTGGCCGAGTGGTGGGGACAGGTGTTGAAGCTGGTCGAGCAGATCGGCGCGCTGGGCTTTGGACGGTGCTTCCATGCGCTGCCCGATGTGATGACCATGTGCGCCTTGTGTCCTCTTGCCCTGTGTCCTCTTGCCCAATGCTGACATCCACTTCGCAGGCGACTTCGTCGGACCCTGCCAGCCAAGATGGGCATCGGCTTTGCTTGCAGCACTCCGGGCGACAGCACCACCACGGACGCCACCTGGGCCTCCAACTGGTTTGGTGGGCCGGAAGACGCCGGGTCACAGCCACTGCAGGAGCGCCTCGGCCCTGATGACGCCTTGGCCAATGCCACCATCGCCGCCGATCGCGCTCCCCCCCTGAAGCAGGCCATCAACTCGGTGCTGGCTGGCGGGGACTCCGTCCTCTTTGTCATGGCCCTCCAGTCCTCCCAGTCAGAGGGCCAGCCGCACGGTGGCAGCCAGGCACTCGTCAGGCCCCTGGGTGTCGAGGATCTGTCCTCTTTGGGAGTCCTGCCGCACTTCACCCCGGTCTCCAGCCCACTGGCCGGGGACTTTTCCTCGGTCGAAGCATGTGAAGCAGCCTCTGACCGGTTCTGGCGGCAAGTCTCCGGTCTGCTGGACCACCAATCCGATCAATCGGATCCCCCCCTTGGGCCCATGTGCCTCCTTGCGACATCGAATGTGCGACTGACCTTCCGTCGGGAGGCGGCCGAGGCGGCTTCGGCCGATTCCCGCGCGCAGCCAATTAGCACGCTCACCGTGCGCAAGAAGCCACGGACCGCTTGAGACGCGAGTCACACAAAAAGGATCAACATGCACAATCAGTATTCTTGTGTTGTGGGAAGATACATGTATGCCCTGGCATTGGGGGTGGGGAGGGAAGAAACCGAGGGCCAAGCATGGGGACAAGGACAAGGGATGACTAAAGGCGCATGCGCATGCACGCGCGTTGTTTTTTTATGTTCTATGGGAAAGGGATGTAGTGTATGGGTGTGAGGTGTGGGTGTTTGTGCGTGTGTGTGTGTGTGTGTGTGTGTGTGTGTGTGCACATATATATATATATATATATCTGTGTGTGTGTGTGTGTGTGCAGGTGTGCCTCCTTCTGATCACTACCCTGTCGAGCCGGGGTCCGCCGGCAGACCAGCGCCAGCTGGAGGGGGGCTTGTGGATGGAGCCGGTGAAGTGTTCTGCGAGGAGGGGGGACTGGTGCCGGCCGCGGCGGCCGGGTTGAACAGGTTGTGCTCAGCGATGTACTCAGCTACGCTGTCGGGGACCAGGTAGCGGATGGACATCTGTTTAGAAAGAAGCTCGCTGTTGATGAACGCACGCGCGCGCGTTTTTTTTGGGTATGTGTGTGTGTGTGTGTGCGTGTCAGTGTGTCGGTTCTCCATGAGTCTCGGAGCCCAAATATAAGGCCACGCACCGGACTTTGGTCGAGGAAACATCATTGTTCAAGAGCTGTGGCACCACGATGAAGCGATCCTGTATGCATGGATGGGGGGGGGGGGCGGGGGGTTGTGGGTGCATGTGAAGCGACGAGAGGAGGAGAAGGGAAGAGGATGGAGGGTGGAGTTGCTGGTTAGCAGATGAGAGAGCCCGGCGTATCAATGCTACCGGCACAAACGTACCTTGTATTTGGAGAGGATGGGCGAGGCCGCAATGACCGCCTTGAGGTCGGTCCCCTGGCGCTCAATCACCACAACGCCATGCTGTGAGATGATTTCATCAAGCTGCATGGGCAGGCGTGTTGTGTTAGATGATGTTCGGTCCATTCCTGCTGGAAGAAGGAGAAAAAGGGCAAGGGAGAGAAATTGGAAAAGGGCGAGGGAGGATAGGGAGAGATAGAGAGAGAGAGAGGGAACGAGGAGGACAAAGACAGAGAGCAAATGGAGACGCACATCCTCGTCGGCCCACAGGCCGGGAACATTAAACGAGTCAATCAGGTCCGCCCCGCATAGGAGCATGACGCCGATGTCCACCGGCGAGTCGGCCGGGATGTTCAAGTTGACTGTTGAGTAAACATGCTTCAGCACCCGCGCGGTGGGAGTCCACTCAAGCTGGCTCATTTCCCAATCATCGACCACCAGCCAGTCGCTGGTGGCGGTGGCCAGTCGGCAGAGGCGCAGCCGATGGGCCGGGGCCAGGAGATTCGGCTTGGCGTAGGCCGGATGGACGGGCGACACGATGCCGGCAATGGCCGCCAGCTCGGGGTGGTTCAAGCGAATGTGGTCACGAGCCATCTCTGTGCCATTGGCAATGGTGTGGCAGCGCAGCAGCAAGGTCCACAGGTGAAGGGGAACACGTCAGCTCATAGCGCCCGAGAAGGGAGCCTTCCTCAAGAGGGGGATGGAGGAGGAGGAGGAGGAGGAGGAGGAGGAGGAGGAGGAGCAGCAGCAGCAGGGGGAGAGGGCGCCAGGGCATGGGAAGAGGACTGGTCATCCAGCAAGAAGCCGGCCAAGAGTGAAGCGGCCGCGGGGCGTACCAAATATCCGGAGGTGCATATTGGTGATCGGGGAGAAGGACCCACAGGCCAGGAGGACCAGCGGCTTGACGCCGGCCCCGTAGTTGGAGCCAGGAGACGAGGCACGCTCGGCGGCGAAGTCCTCGACGCTCGGCCCGACGTCGTGGCCCGGTGGCGGGGTCCCCGGCCGGGGGTCACTGACCCCGGGGGTCATGGCATCCGAGTCGGGTGACCGGCCGGCCGAGGTGGTGACGGTGGCCGTCATCGACGGCCCGGAAGTGAAGCCCGGCCACCGGAGGTACAGCATGTCCAAGGGCGGCTGGTTGGGTGCCGCGGCCAGGGCCGCCTCGAGCTGCTCCGGAGACAGGCCCAGTGCCACAACATCAGCCGCCAGCCGAGCGAAGGTCATGCATGTTCCCTCGGGGCCGGCCGCCAGGGAGGCGGTAATCCAATTGGCGAAGTTCGAGCTCAGATGCGGCGAAGGAGGCCGGTAGTTTGACGGAGAAGACAGGTCCATGGCGGAGGCATTGTGAGTGGTGGCCGCCGCGGCTGCCGTGGTCGTCTCCACCGGCATGTCCGTCCGGCAGGCGGCCGCAGCATCTCGGTGACCGGCATGCCCGGGTGGCGGCACTTGACCTGGCATGGTGGCTGGGAGGAGTTGCTATATGGATGTACGACACATGTGTGCGTGTGTGTGCGTGCGTGTGTGTGTGTGTGTGTTTATGTACAAGACGAGGGGGGGGGAGGGGGAGGTGGGTAAGTCGATCTGAATGTATGGCGGCGTGCGAGGGTGGGCCCATCCGCGCGCGCGG
>NW_009242971.1:4203809-4207145 GCF_000388065.1 Fonticula alba | reverse complement strand
CCCCCCCCGGCCCCCTCCGCGGTCCGATCACTGTTCTGCATTCGGACGGTTCTGGTATCCCTGATTCTGAAGTATGATATTGGTCCGACCCAACACCGGCGACCCGGCCCCCGGCCCTGCGTCCCTCTCTCCGTCGGCCGATCCGCGCGCCCCCTCCCCCCTCCGGCCTCGGCTCCGCTCGAAAGGAAGGCGTCCGCTTGCATGGATGTCGGCGCATGGATGTATGGGATGCGTGTGTATGCTTTTTTTTTGGGGGGGGGGGGATGCCCAAGGCGACTCATGGGATGTGTGAAGCAGGACGCTCGCGCGACAATACCCCTTGTACGCGCTCTTGCCCAGCGTGGTGCCTGGGCACCGGGGGGACCGGAGGGGACACCCTGTTCAGGTCCGCCGCCCGGCCCGCAAGGAGGCATTGGCGGCCTCGCGTGCGGCTTTCCGCCGGGCAGCAAGTTCCTCCTCGCGACTCCGTGGCGCAGAGGCCGGTGCGGGGGCCGGGACGGCAGAGCGACGGCCAGCCGGCGCAGTGGCCCCCCCCGTAGGCACACGGGCGCCTGTCGGCCCCGGCGCGACCGAGCCGGCCGAAGCAGAGGTAGCAGCACGGGCGGGACGCTGGGACAGCCGGCTGGCCGGGGGCGTGGTCCTGGCCGCGGCCGCGGCCGTAGCCGACCGAGTCACCGGGGGCCCCGGCGCCGGCCGGGCGCCGACACTCGGCCGAGTGCTGGCGCTCGGTCGGGCAGCCCCGCCGGGCCTGCCGGTGAGGCTCGGTCTGGCAGCCGAGGCCGCAGCCACGGCGCCCGGCCGCGTGGCGGACGTGCCACCAGGGCCGGCGGCGGTGGCCGCCCTGTCGGCGGCGTCCCTGGTGGCCGCGGCCACCACGCGCGTGGGCAGCCGGGAAAAGCGCGACCCGGGGGCTCGACCCAGCTGGAGGCTGGCTCCGACGGCGGTGATCGTCCGGCCGGACTCAGGCGTCGGGACCGGCAGCTGCGATGGGAGCGACTGCGAAAGGAGCTCCTCTTGCATGACCTGCTTGAGGCTCACCTGCTGCTGGACTTGCTGCTGCTGCACCGGGGTCAGGGCCCGGCGTGCGGCTGACCGGGGGCTAGCCACCTCAAGTGACTCGGCGGCTGGCGGCTGCGGGGTCTTTGCCTCGATCGGGGCCGGGCTGGGGGGGGCCGGGCTGGTCGGGGCCGGGCTGGATGGCGCACCTCCCCGCGATCCCAGCATCCAGGCGACCAGCTTGCCAGCCGGCCGGAGGGCCACCGGTCGCAGACCATCAGCCACCATCGGCGAGGCAGCCGTGGGGGCCGGCTGCTGCTGCTGCTGCTGCTGCTGCTGCTGCTGTTGCTGCTGTTGCTGCTGTTGCTGCTGCTGCGGCTGTTCGCTCGCCAGGGAGGCGCCATCCGCCTCCTGTGTGGCCGGCTCATGCAGGGCTGGGCCGCCCTCGGCGCCGGCCATAGCGGCGAAGGTCAGCGTCCGGCCAGAGGCAGGCACCGAGGGAGGAGGGGTGCCGGCTGCGGGATTGGCTGGCTGTTGGCGCTGCGCCCGCAGGGCCTCCTGCATGGCACGATTGGTCAACATGGGCGAGGAGGCCGGGCCACGGAAGGGCGCCTGCGTGACATTCACAGGGAAAAGCACAGCCGGAGTGCCAGGCTCGGAGATGTCATGGAAGTCCTCCTCATCGTCCTCCTCCTGCTCCTCCTGCTCGGTCGCCGCCGCCGCTTCTGCGGCTTCTTCGTGTGTGTTTTCCAGGCCATTGGAGGTGCCGCGGGTCATGCCGGCCGAGGCACCGGGGCTGGCAGCCGTGCCCGGGGCCGGGGCCAACGCCCCGCGGAAGAGATGCCGCGCTGGCACCAGGACCGGCGATCCGGTGCCGGCTCCCCCGCGACGGGGACCCACCGATGAGGGGCTCTGTGGCAGGGGCGCCGGGGTGCGCCGGGCGGTCGATGCACCGGCCGACTGCGGGGTGGCCGTCGGGGGACGCGAGTCCGCCGGGGTGGATGGGGCCGATCGGCCGGGAGCCGTGCTGGCCAGCACAAAGGCCGCCGCCTCGGCCGGGGTTCGACGAGCCGCCGACGACGGGCTTTCGGTGATGGACTTCATCAGGTCGAATTGCTGCTGGTGGGCCGAGTCAAAGCGACCGCCCACCTGACCCGGCGCCAGCCGCGGCCGAAGGGCGCGCTGGGAGGCCGGAGTGTCGGGGGCCGTGCCTACGCACAGGACGCCGGGGTCAGCACCGTGTGGGGGAGGGAAATGCAGCCAGCAACGCGAGAAGCGGAAGGGGGAAGTGCGTGGGGGGGGGGGGGGGGGGGGCAAGAAAGGCCGGGAGGCAGAAAACAAAAGGCGGTGGCGGCCATACCCTGGGCGGGGCGCTCGTCGGGTTCGAGGGACTTGCGCACGGTGGGCGTGGCTCGCAGGCGCGAGGGTGTACGCGGGATGGCCGTGCCGAATTGCGGATCATTGGTGTGGCGGATGGCCGGCTCGGTCGCCTGGCGCGGGCTGGCCGGGGTAATCAACACCACCGGCGGGGCCGACTGGTCGGATGGGTCCACCGCGTCCGAATACAGCGAGTCCTCAAGGGCCGAGGCCTGTTGGGCCAGTTGGCGCCGGCGAGTGGACGACACCGGGGAATTCGCCGCATTCATGAGCACCGCCACGGCGCGATCCACCCTACTGGTCGCCGGCAGGGTGGCCCCCGGGGCCGGGGATGGCGGAGCAGCGGCGCTGCGCAGGCGCTTCGACGGCGTCAAGGGGGCAGGGTCATCGCGAGGGCGCCGGCTCGGGCTCGCGGCGCGTGGTGACCCGGGCTCGCCCCCGCCGCTGGACGGGGCCGCGCCATGGCGCAGCTCCGACACCGAGGAGCCAAGCCCGGCGCTTGGGGGGCGCGAGCTGGCGGCCGACCGGCGAAGCTGGCTCGCCGGGGATGGAGCACCGCTGGCGCTTGTCAGCGAGAATCCCTGCCGCGAGGGGGACTCCAGGCGCCGGGGCGAAGGAGGAGGGGCGGTCATCGCGCAGGTGGAGATCGGCGGGGCGAAGGTAAATGAGGAGATACAAGCGCCGGGGGCAGGCAGCGAAGTGCGGAGCAGAGTGCTGAAGGAGGAGGGGCTGTGACTGTCCGCGGGTCTGATCACAGCCCGGGCTCGGTGGCATGTGCCCGAAAAGGCCCGTCGCTCTCCGGGGCTTCGGCTTCGGCTCTGGCGGCGGCGGCGGCGGCGGCCACACGACCGTGCCGGGGGCCCATCCACAGGAGGGGGGGGGGGGGGGGGAAAGGGGGGGTGCCCCCCGGGGGCGGGGAAATGTTTTTTTGATATGCTCCATCTGCCTGGCCGGTCCCGCCAA
>NW_009242971.1:4202356-4203799 GCF_000388065.1 Fonticula alba | reverse complement strand
CCGCCGGTGTCGGTAGAATGCTTTGTTGATATGCTCCATCTGCCTGGCCGGTCCCGCCAAACCCATCCCATCCGGTGGGAAAAGATCTTCCTGCCCCAGGGGAGGAAGGGCAACTGGGGAGGCAGCCGGCAAAAGGGTGCGGGCAACCGGGCGGGCCGGGAACGAAGCCCTTCCGAGTACCGTGTGTGTGTGTGTGTGTTGGGGGGAGAGTTTGAAAAGAAACGGACGCGCGTGACCATGCCTCTTCCGTGTGACTATTTCAAAATCACGCCCTCATATTTGACATCCGTTTGCTGGCTGTTCAAACCTCGGCCCGATGCCCAGCTAGCCCACAGGGCAGGGTTGGGCTCAATCGTGGGCCATGTTTGTCCTGGGCCGTGGGCCGTTGGCGGTTTCCGACTCCCCTGGTGCTGTTTCGAGGCCTTGGGGGCCTTCTCCGGGGCATCTCCCTGTCCCTCGGGCTGGGCACTGCCCGGTCTTACTGGCCCGGCAAGCCTATGGGGCTGCATGGGCAAAAGGAGGACACCTGCCCGCATGAGGCAAGCTTCCCCTTGCAATGGGCAACAACCTTGGGCTTGGCAGTGTGAGGCAACCAGCCGTAGCTGGCACAGGGTCAAGTCTGATGAAAGGCCACCGTCCCCGAACGCGCCGGGCCTGCGACCGAGGCAGCCACTGCGCTCGATGGGAGATCGTCTGCTGCCACGCCTGGCTCGTTCGGGCCGTTCCGCACAAAGCCCCGGCCCGGCAAGTACCGATCGTCATCTTGCCTCTGCCCCCTCGTCGATGCGGGCATCCGCAGAGCCCTCTTGCCCCTCCCCCCTCCCCGGGGGGGGGGGGGGGGGGGGGGGGGGGATGAAGAGTGGGCCTACCCTCCCCAAGAGGCCGAGATTAACATATGTCGGCCGCTAGGGGGGAGGGGGGTCCCGCATTTTCGAGCATACAGAAGGCACGGGTTTCGCCGGTGTCCACTCGACTTGCAACCGTCCCAGTTGTATGCCCCGGTGGAGGCGGGCGGTGGCCTGCGATCGCCAATTTGTGCTCCCTTCCGGGAAAAGAAAGATGAACGAGGGCAACAGCCGGGGAGTGCCGCCGTGGCAAATTGTCTGCGCAGCGCCACCTCCCACGATGCCGGCTCCTTTTCTTCCTCGCGCCTACCGCCTAATGCGGAGTGTGGAGGGGGGGGGGGGGATGACGAGTCAAAGAGCCTCTTTTTTTCTTCAAATGGCTGAGACCACCGACGGGCCTACAAGAGCCCCGGTGCGCCTGCCAATCCCCGCCCCCCGGCCCCGCCCCTGGCCCCACCCCCCTGGGCTTCAAAGAATATGTGGACGCAGATCTCCAGGTCAAGGGCTCGAATTCCAACCGCGCGCCGCTTCTGCGACGCCACATCCTCAATGCCGCGCGTTCCAAGCAGTAGAAGCTCTGGGCCCTGTCTATCCCCCC
>NW_009242971.1:4199342-4202247 GCF_000388065.1 Fonticula alba | reverse complement strand
GGCCCCATCACCGTCGGCTCATACACGCGCGGACCCCGTCCCCCGCTGCCATGTCCGGTGCGACCCCGTTCGACGGCTTGCCGCCCGCCCCCACCCCCACCCCCCAGGGGAAGGCCGGGGCGGCTGCACCCATGCGAGCGCCTTGCCGCCTCCCTATGCTTCCAGGGGCCTTCTTCCTCGTCTCCTTCCTTTGAGCCGAGGCAAGGGGCAGAAATTGGCCGTGGTGTCGGGGCTCGACGCGCAACCTCCCGGCGGCCTCTGCTCGCACCTCGTGCCCCGACGAAAGAGGGTTTCCTGCCAGCCGCCGGCCAAAGAGGGGTCGGTGATCTGTCCCCCGTTCGCCGTCCGGGCCCCGGGCCTCGGCGTTGTCCCGGCGCCGGGGGCCAGCCTTTGGGCCGGGCTCGGTCCCGCATAGTCGGCCCTCCGGTGCTCCTCGCCGGGCACATCGGCGCGCCGAACACATGCCCAATCCCCAATCGGGGGCGAGCCAGCCCCTGACACGGCTCCTCCCTCCAACCAGGGGGCGCATCTGTCCGGCGAATGGCACCTTTTTGCTGGCTCGGGCGCGCTCTAGCGGCATCTCACTGCCAGGCACCGCGCATCACGGGCCACACACATACACACACACACACGCGCGCGCGCGCGCGCGCGCACTCCAGCCTTCCATGTCTCTTCTTTGGTGCTTGTCGCCGCGTCTCCACGCCAACATCCACAGGCAGGGCCGAGAAATAACAAGGAGGCGTCGGCCGGGATCTTCCCCGGCAGACCCTCGACCGAATGGAAGACATGTTTATGTGCGTGTATGTGTGTGTGTGTGAGTGTGTGTGTAGACGGGGGAGCTATCCACCTATCGATCCACTTTCGATAGGTGTGGCTCCTTGTGCGTGTCTCTCCGCGAATGATGGTGCGCGTGCGGGTGGTAGGCTCCAGACATGCCGGCCCCAGTCTTGGCACGGCGTGAAAGGCGCCCATGCACCGGGGCCAGGTTGTCAAGAGCGCCTCCAATGCCCTGGCACAACATCCCGATATTCCGGGATATTGCAGACCCTCTACAACTGCTCGGCCTGCCCCCCCCCCCCCTTCCAGGCCAACATCCCGATCATTGGACCCGGGTTCCGGCGATCCCCTTCCCCCCGGCACGTTGCGCGGCGCTCCGGCATCCGAGGGTGGCCTTTGTGCCTGGTGGTGATCGTCAAAGCTCGCGCAGTCGACGCGCTCAGCCCCACCGAGCATCGTGGCACATGCCAAAGCATCATGCTCGCCGTCAGCCCGGACATACCCACACACACACACACACACACACATTTAGCACACAGGGCTCGAAACACCATGTACACCAGCCCACACCCCCCGGCTTCGGGGCGTTTCCACCGGCCGCGGCCCGGGCCCTCGATGGCTCGGCCCCGGGTTCGGCCGTCCCCGCCGACTGAACGCCTGCCGGCGAGGCTCGCCCCCTCATCCTGGGGCAGCCGGCACTTGGGCGGCCACCCGCCTCAGGGGGCGGGCCGGCCCGGGCCGGGCCGGGCGGAGGGGGGGGGGGGGACCAAATGTCGGAGCCATGAGGCCCACACACAAATGGCCTCAGTGTCCGTCCATGGGGCGCCCCTAAAAATGCCCCCCCTCCCGCCTCCCCTCCCCGACGCCCCGCCAATCACATAGCGTGCCTCATTTGTGGTGATTTCATTCGGTCGCAAATAATGAGCCCCCCGGCCTGGTCCTGGCCCGAGGGGAGGGGCACCTGAGATATGTCCCTGCAGAGCGGGCTCGAAACAGTCGCCGACGTGGCTGGCCAGGCTCGTGGGCCGAGTCGAGCCGAATTGCGCCGAACAAGGCTCTCCACGGATGCATGAGCCAAAGGGGAAAAGCATGAGCGACTGCCATATTGCCGGCGGATGTGCCCGTGGTCCCGGGGGCGGCGTGTATTTGCCTGCCTGCCCGCGGCCGCGCTATTTTCCCCGGGGACCTGTGTATATGTCTGTGTATGTGTGTGTGTGTGTGTGTGTGTGTGTGTGTGTGTGGTCGTGTGTATGTATGAGTAAGGGTGCGACCTTATGTCCTTGCCTGCCGGAGCTGCGCGGCAAAGGCGCCATCCAAATTAATGGTGTTTTGAACGACCAACGTGGAGATGTGGCTTGCGAAAGCCCGGGGGGGAGGGGGGGGGGATGCACCGAGGTGCGAAGCGCTCCGCCCGGCCCCGGGCCCCGATCTCCCGCGCTTGGGATGGTGTTAACACTCTCCCGGCGCGGCCGGGGGTGTCTCCGGCTGCGATCGGCCGACGCGGCCGCGGCCCCCAAAAGGCTGTCTCCTCTCGGCGCCAAGAGGCGAAAGGAGCCAGCGGATGTGTCCGACCGGGAGGGCGTAATTCGCCTGGGGCCCCGATGAATGACCGACGATCGCGCCGAGGCGAACAGACCTCCGCCCCCTGGCAGGACGACATGCTGGCCTGGTCGTCGACTTGCCTTCCCCTATGTCCCTTGCCGGCCCCTCGTGCTCTCTTCTTTCGGCTGGGGCGTTCGCAGACCCTGAACGGCACTGGCAGGCGGGAGTCCGGGCGGAGCCAAGACGCGCAGGGTCGCCGCCCCTCGCCGAGAGCGGCCCCCGGCCCGTCTCTCCCTTGTCCCCGTCTCCGGGTCGGGCGTGCGCGGCCACCTGTCACCCTTCCTCACCCCAGCGGCCGACCTGGGTGGGCGGCAGGAAGCCCAAGAAGGGGGAGAGAGGGGCGGCGGCCCCGGGTGGCGAGGCAAGCGGCGGCCAGGGGTGCGGGGGGGGGGGGGGGGGGGGCGAATTCAAGAGTCTGGACGTGCCGCGGCGATGAAGCCCGCAATCGCGGCTCGCCACCATAGGCGCACAAGCGTGTTCCGGCCGGGACCCCTTTCGCGTCGGGATGGGCCTCTGGGTGGGAGGT
>NW_009242971.1:4197273-4197862 GCF_000388065.1 Fonticula alba | reverse complement strand
CACACACACACACACACACACACACAGGCTCCCATCCTGACAGACCGAGGGGACTCATAAACATACCCCCCGCGCCCGAAAACATACAGGCCCTGACTCACCGCCGAGTTCACGGATGCGAAGGCTTCGTGAGGCTCGGCGTCCCATGGCGAGGGCTTAATGAAATGTTTTCCCCCCAGGCTGTGACTCACCTGTTGGTCGCAGACCTTGCCGGGCCTGCCGTCCGGGATACACCACGCTTCCGAGCAATAATAACATACACCCCGTCGGTGCCCGGCCCCCCCCCCCCCCCCCCCTTTCCCCCCCCCCCCCCCCCCCCCCCAGGGGGTTTTTTTTCCCCCCCCTTCCCCCTCCAACAATAGGGGCGGGGGGCGGGCGCCCCGGGGCAGGGGATGGTGCGGGGGGGAGGGTGGGGGGGGGGGGGGGGGGGGGGGGGGGGGGGGGGGGGGGGGGGGGGGGGGGGGGGGAGCGGCCAAAAAACGGGGGGCAAACGACCGGAAGAGGGGGGCACAGCAACCAGCCCGGGGCCCGAGGGGCGGGCACACCGAGCAGGCGCAGGACGGCATGCACGCGCCTGCGAGAGGGGAGA
>NW_009242971.1:4195180-4196988 GCF_000388065.1 Fonticula alba | reverse complement strand
GGGCGGGGGGGGGGGGTGGAAACACCCAGATCAGCATTCCTGCATTTCCAGGCGACCACCGTGGGAGAGACTGAGACCGGGGAGCATCGTCGGCGGGGATGATGCTTCGCGCAAGCCCGGGACTCCAAATCCGCCGATCAGCGGAAAACGACCGCGGCAAACAGCCGGCCGGCGTTTGCACCGCTCAACGTTGGGGCATGGATGGGGTTTTCCCCCCCCTCCGGAAGGGCGGCGGCGGTCGGGACCCAAGCGTCCAGGGGGCATTGGGCGAGGAGCATGGCACGCCAACGCTCGGGTTACGTATAGGAAAGGGACACCCATCATAGGAGCAGGGGGCCGGGGCGCGGTCGGTCCGCTGACGAGTTCCACCCCCTTCGTGGGCCGAGGAGGCAGCGGGTCCGGGGGGGGGGGGGGAGCGCGGCCGGGCCGCGCGCGAACGGGGCCCACGCACGCACACCGGCCAATCGATGCATCGTCGGCCGCAGGCATTCGGGCGCATGGGCGCGGCCGTGGCCGCATCCGTCGGCGGGCATTTTGTTCGCTGCGTGTTTGGCTGGGCCCATGACTCGGCATGCGCGCGCCCCCCCGGGTGGGAATATCCGCCTGGCTGATGGCTTCCCATTGAACTGCGTGTTCCAGGCGGGCCCTAAGTATAGCCCACAGTTTCCCTTCGCCCCGAAGATCGCGTTCCCGGCCTACCTTCCGGCCTGACCCAGTCGGGGCGTGGGGGAGTCGGGGCCGGGGTGGCCGGAGGGGGGGGGGGGGGGGGGGGGGGGGGCGGCCGGGGGGCGGGGGGGCCCGGGGGGGGGCGGGGCGGGGGTTTCCCCTCCCCGCCAGATCCGGGGCCGGGGATGGATTCGTTGTTTTTTTTTTTTTACTTCCCCTTCGTCCCCCGCCCCACGCCCCCTCCTCTCGCGCATGCCTCGCGACATACATGCACTCGGCATGGCCAACCATGCTGATGTCTTCCTGGCCACCCCCGCGAGGCCATGGGCACGAAGGTCGGCAGCCCGCGTATGGGCGACTTTGTTCGTGCCAAGGTTCTCTCAATGATCCGGGCGATTGACCTCCGGAATGCCGCCCTGGCACCCGCGCTGCGACGAGGGAGACTGACTCCGGTCTGCTGCTGTCCTCGCCCCCGGCTCCGCGCGCGGTAGACAGTGGCGCCGGCGTGCGCGGCCTTGGCGTTGACAGGGGCCAGCCCTGGCGGCCGTGGGGTGTCGAGACCCGACACACCCTCACCTGCATGCGCGCCCGCGCGTCCGCGCGCCCGCTCCGTCTCCCTGCCCCCCCTCCTCGCCCTCGCCCTCGCCCGCCGACTAGCGCACCAGGCTCAAAGGGGGCCGCCCACGAAAAAGGAAGCCAGCCGCCAGTGCAGACGCCCCCACGCAGCCCCCCTCCTCCCCGACCCCCGACCCCCGGCCGCCGTCCCGCGCGCCTCAGACTCCTGCCAACTCGCTAGACCCCCTTTTCTCCTCGCCACGTCCCTCCCTGTGCCTGTCTTCCACGGCTCCCCCATCGAGAGAGAGAGAGAGAGAGAAAGACAAAGACAGACCCGGCCCCCGGCAAGTCGCTGCCCTCTTGGCGGCGCCAGTTTTGATTAGATTGCCCTCCGTCTCCCACGCCTACCCCCCTGGTGAGGAGCGCTCGCCCATGGGCTGATCGCCTGCCGTTCAGCATCCCTCCTGCAGTATTCCCAGCCTTGCCCTCGGGCCCTCGGCAATTTTGACGCTCGCCGCCCCGCCCCGATCAACAGAGGGAGGCGCATAGGTGCGTCTCCCTTGCCGGTCTCCTGCCCTCCGGCCCCC
>NW_009242971.1:4185029-4194730 GCF_000388065.1 Fonticula alba | reverse complement strand
CCCCCCGGCATTTGCCAGATCACAACCATGTGGTACCCATTGGATTACATTATTCTCACCATGAGCTGGACCTGGGTGGTCGGGCTCTCTTTCTACCTTTCCCGCCGGAAGCAGGAGCCCGTCCAGTCGCGCGGCTGGTTCCACACCTCGATGATCACCCTGGCGTCGCTGGTCCACGCGGCTGCCCTGGTCCTAGTCCACCGGCCGCACATGTCGTGCCTGTGGCCGTACCTCTCCACCACGATGCTTCCCTACATGTGGGGGCTGGTACGTGCACCGCCTCCCGGTGACGGGCCCGCGCCCGGCACCGCCACCGCCAGCCGAGAGGCCCGCTTCCGGCCCGGGCCCCCATCCGCTAACTGCCTGCCCTGGTCTGCCCCCCCCCCCCCCCCCCCCCCCCCCCCACCGGCAGACGCCAATCCGATTATACGCACCGGCTGTACTCGTCAAGGACGGCGAAGTTGGTTGCCCCCCCCCCCCCCCCCCCCCCCCCCCCCCCCCCCCCCCCCCCCCCCCCCCCCCGCCCCCCCCCCCCCCCCCCCCCCCGGCTCCGTGCGGCGAAAAAAAAAACCCAACCCCAAACGAACCCGCCCCGTTCCGCCGCAAACTCGCGACAGCCCTTCCTCAACCGCGGTTTCGAGCTTTACGCTTTGCACGAGTACCACGCGATGAATCTTCTCGGCCAGACGCACACCGCTCGCTTCCGGCGCATCAAGCGCATGAGGGAGTTCGCCTCCGGCGTGGTGCCGCAGCTGTGTGTCTACTGCACCACGCTTCTCTTTGCCGGCCTCATTGGCTGGATGATTCTCATTGTGGGCCGCATGGACATGACCACCTTCAAGGGCGGTGTTGATGGTGGGAATGTCTGCCTCCGGCCGGCCCTCTGGGCCGCCGTCCCCGGCGACCTGATCATCATTCTGCTGGCCTGCTGGATTGCCTGGCTCCTCCGCGGGCGCCGTGACACCTACCTCATCAAGGCCGAGCTGACCGTATGTCCCCTCTGCGCACGCGCGCGCACGCACACACACATACGCACACAGGGCTCGCTCCCTCTTTCTGCGCCTCTCTCTGTCGCATGCAAAAGCGCACCCGGCGGGCTATACGCCTCCCCCCGGCCCTGCCGGCCGCCAGGCCAGGCATGCCAAATGCACGCACCAAATAGGCTGCAGCTTGCTGACTCGCCCCCCCCCCCCCCCGCCCTCCAGGTGGTCATTGTCGGTACCCTGTTGATGAATGTGGTTTACATTGTCATGAGCGTCCTGCACTTGAGCGACATCAGCATTCTGGTCATCGTGTACATGTGCTTGATGAATTTGTTTGTCACCCTTTTCCCGTCGATCCTTTCCTACACGGAGAACTTCAAGCTGCTCAAGTGCGTCGGAGCCCATCCGCCATATTGCTGGCTCGCTCGCTGGATCGATCGATCCACCGCCATCATCCCCTGCAGGGGCTTGGCTCGTTGCATGGGCCTCGCCCACCACCGGGCCTTGGCCACTTCCCTGCGGGGGTCCCTCCGCCCCCGCCCCCGCCCCCGCCCCCGCGCCCCCGATCGCTAACACAACCCCATCGACCGGCCACCCGGGGCCGGCTTTTGCGCCGTAGCATCCGCGGCATTTCGCGCGAGGAAATCAAGGACAACATCCGGAAGAGCCGCACCCCCGACGCAGCCGGCGGCAGCGACGACCACCCCTCCTTCGACCCGCCGGCCAAGCACCTGGTCAGTGATAGCGGGGGCAACCACCATCACCACATGCATTCGGATGACCACAGCGGCGAGGTGATCACCCACAACAAGCTGGCCAATGTGGACCTCGAGAAGGGCATCGACCCGGTCGAGGAGGACAGTGACGAGGAGTCCTCGCCTCTGCGGGCGGCCGGCCGCCGCACGCCCGACAGCCAGATCACCACCAGCGGTGGCCCTGGCTCTGGCAGCACCTCCACCACTTCGCTGACGTCGCCGGGCGGGAATTCCGTCATCGCCCTGGGCCCCGAGGCCGGGTCGGCCGTGAGTCTGCCCATGCCGGTGGCCATGCGCGGTGGCCTGGCCAGCCTGGCCGGGGCCGGGGTGGCCGGCTCGCGCGGGGCCCCCGGTCGCGGCACTCAAACTCTGCCCACGCGCGGGGGCAGCGCCAATGTCGGCGCCTGTCCCAGCAGCCAGCACTTCAAGTACCTGTATGACGAGCTGGCCTCCCGAGGGAGCGACGAGGCTCGGCGTGACTTCGAGCAATTCTGCCTGCAGTCCTTCTGCACCGAGATCATGGTCTTCTACAACGCGGTCGGGGTGTACCATGCCAACTTCGACCTGCTGACGCCGGTGCGTAGACCCCGACATGGGTGCCCGCGCGCACGCGCACGCGCCATGCTGCCCGTCGTCATTGCGAGCGGCCGGCGGGGGGGGGGAGGGGGGGCGAGGCAGAGCAAAGGACGCTAGCAGGCACAGACCAGGAGGCCGGCAAAAAAAGCAGCGCCGAGGAGGCCGGGCAAGCAAGGATGGCCAGGACGGCATGCACGCGCCTGCGAGAGGGGAGATTGTGCCACGGGCAGGGCCGCGGGACGCATGTCAAGGTGGAGCGGCGGCCCCCGAAGTTGAAGAGAGAGAGAGAACACCCGCCTGAGCGGGCCCCAACAATGACTGACCGCGGTATCCGTCTCCCCCCCCCCCCCACCACCCCTAACCGGGGTTCCGCCCTCCGATCGATCTGGCCGCCGGCGGTGCAGGAGCGCCGCTTCGTCGAGTCGCGCACCCTGGCCGCGCGCTTCATCCAGTCCGGCGCCGAGCTTGAATTGAACCTGGACGACCGTGTCAAGAAGCGCATTCTCCAACGCCTTGGCTTCGTCAAGGGGCATGCCGGGGCCCTTCGCAGCTACCACGAGGCCGTGGCCCATGCGCAGGTCACCGGCTCCGAGAGCACTCCGCCCAACTCGCCGACCGCCCCCTCCGGTGGGCTCATGGGCCGGGGGAGCCGGTCGCGCACGCCGTCGCAGCGCCTGGGCGGTGGATCGGTGCCGCCGGCGGCGGCTGCCGCCGCGGCTGCCCATGCCACCGCCGGCGCTGGCGCCTCCAGCACCAGCGTCCCTGCCCCGGGGCCCGGGTCGGCAATGGCCATGCCACAGCAGCCGATGGCCATGACCAGCGCCTCCTCCGCCGGCGGCTCGGGGGCCTCCTCCAAGAACACCAGCCAGCTGGCGGTGCCGGAACAGCCCTCGGCCGGCCAGCAGCAGCAGCAACACCATTCTTCGGGCGGCACCCCGAGGATCGGCGGCTCCCAGGCGAGCCTCGCCCTGGCAACCGGTGGGGCGACCCCCGGGTCCGGGTCCGCGGTGGCGGTCGTCCCGCGCCCGGGCGGCGGCAGCCTCAGCATCCAGGTGGACATCCAGCGCGACCTCTTCTCGGATGCCGAGCGCGACTGCCGCAGCCAGCTGAACAACCTCGTGCGCGCTTGGGCCATGACCGCACGCGGGAGCTACCACTATGCGGCACTCTTCATGATGCACGGCCCCGGGGACTCCATCAATGGCGGCGGCCCGGGCGGGCACCTCGGCCCTTCGCCCTACGGCCCTGGCGGCCCCAATGGGTCCGGGGTCGCCGGCGGCGGTGGCAGCCGCGGCGGCGGCGCCTCCCAGGGTGGCTTCTTCTCTTGGTGGGGCTCGCTCTTTGGCCGGGGCCACGCCGGGCAGGATGCCGCTGGCGGCGGCCCGGGCAGCCGGAGCGCCGGCCCCGGGGCGGCCGTCGGCGGCGGCCGTCGGCCTCCCTCCACCATCACCGAGGAGGAGGCCGTCGCCTTGCGGCCCTCCCTGTCGGCCGACTCGCCGGCCGATGCCACCACCCGGCGATGCTCCAATCCCGAGGGGTCCATTGTCCTGTCGGTGATTGCGGCCTCCTCGCCGAGCCCCTCCCGCGGGGGGACCCTTCCCCGGAGCCAGGCCGCCACCGGGTCGGGCGTCCGGCTGAATGGCGCCTCCTCCGAGGAGTACATCCTCGGGTCCATGGACTCCGGCACCGGGGCCGGCCTCAACACCACCGGGTCACTGGCCCTGCGCCATGGGTCCGAGACTCTGGCTGCGGCCACCATCATGGCCGTCGACACCAATCTCTCGGTGGACCCGAACAATCACTTCGAAATGCGCAGCACCACCCCCCGGGGGATGGTGTATTCCGCCAGCACGGACCGGCTTTGAAAAAGTGGAGAGGATGTGGGTCCGATGATGCCCAGCTGTGTGGCGCATCAGTGTCCACACATATGTGCTGCATATCATACATACGCATCAACGGAGGCATGTGTGCGTGCCAGTCGGTGTTCGTGCGTGCGTGCGTGCGTGCGTGCGTGCGTGCGTGCGTGCGTGCGATTGTGTGTGCCTGTGTGATTCGCAGGCAGTTCGAGTCAGGGCTACAGTCACCCGTCCCCCTTCTCTCGGCGTGTCTTTGCGCTCCTGCGCGGTCTCCACCTCCTCCCAGGGCCAGCTGTGTCGTCGCTGTGCCGAAGCACAGAAGGGCAAATGCTCTCTGCTGGCTCCCGGCGCGCCACTCGCCCCTCCTCCAGCCCCTACTTCTCACATCCGTGCCATTGTCACGGGCGCGATCTCATGCTCCTGCTGCTGCCTTTGCTCCTGGAAGAACCAATTTTGTACATCTCAGGCCATATACACACTCAGGCAAGAGCCGGGCTGCGTGTTTCCCTCCTCCTCCTCCTCCTCCTCCTCCTTCTCCTGCCCCCCTCCCCCGGAAAAAAACACCCGAATATCAATACATACCTCGCCCCCTCGTCGTTTGCTTGGGCATGCTCTTTCCTGTGCCTCCACCCCCGGCCATTGATGCACGTCACATCAGAAGGTCAGGAGAGATTGGCCAAGGGGCCGGGGCGAGAGGAGAGGGAGAGAGGCCCATGCAACTCTAAGTTTGTCTATTCTACATCAGGAGCGGAGAGAGAGAGGAAGAGAGCAACTGGGAAAGGGGGGGATAGGGGGGGGGGTCAATGAGCAGGGAACTGCATGTATCTCGCTACTCATCGACGAGGCCCGCCTTGAAGCACTTGCCGACGAGGAAAAACTCCACGCTCTCCGAGCGCGAGGAGTCCGGCTTCACCCGGTGGACTTCCATGAAGAGGAGGCCCATTCGGTCAACCAGCTCTGCAAAACACAAGCAAGTTAGTTGACCAGTGGAGGGGGCGGAAGGGGAGGAGAGCACACCAATGAGAGAGAGAGAGAGAGAGAGAGGGAGAGAGAGAGAGAGAGAGAGATGGGCGGACCTTGTTCCTCGGACCCGGCGAAGACCTTCAACACGGCATTGGCTCCGGGCGAGAGGACCCCCTCGGCCAGGTCCAGCGCCCGATGACATAGTGACTGGGGAAGGCGCCGCGAGCGGAAGACGAGCAAAAGGTCAGGCAGATGCAAGAGACAGCGGGCAAGACAAACACCACGGCAACGGGCGGGCCACCAGGACGACCGGCACACCAAGGCAGACGAAGCATCTGTATGTGCACGCACCACTTGGCGCAAGTGATCGCTGGACTTGTGGCCACTCGTGTTCGGCGCCATGTCGCTGAGCAGCAAGTCCACCGGCCGAGCCGGATCGAAGTCCTGGCTGGGTGTCGCATACTTCGGGTCGCCGGAGTCCAGGACAATTTCGGCGTGGATTTGCTCGTCCCCGGCATTCGGGTCGTGCAGCTGCTGCTCGGTCGCCGGGGCACCGGGCCGAGTCCGCGAGAAGAGACGCTGCACCAAGGTGTGACACAACTCAATGTCGTCGATGGAGGCCCGCACAAAGGCCGCATCCGTCATCGGGGGAACGTCTGGGCACAGCAGGAATGTCAGCGGCATGAAAGACCCACAGGCCCGAGCAGGACCGGGCAGGGCCGGGGGGGGGGGGGGGGAGGGAGAGGAGGAGGGCAAGTGATCGCGGATGCCAGGGGGGAGGAGAGAGGGGCGAGAGAAGGGGGGCTGCGCACGGAGGAGATCAATGCCAATCACCCGCACCGGGGACTCCTCCGACCCAGGCAAGACCGACAGCGCCGGCCCAGCGGGAGGAGCCCCCTCGGGCCCGGGCTGATTGTCGGTCAGATCCAGTGTGATCGAGCGCACCAGGCCGGTGCCTGTGACCGGGGCCGGCGGCGCAGGCCAGAGGCCGTCGGAGGAGCCCGCGGCCACGGCCGCCGCCAGCCGACGAACCTCCCGTGCGTCGGCCTTCTCCGCGGCCGCTTGCGCCGGGTGGAACATCGGCGAGCTGGCCCCGCGCACCTTGCCGGCCAGGATTTCCAGGGCCACCTGACTCCAGCTCCCGGGAGCCGCGCCGAGGTCCAGCACCCGGCGGACCCGCCGGCGGATGGGAAGACCCGCCATCTCGGGCCTGGTAGTGGTGGTCGCGGCGGCGGCGGCGGCGGCGGCTGCACGGTCCTGCTCGCGTGCCAGCCGGGCGCGCTCGTCCGCAGACCGCCGCGCGCTAGCGGCCCGCTCGGCCCGTGCTTGGGCCTTGCGCTGCCGGGCCAGGTTCGCCCCCGAGGGGGGGAGCTCGGCCGCGAGGAGGGCCGCCCGTGCGGCCATGCCTCCATCGGTGTCTGTCATGGCAGCGGCCGCCAGCAAGTCGGCCGTGGTCGCGGCCGGGGCGGCCCCCTCGGCGTCTGGGCCTTCGGCCGAGGGGGCATCCTCCACACGCGTGCCCGGGGTCCAGGCGGGCCGGACTCGGCGCAGGCCGAAAATGTCGAACTTATTTTGGATCTCCTTGAGTTTGAAGGCCGACCGCGCGCGGTAGCCCGACTCGGAAGCCATGCGCGAGTGCACATCGGTAGACTGGCGCTGTAGCCATTGATGGGAGCTGCCCCGGGGGGAAGGGGGACGCCATGCACCAGGACGGCGGCAGGATGTCAGCGAAGGCCGGGAGGGAGAGAGAGAGAGAGAGAGGGAGAGACGCCGGAGGGAGAGGAGGCGCCAAGACAGGGGAGAGGGCTCGCACGAGTGGGTCTTCTTCGAGTACTGCCGGCCTACGCCGGGGGGAGGTGACCCCGCCACGGAGGAGGTGCATCCTGTGGAGCCGGCCGCGAAGGCCCGCAGCACGAGGGGCCGCCACGCTGGCTGCCCGGCCAGCAAGGGCGTCCTGCCGATGCTTGGAGCCAGCATATCAGGGTGTGTGCAGGACCGTCTGCAAGGGGCCAACGAAACGGGGATAAACAAGTGGGATGGCGAGAGCAGAAACAGAGAGAGAGAGAGAGAGAGAGAGAGAGGGAGAGGGAGGGAGGGAGGGAGTGAGGGAGAAAGAGAAGGAGTGTGTCTGGGGACCAAGCTACCCGACCAGGAGAGCCCGTTTCCACCTCGGCCGGGGAGCTGATCAACCACCAAGATCGACCCCCCCCTCCCCATCCAGAGTGAGGGCCCCCCAGCCAGAGGGAGAAGAAACCATGCTGATCGGCGCAAGTACAGGGGGTGCCAACGAATTGGACCCCAGGAGACGCCCCGCAGGGCCGAACTCCTGCCGAGCTGGGCGCCGAAGAAGAAAGGGCGTCCCGCAAGGGGGAGGGACCGTGCAGCCGAGGGAGCGGCAACAGCGGCGGTCAGATCACAATCTCAGCATCACAACACCTTCACCGCCATCACTGGACATCGTCATCGTCATCGGGCAGAGCGGGAGACCCATGCTGGAGAGGGTGTATTTCAAAAGGGCGCGCCGGCGGAAGAGACAAAGGAGAGGAGACGAGGAACGACATAGGTTACGAGGGGAGGGGGGGGGGGGAGCGGGGGGCTCAAACACGCTGGTCGGCGGTGGCACAAGGTCACAGGTCCGAAGGGAGGCCGGGGAGGCGGGCAGGGGACGCCGAACACGCCTAGTTGGTCGGAATGTCGAAGTGGCCACCGAGCTGCTTGATGTGGGCAGCAAAGCTCTGCACAGCAGGTGCGAGGCGGAAAAAAAAAAAGACCCCCCAGACGTTAGTGATCCTTGAAGAAGCACAAGAGCGCGCACATGCACCAAATGAAACGGGCCAGCGTCGGTGGCCGACGGGCGAGGCACGAACCCGGAACTCCGGCAGCGACAGCTCCAGCGGGATGCGCTGGACCGGTGCATGCACTCCGGCATCAATATCCAGCACCAGGCGCACGAGCATCTCTGGCCGGTCGGACATCGTCGCGTCCTGGCCCTCGGCGGCCATCGATCGGGCCAGGCCCAGGGCCAGGTCCCACTTGACCCCCACCAGCCGCCCGGTGCCGGCCAAAGCGGCCAGCATCTCCGAGTGGTCGGCCGCCTGGACACCGGCATGGTCCCGGACCACCGGGGCCTGCCGGAGCAGGGCGCCCTCCCAGCAGTGCGTCAGCACACTGGCCGCCTTGCTGGAGAGAAGACTCTCGCGCCCGAGCAGCTGGGCCAGGCTCTTGGGCGAGAGGCGCCGCTCGGCGGTCAGGTTGTACTGGATCGTCGAGGTCAAGATGTACAGCAGGGCCGAATGGCAGCTCTGGATGACGGCCGCCGTGACCGCGGGGTTGGTCGGAACGATGGTCTAAATGGCCGGGTGTCAAGAGCGACGCATGAGACCAGGGAAGGGGGCGCGAGGGGCGGCAGATGGAGAATGAGTTCCATGGGGGCGCGGGGGAGGGGGAGGGGGGGGAGGGGGGGGGGGGGCGGGGGGGGGGGGGGGGGGGGGAGAAGGCATGACAACTGCCTCTCGGCAGTGCCCGGGGCCGGCCCGTCCCGCCCGGGCGGAGCCCTCGTCGGAGGGGGAGTTTGGAGCCCCCAGGCGGGGAGAGCCCGTCGAGGGAAGGAACAATTGATGTGGTCAACAGGCGACAATGGATGACTCCAGGCCTGGTGGCCCCGGGGGGAGGGGGGGGCGGGGAAGGTCTGGGCGAGCGCGGGCTCCCGGGGATCCGAGCAAGTGAAAGGTACCTTGGAGATCTCGGCAAAGTCCAGCGGGGAGCGACTCTCGCCGGCGGTGTCAAGCGCCTTGGGTGGGGGGGGGGGTCAGCGACAAGCGGGAGGGGGGAAAAAAAAGGGCCAGAAGTAGGGGGAGGGACAATGACCCCACATACCAGGGCGATGAGCGTCTCGGTGGGGAACTTGTTGAGCGAGAGACACGCCTGGCGGAAGCCTGCCGCAGAGAGACCCAAGCGGGAACAGGTGGTCAGAGGAGGCAAGGAGCATGGGGGGGGGGGGGGGGGGGGGAAGGGGGGGGGGCGCGACCGGGGGGGAGGAACAAAAGGGGGGCGTACCGGGCGGGGCGCTCACAAGGAACTGGGGAGTTGTCGCCATCACAACAGCAGGCAGGAAGAATCCCGGCGAGGAGGAAGAGGGAGAGAAAGCGGCGAGCGAAGGGAGGAGGAGGGGGGGGGGAGCGAGAGGGCAGGGAGAGAAGGGAGCGCTGTTTGGACACGGCCGCCGCCCGTGGACCGGCCGAGGGGGCCGGGGAAAAAACAATCACACACCGCCCGCCCTTCGTGCCGCCCCAGAGCCGGAGACTTCCCCTCCGGAGTCCGGGGCGCGAGGGGGGGGGGGGGGGGGAAGGAAGGGGGCTTGCTGCAAAATAAACACTCTCCCTAGATGCCGACTGTTGGAGGCGTAAATGTGGCCCCATGTGCAAAGCCTCGCGGTTGGCATCACACTGCCCCCCGTTGGCAGCCGACGTGAGGCCCCGGAGGCGGCACCTCCGGCCCGAGAGGGGCGAAAGGACGGGCGTGCACATCCGCGCGCGTGAGCGCCTGCGCGCACACAAGCACCCCCGGCA
>NW_009242971.1:4176468-4184934 GCF_000388065.1 Fonticula alba | reverse complement strand
CCCCCCCTCTCTCTCTCTCTCCCTCTCCCTCCTCCCCCCATTCACTGCGCCATGGCCGACAGCGGATCCGACCGCAGGCCGCCCCCGGAACAGCAGCCTCCGCGCAAGGTATCGCGCTTTAGCGAGGGCCCTCCGCGTGCGGCACCCGGTGCCCCGCCCCAGCACCCGGGGCTCGCCGCGCCGGCCTTTGCGCCCCCCCCCTTCGGCCATCCGCAGCACTTCCAGCAGCAGCCGCGCCCGGGCCCTCCCCATAGTCATCACTCCCATGGCCACCACCGTCCTCATCACCCTCCGCAACCGTACCAGCGCCACCCTCAGCACCCTCACCCGCACTATTCCCAGCAGCAGCAGCAGCAGCAGCAGCAGCAGCATCCCCACTACCGCCACCACCACCCTGGCCATCACCACAACCATGCCCATCATGGCGGCCCCTCTCAGCCGCGGAATATGATGAGTGTCGAGGCCAATTACAATCGCCGTGCCACCGAGCGCTTCGAGGACCGCCAGCAGAGCAAGATCCTGCCCCTGCGTTCGCTGAACAACTTCATCAAGAGCCTGCTGATCTCGGAGTTCCTGCCGGCCCCGGGGGCCCGAGTGCTCGATCTGTGTTGCGGCAAGGGCGGGGACATCCCCAAATTCCATGCCGCCTCCATCCGGTATCTCTTCGGCGTGGACATCGCGGCCGGGGCCGTGGACGAGGCCCGGCGCCGGGCTGGCATCCGCCGGGGCTGGCGCTCGCAGCCGCGCGGCCCGGCCAGCCCGGCCTCCCCCGACCCGCCGGCCCCCTTCGAGCATGAGTTCCATGTGGTGGATCTCTTCAATGTGGACCTCGTCGACACCGGGCTCCTGAAGGCCGACAATCCGAACCACTACTTTGACCTGGTCAACTGCCAATTTGCCCTGCACTATGCTTGGGAGTCGGAGACCAAGGCACGGCAGATGCTGAAGAACGTCTCGCAACGCCTGAAGCCTGGGGGCTACTTTGTCGGGACCATCCCCAATGCCGACTGGATTGTGTGCGTCCTTCTTCCCTTCCCCTTTTGCAAAGGCCGATCGGTTGGTCGCGTCGCCATCCGGGTGGATGGATCGGCTAGTGCACACTGCGCGCGCCATGTGTCATGCACCTTTCGCCACACATGAGAAGGGGCAGGGGCGGGGGATGCATATATGCGTTTACATGCGCATGCACGTGTGTGTTGTAGGGGGGGGGGGGGGGGGGGGGGGCAACGAGTGCGACGAGATGGGCTGTGGGGCCGTTAGCGCAGGGCGAAAGCAAGGTAACACCCGACGGCCAAGACTAACACGCCTCCGGGGTCCAGGAAAAATGCCCGCCAAAAAGGAACAGCCAAGATTGGCAATGACATCTTCTCGATCACCCTCGACGACCCGGAGCATTTTGGCCCCTTTGCCTCGCGCTACGTCTACTTCCTGGAAGATGCCGTGGACAATGTGCCGGAGTTCCTCATCCCGATCAATGTGCTCCAGGCGCTGGCCTTCGAGTATGGCCTGGAGCTGGTGCTCTTCCGAAACTTCCACGAGTACTTCTACGAGCGGGCTCACTGGCACCGGGGGAAGCACATCCTCCGGGAACGTTTCTTCGATGGACAGGGCAATTTCCAGGAGAAGTACTGGGAGGCCTCAGGTGCGTGTTGACGCCGGCTGCCAAGCGGAATCCCTGGCCTCCATGTGACTGACTTCCTCACTTCGACGGCCCTCACTGCAGGCATCTACTCGGCATTCTCCTTCCGGAAGATGCTTTCGCCGCCCGCCCTGCCTGCCACCGTCCCGGCATCGGGTGACTCGGCCCCCGGCGATTCGACGCCCACCCAGGCGGCCCCGGCCGACAGTCAGCACAAGAGTGCCGACAGCCCGCCGGCCGAGAACACCTCTCCCTAGATTAGACTTTGGCCGAGGGCAGAGCCCAGGAGTGTGCCACTCTGCCCGGTGGTGCGGGGCTTTCTCATTGTCCCCCCGACCGTCGCCTGGCCGTGGGCATTCTGCATATCTCCGACAGGAGCGGAAGAAGGAAATACACACGCATCTGTACCCCTGCGCCACACCCGAGATGCCGCGGGACGGATGTCCCCCGCCCCACCCCGCCTGGGCGATGCGTCGACGGAAATCCACAGGGTGTGTTGTATTGACTCTCGCACACGCAGGGAAGGGAAGATACCACATGAGGTGCGCGTGTGGGAAGATGCCGCCTCCCGGAGGCTGGCGGTCAGGCCAGGGCACCCAGAGAGGCGCGAGCGAGGAGGGAGGAAGGACGACGGAGGGGGGGGGGAGGGCAGGGGAAGAAGAGAGGAGAAGGAAGGAGAAAAGGAGAAGAAGCGGGAAAGGAGAGGAAGCAGAGGAGGCGGCACAAGGGGAAAGACAGGGGAGGGGGGGGGGGGGGGAGGAAAGCAAAAAGAAGGATAACTCCGGAAGAGGGACGCAGGAGGAAGGCCCATGGGTCCTGACCCACACCGCGGACAAAACTCCGTGTCCCAGCGGTGGACAGGGCCCACTGCGCGCCTGTGCCAGTGTCCGCGTGCCTTCTTCCCGGACACACGAACACACATACACACCTGCTCGCTGCTCCTCCTCGAGCTCCTGGCCAAGTGGGACCAGCAGCCCGGCAATCCGAGGGAGGAGGACGAGCGATGAGCCACGTCCTGTCCTGGGGCCCCCTTCGGGAGAGCACCAGGCCTTCACCACACCGTGCCGGCTGGTGATCTGGCTTTCTTTTTTCCTCGCCATCTCTCCATGTCGCGCGCGCGCGCGCGCGCCTTCGCCTCGTCCCTGGGTGTGCGCCTCTGCGTCCTGCCTTTGGGCGCGCTGGCGGCGCTTGCCTGTGACATCACCTTCCCGATATGCCGGGAGGGCGGCTCCCTCTTCGCCCCCCCCCCCCCCCCCCCCGGCCTGCGACGCATCTCAAGTCGAAGCAGGCAGGGTCTTCAGATGCGGGTCAATGTCCGTGCGGAAGGTCTTGTACGAGGCGAAGCTCTGGGCCTGGAGGACGATCTCCACATGGGTGACCCCGGCCTCCGAGGCACCGGACGACGAGGAGGACGACGAGGAGGAGGACGACGAGGACACCGAGGACAGGGACGCCGTGTCGGACACCGACCGCTGCGAGGCGATGGACCGTGACCGGGCCACCTCGGCCGCGGCGGCGGCGCGATTCTCCTGCTCATACATCAGCAGTGCCTCCTCCAGGGGAATGTTGTCGGAAGAGGCATTCGGCATGAGCGAGCCACCGGCATCCTCGCTGGTGGTGGTCCGGAGGAAGGAACGCTCGGAGCGGTTCTGCAGCCGGATCGGCGCGGTCGAGTACCCGGTGCCGGAGGAAATGGAGTTCCTCGCGGAAATGCCGCCAGGACCACTGCCGGCGGACCCGCCCGCCTGCAGGCTCTCCACCCCACGCAACGACGCGGCATACGACTGCGCCCCGGCCGGCGGGGGAGAGCCAGGCCCACTGCCAGCGGCCAGCTGGGCTGCCGCATTCAGCTGCGAGATGGACCGAGAAACGGCCCCCCCGGTGACATTGCCCATGCTGCCGGCGCCGACGGCTCCGGAGGTCCCCTCGGTCGGAGGCTCGAAGAGCGACGGCAGATGCGCCGACAGACGACGGCTGGCGGCCGACGAGCCAGCCGAGATGGAAGCCGGCGGCGAGCCACCGCTCGAGGATCCGATGGTCGACAGGTCGGACTCGCTGCCGGTCATCGAAACCGGCTCCGAGGAGGTGGTCGCCGGGGTGGCGGCAACTGGCTCGGCGGCCGTCGTGTTGGCGGCCAGCTCACTCCAGTTGGTGCTGGCATTGTAGGGGAAGGAGATTTTGAAGACCGGGCCACGGGTGACCGCCGTGCTGTGGACATTGGTCAAGGTGATGTTCCGGAGGGGGACCAGGTACTCAAGCTTGTACTTGCGCTTGTTCTGGTTTAGTGTAGTTTTTGGTCTTTGCTTTACTTGTGTTTGGTGGGAGGAGGGAGGAGGGAGGAGGGAGGGAGGGGAAGGGAGGGAGGGAGGAAGAGCAAGAAAAGAAGAGAGAGAGAGAGAGAGAGAGAGAGAGAGAAACAGACAGACAGACAGACAGACAGACAGACAGACAGACAGACAGATAGACAAGAGGAAAGAGGGAGAAGGAAAGAGTTAGTCTTCTGACATGCACAACCCCAGCCAAAAGAAAAGCAGCACATCAGAGTGCCACAGAGAGAGCCACGCACTTGGCAATCAGCACAAGATCCGAGAAGAAGATAAAGCGAATGGAGCCAAGGGGCGTGTGTGACGAGTCGACCAGGAAGAAGTCGCCCTGGGTGACGAAGCGCCGCTGAGCCGAGAGGATGGTCGGCGGACAGCCCTCGATGGTGCTCTGGATGTCGAACATGCGAGTGGTGGATTCCTCCAGACGCTTGGCCTCATTGATGTCATGCGACAGCTTGGCCATGCAGGCGATGGCCGCCTGCAGCTGGTCCTTGATCGGGCCCTCGGGCGTGCGCTTGTTGATGTCATTCAGCAGCAGCGAATACCGCGGCACACGCTGGATCGGGGAAATCATGAAGTCCTCAAACTCATGGCGCTTCATCTGGCTCGTGGCGAAGTTCGTGAAGTTGGGACACTCCCACACCTTGCGCAGGGCCGCCGTGGCCGAGGAGTAGGTGTCGATATACCGCACGTACTCCGGCGAATCGGTGAAGTGCCGCAGGAACACCTGGCCAATGTCCACATCCTGATGGTACCCCGGCAGCAGGTCCATCAGGTCCTTGTAGAAGGCCCGATTGACATTCAGCAGGTCGATGGTCGGCACGAAGATGGTCCGGATTTCGAAGGACGAGAGGATCGGCTTGACGCCGGTCTGCGCCGCGGTGGCAATCTGCTCGCGCAGCGGCTGGACAATCTTCTCGCTGACATTCGACAAGATGGTGATGTAATTATACTCGGTCACCAGGAGCTCGGCGAAGTGGCAAATCGAGGCCAGCGATGCCCGGTGCTCCTTCTTCTGCTCATCGGTCACCAAGTCCGGGAAGACCTTCTGAATGAGCACCGCTGCCAGAGCGTCAATGCCCTGGCTGATCACATGGAAGGGGAAGTCCGCGGCGGCGGCGGCGCCCGCGGCAGCGCCGCCGGCATTCGCGGTCGACGCACTTGGCGCCGGGGTAACCGGCGCCGAGGCCGGGGCCGCGGCGTCCGTCGCAGCCGACGCCTCAGCCGCCGAGGTGGACGATCCGGCTGACAGCCCAATCGTCGGGGTGCTGGGCATCGAAGCGGAAGTGGCCGCCGCATGCATGGCGGCGGACTCCGACTCGGTGGCCGACTGCATGTCCTCCGTCGAGGTGGCCAGCCTCAGGGGAGCCACATCGCCGGTGCCCGGCGACTGCTGCAGGCCACCGGCCGAAGTCACAGACGACACATCACCGAGGGACTGGGAGAAGTTCGCCGACTGGACACACGTGCGAGGGTGAAAGTAGGCGGATTCCCATGCGTGTGCCGGGCCGAGCCGGCGGGAAGGGGAAGGAGAAGAAGAAGAGGAGGAACTGTCAGAAGATCGGGAACGGGATGCCGGGGCCAGCCGGGGAGGAGGGGGGGGACAGAGGGAGGGAGAAGGAGAGAAGGGAAATCCAAATAGCGCGCATGGGATCCTCGCTTCTGTGTGCAAAGGGAGGCAATCGAAAAGCCACAATGGCTACCATGGGGGACACGCACATCCGAGAGCATGGCAGGGGTGGTGTTGTCGGAGTTGGCGCGCTCGACAGGGTGACGCGCGCCGGGCGGCGGAACGGCCGGGCCACCACTGGTCGTCAGTGGGCCACCAGAAGGCAGCGGCGCGGCCGGCGCACGCTCCGTTGAGGACTTGGTTCGGACTGACTGGGCCCGGCGCAGGAGATTCAACTGCGAGAGGGAGCCACTTTCGCTCGACTGCGAGGCACGCTGGGCCGCGGTGCCGACCGTGCTCTGTGGCGACTCGACGGAATGTGCCGACCCGCTGGGGGACGGCGTCTGCGACAGGGCCTCAGCCGAGTGGACCGAGTTATCGACCGACGAGGAGGCACGCTTGAAGACCTGCAGGGTGGCGATGGACTTGTGAGCGATTGAAAGGACACCGGGAAGGAAGAGGCGAGAGAGCGAGAGAGAGCGAGAGAGCGAGAGAGAGCGAGAGAGAGAGAGAGAGAGAGAGAGAGCGAGCGAGAGAGAGCGAGAGGCGGGGGGAGAGAGGGAGCAAGCCAAAGAAGCACATGACGCACACGCAGGCGATTCATCCAGGAGGAGGAGCGCTCGGACTCGGTCGAGGCCGAGGGGGACACCGTGGACGCGGCCGAGGAGGACACCGGGGTCGGCGAAGCCAACGACGAGGAAGAGGACACCGTCGACCCGGCGCTGGAGCCGGCCGAGGCCGAGGCCGAGGGCGGGGGCGACTCGGCGGTCGAGGAGTCCGGCTGGGTGACGCGCGCCAGGATCGGACCGCGCGGCGTCACCGAGCCCAGGATGGGGTCCGCCGCGAGGGCCGACGAGAAGGACTCCATCGACGTGGCAACCGGATCGACGCCCGGGGCACCACCACCACCACCGGCCGAAGCGGCGCCGGGCCCGATGGTGGACAGGTCGCTGAGCGAGGCGGCCCGCTGGGCGGCCAGCTCCGGCGGGGGAACCGGCGCCGGGCGAGTCGGCCGCGGCCGGGCCGGCACATCGCCACTCAGCGACCCGGTGGAGGTGGCCTTGAACTCCGGGCTGAAAGTGGACTTGCCGCCGGGGGGCGACGGGCTGGCTGCATGGGGCTGCGGCTCGTCGCCACTCGCCGCCAGCGAGGCAGCCGGGGCCACGTCCGCCAGGGGAACCGCCTCCGGCATCAGATCGGAGTCGCTGTCGGCCTCGGCCTCGTCGGACTGCTTGGCCGAGCCATCGGCGTCCTCGACACCGGGCACAAGGATGAGCGCCGGGTCGGGGGCCGGGAAGCTGGTCATCGGCGAAGTCATGGCCGCCAGGGCATTGGTAGACAGCGGGGGCGAGGCGCCGCCAGTGGCTCGGGCAATGGCCACCGCGGCGATGGCGTTGCCCAGCTCTGCCGACAGATTCAACATCATGCTCGATGGCCGGGAGGAAGTCCCCCCGGCCGGGGTCAGCGGGCTTGGCAGGCCACTGGTCAGGGAGGAGCTCGAAGCGAAGCGCTCATGCCGGGCAAGCTGCGGCGTGCGCGGCTGGGCCGTTTGCGGAAGGCCGCCCTCGGCCTCGGCCTCGGCCTCGGCCTCGGGGGAAGTGCCGCCAGTGGTGGGCATGGCACCATCCGGCGAGGCGGCCGACGACAGGGGCTGGTAGGTGATATCGCCCGGAGGGGAGGAGGGACGGTGGGCGTCGGCATGCCCATCGGCGGCGGCCTCCATGTGGGCATCCTCCGAGGCATTGACAATCGGCAACGACAGGGGGACACCCTCCGCGGCGGCGTGGCCGGCCGGCTGCTGGTCAGGCTCCTCCATCACGCCCGGGGCTGCCTCATCCTCGGACGAGACGGGATACAGGGGCGACAGGGCCGGCGAGCCGGAGGGGGAGTAGCCACCCTCGTCCGGGGTGGCGGCATTGGCCGGGGCAAGCCGCGGATGGGGCGGCAGGTCGGCCGGGCTGAGAACCGGCGACACGGAGCGCGTGGTGGGCTTCGTCCGACGGGAGCCCCGCTTGGCGATGGATGCCGGCGTAATGGGCGGGGGCAGGGAAATGGAGGACGCGCTGTCCACGGAGCCGGTGCTGGCTAGCAGGCTGTCGGCATCCCCGTCCTCATCCATGTCGGCGGCCGCATGTGCATGTGCATCCTCATCGTCGATGGTGCCGGCGCCACGGCGGCCATGCTCGTCAGGCTGATGGCGATGATGGCCATCAACAGCAGCAGCAGCAGCATCACCATCATCATCGGTGGTCGTGGTGTCCTCCTCATCACCGCCGAGACCCCCGGGCGAGGTGAGGGCCCCGCTTTGCAGGTAGTCCGCCAGGGTCATCATGGAGGTCGACTCTTCCAGCAGGTCGTCCTCCGGAGGGGGGACCGACGGCGGGGGCGGCATCGACATGCTGAGAGGGGACAGCGGGGGACCGGCGTGCGCGGGCCCGGACATGATGGGCGTGCGCGGGGCCGTCAAATCCGACGACAGGGGCGGGACCTGGGAGAAGCCGGTGTCGAGACCGAGGCTCGATTGGATGGAGCAAGTGGCTGCCTGGGTGGGGTTCGGCAGTTGCTGATCGGGGCTCGAAGTGCTGAGCGAGGGCGGGGGATGGTCGGGTGCGTCGCGGTCACTGCCCTCAAGGTACAAGTCCATCGTACAGGGGGCACGAAACACACTCCCGTTACGACTGCCAGGAGAGGCGAGAGGGGGGCGGGAGAGAGAAGGGAGAGAGGGAAGGACGAGGATTGGGTAGAGGTCAGTGGCGGAAGTCGACGAAGCGGCGCGGGGCCAGGATCGAAGAGGCAGAGAGAGAGGAGGGGGAAGACGACACGGGCGGGGGGGG
>NW_009242971.1:4173873-4176377 GCF_000388065.1 Fonticula alba | reverse complement strand
GGGGGTGAGCGGGCTGCCGCGCGGGCCGGATGGCTTGACAGGGACTGTACGCGACACGCCGGGGGGAGGGGGGGGAGAGGGGAGGTGGAGAGGAAGCGAAGGACGGATGGAGGAAGGTGACGAAGGGGAGATGGTGCCTCTCTCTGTCGGGAGGACAGAGGGGGCGGAGAGGGGACAGGAGCGAGGCGGCAGGGGTCAGATGGCAGTCGCGGGGGAGGGGGGGGGGTAGGATGAGACCAAGTCACATGCGAATGTGCATGCCCGGGGGACGGGGCACCGCGCGCCGGAGATCGGCAGGACAAGGGGAGGGGGGGAGGGCGAGAGCGAGAGCGAGAGCAAGCGGACCGAGCCCACGGGCGTACACAGCGAGGGGAGGGCGCGAGCGAGGAGCGTGCGAGAGGAGCGTGCGAAGGGCGGCGGTGCAGAAACGGAGGTGCAGGGAGGGGGGAGGAAGGGGGGGGGGGGAGGAAGGGGAGGGGATGTTGCCAAGCCAGCCAGTCCGAAGAGGCTCGGGCTGGAGCGAGAAAAGAAGCACCCTGTGGCGCTTGTGTGTTTACCGGACAAACCCATCGGGGGGTGGTGGGGGGGGGGGAGCGAAAAAAAAAAAGACAGAGGGAACCCCGCCTGGACGGGCAGGCCGGTGCAAGTGCCATCGAGGGGCAGGTGGCCGGAAGCGGCCCTCAGTGGGGGCCCGTGGCCCGAAACACCCGGAAACACGGGCCACGGGCAGCGGCTGGCCGCCTGGATGTGTGCCGGTGCATGTGCGTGTGCATATATGTGTGTGTTTGTAAATTCGGTGCGGGCCGGGCGCGTGTACGAGCTTGCCCTGGTGACGAGAAACACGCACGACTGGCAGGCGTCTCCTTCGAGGGGGGGGGGGGGGAAAGGGACGGAGGGGACACCCCGGGCCCCCTGCGCGAGGAGGGTCCCCGGTTACGAGTCCCTGGGCTCCTCCCTCCGTGAGTCATCTGGCAAGGGCGCATCCACGGGTGGCCGAGCGCCGGCGCGCCCGGGAGGCGGGGTCCTTTACGCGCAGGTAAGAATGTGCCGGCCGTGGTGCAGGATATCTCGCGCGCCCCCCCAGCCGACGGCAACAACCACGCCGCGCCGCCACATTGTGATGGTGTTTGTGCGTGCATGCGGGCGCATCGCCATGCCTGCGGCTGTGCCGCGGTCGGGCAAACATTCCGCCCCCCCCCCCCCCCCCCGCGCGCGTTTCCCCCGGCGGCTAGTCCGTGCCTGTGCCGCCGTCCAACCTTCGCGGGTGTCGGCGGGGCCACTCAGGCATGCTCAGGAGCTTGCCAGGCATACGCCGCCTTCCCCAGAACAATAGGCGAGGGTGTGCCCGGAGGGGGGAGGGGGCACAGCGCCCGCGAGGACGCCCCGTGCGATGGATCCGTGTCACTCCTGGGCTTGCTCCTGTTCCCCCCGCCCCCCCCCCGGTACCCCGGCGCCCCTTCTGAGTTCTTATCCCGGACTCTCGCCCATGTCCCCTGGCTCAGGTGTGCAGAGGTGACAACCCCCCCCTCCCCCGGTCCGCGGGATAAGGTCCGCCCATGAACGGGGCACTGCCGAGCGGCCCGCCCCGCATGTCCTGGCCTCTCGCGCGCGCGCGCGCGCGCACGCATGCGTGTGCCACATACGCCACATGCGCTTGCCCTTCCCTCTCACTGGGCTCCTGCCCCTCCGGCCGTGTGTGTGTGTGTGTGTGTGTGTGTTCCCGCAGCCTCCTGCCCGCCTCCCCGCCCGGTTCCCTGAGGCGGCCACGACCTTGCGCCGGGGCCCGCCCCCCACCCCCCCAGCCTGGCCAGCCGGCAGCCTGGCTGGCTGGCGGCCGAGGCTGGCGAAGGCGGGCGCAGGCCAGCCCCAAGGCGGGGCCCAAACTTCCACACCGGGGCTGATACCCACACCCGGGCCAAGGGCGGGGCGGGTGTCAGCCTTCGCAACACACCCAGTCGAGGGGCCAGCCCCGGGGGAGCGTCGCGCGAGCCCGCGCGCGCCCCGGCCCGTGTGAACCCCGCACATTGTCCTTCGCAACCCCTTGCCCGGGGACAAAAGGCATCGACTTGTGGCCGCTTGATTTCGGCGTCGTGTGCCGGCGCGCGGCGGGACTCCGGCCGCGCTGCGAGGATGGCCACAGCGGGATGCGATCCCCCCAGCGGCCGGGCCTTTCCCCGCCCCCCTCGCCGACCCGAAGCGTTGTCATGCTCGTCGTCGGCTCGCAGGCACGAGACCCGCTCGAGCAGGGGCCCCCATCCGGACCCGGGACAGGCGGGCCGGGCGGCTCGGCGAGGCAACACCAGCAGCAGACTGTCACGGCCTCACACCGCATCCTGGCCAATGGCACCGGACGCACGGGCACAAGCCCCAGCGGTGTGGTCACTCGGCGGACCCGGCAACTGTCGATCCCTCCCTTCGCGAGGGCCAGCAGAGAGGCAGCCCGGTGGGCGGGGGACTCTGGAAACAACCCCCTCGGCGGCTCAGCCCTCTCGTGTGTGTGTGTG
>NW_009242971.1:4167381-4173863 GCF_000388065.1 Fonticula alba | reverse complement strand
GGCTGGCGGCCGAGGCTGGCGAAGGCGGGCGCAGGCCAGCCCCAAGGCGGGGCCCAAACTTCCACACCGGGGCTGATACCCACACCCGGGCCAAGGGCGGGGCGGGTGTCAGCCTTCGCAACACACCCAGTCGAGGGGCCAGCCCCGGGGGAGCGTCGCGCGAGCCCGCGCGCGCCCCGGCCCGTGTGAACCCCGCACATTGTCCTTCGCAACCCCTTGCCCGGGGACAAAAGGCATCGACTTGTGGCCGCTTGATTTCGGCGTCGTGTGCCGGCGCGCGGCGGGACTCCGGCCGCGCTGCGAGGATGGCCACAGCGGGATGCGATCCCCCCAGCGGCCGGGCCTTTCCCCGCCCCCCTCGCCGACCCGAAGCGTTGTCATGCTCGTCGTCGGCTCGCAGGCACGAGACCCGCTCGAGCAGGGGCCCCCATCCGGACCCGGGACAGGCGGGCCGGGCGGCTCGGCGAGGCAACACCAGCAGCAGACTGTCACGGCCTCACACCGCATCCTGGCCAATGGCACCGGACGCACGGGCACAAGCCCCAGCGGTGTGGTCACTCGGCGGACCCGGCAACTGTCGATCCCTCCCTTCGCGAGGGCCAGCAGAGAGGCAGCCCGGTGGGCGGGGGACTCTGGAAACAACCCCCTCGGCGGCTCAGCCCTCTCGTGTGTGTGTGTGGTTGTGTTTTCCCCCCCCCCCCCCCCCCGCCCTCGCCCGGCGCCCCCTGCGGGGCCACGACGCCCGGGGCACCGGCGGAGGAACAACATTTGACCCACATCCCCGGCCCGGAGCGAGAGCGAGCTCGCGACAGGCAGAAAACCCGCCGCCCCCGATGATGCAAGTGCCGGCATCCGGTGCCCGGCCTCCCCCCCTCCCCCCGCCCGCCGCTCTTCTCCGGCCGCGTGCATCGGGCACACATTCCCCGGCCGCGGGCAGGCGACAGGGCGCACGCTCACGCGTCGGGAGGCCCACACGCCGTCGCACAAATGAGGCTGGCCCGTGCCGGCCTCCACCCGCCCCGCGGCCGATATATATTGGGGAGGGGCCATGACGGCCCCCCCCCCCCCCCCGCCCCCGGCCGGTGGTGAGGACGGGGCAGGGGCAGGCGCGACCGACCAATGACTCGTGAGCGGCGGCCTCCGCACCCCCCCCCTCCCCCCCGGGAGGTGGGGACGTCTGGCCCCGGGGCGGCAAGGAAGCCACAACAACCTGCCCAGGCGTCGATGCGGCCCTTGCCCGCCGGCCGGGGCAATACCGGAAGAACGAGTCCGGAGGTCCCAACTCTCCGCGCGGGGGAGGCGCCCCGGCGGCCCACCGGCCACTCGGGCCCTCTGCATATCCCGCCGGGCGCGGGCGCATTCCTCGGCTCCTGAGCGGGCATCTGTGCTCCGGCGCCCTCGCTCGCCTCACCGGACATGGGCACCAAAAGGGCTGCGCCGCTCCCCGGCCGGGCTCCCGGGGGGTGGGAGGGGGCCGGGGGAAACGCGGGAACCCGCGCGCCGCAGTGTCGCCGCCGGCCGACGACACACCCGCCCTGAGGGAGTGCCGGAAGGGGGACGCTCGCGACGCATGCGCCCCGGTGCGCCCCCCCCCCCCCCCCCCCCCCCCCCCCCCCCCCCTCCCTCCATGGCCATCCCAGGAAGCCGGGAAGGGGGTGAGGCTCCTCCCCCCCCCACACACCCCTTGGGAGACCGGAATGCCTCTCGCCCAAGGGGCCCGCATTCCTCGACTCCGCACCCTGGGGCCGGGGGACAAGGGGCAAAAAAGGCGGCCCGACTCCCCTTGCCCTCGGCCCGGTCCCCCCGCGCCCTCCGTTTTTTGTGAAGCCCCTCCCCGGTCCTTGTGCACGCCTCCTCCGGGCCTCTGCCACTTGGAGGGGGCGGCCCGGTGGGCCCGCCGTTCGCACACATCCAGATACGCGCGTGCATTCGCATACCCACCACGGATGCCAGCAAAAACTCTCGAGGCCCGGGCCGACCGCCAGGGAATATGGCGGGTGACAATATACCGCGCCCCCGAGGCTTGCGCGATCCCCCCCCCCCCCCCCAAGCGAAATAAAAACCACAAAAGCAAACCAGCACACCAGAACCCCAAACAGGACGCAGGCGCGCGCCGGCCACCCACCCCCTCGCCCAAAGGGGCGCAAGGGATGGTGGCCACCTTCCTGCCTCTCCCAGGGTTGCCCCCCGGCCCGAGGGGGAGGGGGGGCGGAACATCTGGGGGCTCGTTCCCCCCGCCAGTTGCCACGCTCATCACTTGTCGCCGGCGCCCTCTCCATCCCCAGTCAAGGATGGCGGAGGCCCCGGCGTGTCCCCACCGGCACCCCAGAACGCAGCGGGGGCTGAGGCCTCTCCACGAGCACGCACGGAGTCCATGCTGCACCGTCCCCGGGCCCGCGCCGTATCCCGTTGGCACAGAGTGCACTGCGGCACGCATGCGCGCGCATACAGGACACACCTCCGACAGGAGCCTGCTCGCAGCACATCCCCCCCCCCCCCGCCTGGCACAGCAACATTCATTTCCCCGCCGAGGGCCCCGTTCCAACTCGGCATTAACCTCCATGCCTCTGCCCCGGCACCTCCTTCAGTGCCGGACCCCCCCTCCTGCCGTCCTCTGCCCGGGCCAAGCACACCCCCTCGGCCCGATCGTACTTGTCGGCTGCCTGAGACCTGGCGCCGTAGCGCCGTGGCGCACGTCACTTCCTCCGATCAGCCGATATGTGTGGCTAATCAGCCCCTGCGGCACGTGTTTCAGCCCACGCAACACGGCTGATCGTCTCTTTTCCTTGGACCCACGCGCCAGGTTAGATCTCCCCCCCCCCCCCGGCTCCGGGAAATTCAGTGCGTTTCCACCCCCATGCACCGGCATCCGCCTGCTTGGCGCCCTCCCCCGCCCCCCCTCGCCCGCCCTCTGGGCGCGCGCAGAGGCCCAGGATCTCCATTGCGCCTCCGAGAGAGAGAGAGAGAGAGAGCAAGATCGCACTGTCGCCCCTCCTGCCATCATCGGAGCCCTGCCATCCGGGACACACGAGGCTCTTAGGGCACCGGCCAACAGTCCGGTTGCTGCTCCAAGCTCAGCACCTCCACTCCATTGTCCCCCCTCCCCCCTCCCCTCCCCTCCCCTCCTCTGCGCGCACGTCAAACCCCCGCGAAACCCCCAATACTACTGTCACCATGTCTACCGATGCCATTGAGATGCCCAGCTACTTCAGCAAGATGATCGACAACGAGACGGATCACTTCGTCCCCAAGTTCGAGGCTGCTCTCAATAAGATCTTCGATCGCTTTGGTGCGACCTGTGTCTCCCACTCTCCTCCTGTCCATCTCTCTCTCTTTCTCTCCTCTTCCTTTCCGCCTCCGGTCCTCCGTTGTTCCCTCGGCCGTATCTCACCTATGCCCCTTCCTCCCTCCCCCCCCCCCCCCATCCGCCCATCATCACAGATAGCAATGCCGACGGCTACATGAGCCGCCCGGACATCGTCAACTTCACGGCCGCCTCCAACGGGGTGGGCTTCGATGAGGACGAGCTGGACGAGATTATCCTCTACTTTGCCATGGACGCCGATGCGGCCAAGGAGGCCAACATCGACCCGGAGCTGGCCTGCAAGCAGCTCTCCCGCGGCGGCTTCCTGGACTTCTTCCACCTGCAGACGCTGGGTGCGTGCACACACACACACACACACACACACACACCGCGCCCTGGCACATACGCGTGTCTATATTTCCGGGGGGGAGGAGGGGGGCGTCGCCCGTGGACTTTTTTCCGGGGGTCGGGTATTCCTTTCTGACCGTCGAAACACCCCGACGCTCTTCTCCATACATACGGACCCAGCCGACCCGCGCGAGACCATGCGCGACCTCCGCCGCCTCGGCTTCAACGAGGACTTCGACCTGGTCCATGAGGACTGGAACGTGGAGAAGCACCGCGCGCAGAAGAAGCTCGATGGGCTTTCCTCTTCCGAGGACGAGGAGGATGACGAGGAGGATGGCGAGGAGGATGGCCACTGTGAGGACTCCGACTGCGAGGGCTGCTGCGGCGACGAGTGCGGCTCCGACTGTGATGGCGAGTGTGGCACCGATGACGAGGAGGACGAGGAAGACGAGGAGTGAACACAATTGGCCGCCCCTGCGCTCGCCTTTTCTCCCTCCATCAGATGCCCAGCCTTGGGGCTTTCCTCCCCCTCTCCCCCCCTCTTTTTTCACATGCCCGCACATATTGAAATATAACCCGACACATGCTTCCCCATGCCTGCGCCGCCATTTTCCTGTGCACACGCGAGGGCACAGGCCGGGAAATGCTCAACCGAATTGACACGCATCCCTGCTTTTTGAGACGCGAGAGAGGGAAAGAAAGAAAGAGCGGGGAGGAGGGCCGGAGTCGACATGTGCTGTATTGTGACGCTAGATGCGTCTGGTGACATGCCTGAAAAAAGGACAGGCGGAAGATCAACGCGAAAGGGAGAAAGCAGGGCGGAGAGGAGGGGGGAGAGCCTGCTTTTGTTCTGCCGCCCCTGATCCGGTGTTCTTTGTCCTCCCCAGAGAGGGGGACGCAGAAAGAGAGAGAGAGAGAGAGAGAGAGAGAGAGAAAGGGAGGGAGGGAGGGAGGGAATCAGCCAGAAACCAGGCGAGGGGACAATCGGCTGGAGGTGGTAGAGAGGGGGAGAAGGCGCGCAGAGCCGGGCACATGCGCCCCACACCCAAAACCCCTAGAGACCCATCTCGGCCCGCGCCGAGTCGATGACATTCGACAGCATGGCATTCCGCGTGCGGGAAAGCTTCGCATCGAAGGAGGCGGCCCGGAAGGCGGCCCGCTCGGCCTGAATCAATAGCCAAATGAAGGCCTGCTCGAAGTTCCCATCCGACGACCGCATCAGGATCCAGTCGTTGTCGCGGTCCGGCTCGAAGGGGGTCTCCCCGCCGGAGGGCGTGAAGAGGGCCGCGCTCGGGTGCTTGTTGGAGAGCTCCTCCAGCAGACCGGACGACACGAAGTTGGACTTCTGCGCCTCCGGCAAGAAGCGCGACACACCGTCCTTCCGGATGATGCGCACCAGGTAGAGGGACTCCGATACCGGGGTCACGGCAACCGCCACATCTGGGGGGGGGGGGGGGGGGGGGGCGAGGGTCCGCAACCGGGGCCCGAAGGACAAAAAAAGGTAGGCACAAAATCGACGGGGATATGGAGAGGGGGGGGGGGCGGAGGGACACAGCGCCACAAGGAACGCACGGATCTGGTGGCTCAAGCAAATGTTATCGATGGAGGAGGCCCCGGACTTGCGGGCCGTGGTGGGGGTCGCATTGGGCCGCTGCTCGCGCTCGGCCTCGCCATATCCCAGGCCCATCAGCTCGCCGATGGTATCACAGAAGACCACCACCACAATGTCATTGCCGATGTGGCGCTTGCGCTCAAGCTGCTGCGTGTCGCCCTCCTTGTGCGGCAGCATCTCACACACATGGAACATGACATCATACAGGTTGTCGAACTGCGTGAAGACCGAGTGCGTGCCGGTGGTGTCGGTCTTGTTGTCCAGGCCGCCGCGGAATTTCCCCCAGTCCTTCAGCTCCACCAGGCGCCCGATGCGCGCCAGGAACATGTCAAACAGAACCGGCAGGAAGGGCACGGTCTTGGAATTCTGCATGCCATTCAGCCGAGCCGGGTCGAAGAGGGTCGGCCGCGACTTGGTGGCATTCGTCTCGGACATCATGCGCTGCTCGGTGGCCGCCTGCGAGCCGGTCAGCGGGAGGTGGTTGAAGAGGGTCACCTCATTCAGCGGAGCCCCGCGGCGCGCGTGCAGCACGCCAAACTTGAAAGTGGTGTTCAACTGAGGCGAGCGGCCATAAAAAAAAACACAAAGCACCAGGAGGGAGGCGGGGGGGGGGGGGGGGAGGGGAGGATGGCAGGGCGGAAGTCAGCCTGACGCCTACACCAGGCAATACCAGCACAGCAGGGAGGAGAGGGAGCCAGGGGAAAAAAGAAAGAAGGCAAGACCTACCTGGCGACGATCGGACTCCAGCAGCAGCTTGCCCACCACCTCCGGCCGCTTGCATCGGATGAAGGCATCCGGCGTGACCCGCTGCAGGTCGGGGACCTCCTTGACCAGCTCGTAAAGGACCTTGTCAACGGGGATGCGCGATGCGGAGAAGCCGCCGGCGCAAATGCGCGACAGCATGCCCGGGCGCAAGTTGAAGGTGGCCTCATGGTGCGACACGGGCCGCGTGCCCATGCGCAGAATCACCTCGGTACTGATCATGTATGCATCTGAAGAGCTGGTCGAGCGCTTGGTGCTAATGCTCAAACTCATGGGCCCATGGGCTTGCCCCGGGGCCGTGATGTACTCGGTGTGGTTGGCTGAACCGTGGCAGGATGAGCGGTGCACAAAGAGCAAGGGAAAGAAAATCGGACAGAAGCAAAAGCAGGCACACGGGGGCATCGCGAACAATCGAGTCAGAGAGAGGGAGGGGGAGAGAGGGAGGGGGGAGGGAGG
>NW_009242971.1:4163980-4167120 GCF_000388065.1 Fonticula alba | reverse complement strand
GAGGGAGAGGGAGGGAGGGAGGGAGAGGGAGAGGGAGAGGGAGAGAGGGAGAGGGAGAGAGGGAGACATGATGGAAGGAGCCCCAGGGAAAGACAGCACACGCACGATCCGAGTAGAAGCCGGAGTATGCATTGACCGCATGCTCGGCATGTGTAAGGAAGAAGTTCTTCGACGTCGACACTCCGGTACCCTGACCACCGCCCAGCCACTGGCGCGTGTCCAACACCGGCAATGAGTCCAGCCAGGAGGCATATTGCGAGGAAAGGAAGAACATATCTGACGGGGTAACCACCGAGGGACTGAGTGGGGTCAAAGCACCGCCAGTGCCCGGGCGCCGCATGCCCGCGGGCCCGACTGCCGGGCCGGTTGTCTGCACCGAGAGATTCGGCCGGCGACCGGCGCCGGTCGGGCCCGAGGTCTGCTGGAGGTGTCCCGCTGCCGCAGATTGCTGCTGCTGAGCCTGGTGGTGGTACTGCTGCACCTGCTGGTAATGGCCGAGGGACTGGCCTCGGCCGGCGGCCCGATCACGCGCCGCCCGCAGCAGCAGGGCCTGATCCACCTCATTGCGCAGGGCCTCTCCGAGGGCCTGGCGCTGGTCATTCTGCGCCTGCAAGGCCGCAAGCAGACCGACCCCGAAAAGCGGCCCCACCTGCTGACACACAAAGTCCGCATCCAGGCGCCGCGCCTCCCGGCCGGGGTTGGCATCTACCACATGCAACACACTGGCCATGGTGGTTGTCTGGTCCAGATGGTCAAGCACCTCGGCCGGCGGCGAAAGCAGCCCCTCCACCACGATGGTGGCCGACAGGCCGAGGATGCCGAACAGCTGCACCGTGCGCGGGCTCAGGCTCCCATAGGGGGACGTGAATTCCGGGGCCAGGGTCGACACGGCCGGGTGCCCGCCATTTGGATCGGCCGCCGACAGCGGATACGGATGGAACAGCGCCCTCAGGGAGAAGTTACTGGCCACACAGTGGGCCACGCGCGGCTGCCACGCCAGCCCATGCTCCCCGCTGAGGCTCACCAGCAGGGAAGTGGTGTAGGCAGCGCCATTGCCCGGGGAGCCGGGGCTCCCCCCGGTGGCCGGCGCCAACAGGGCCCCATTGCTCGGGTCCAAGATCCCACTGGCCCACAGCCCATTGGCGCGGGAGAGGACCAGCGATCGGATGCAGGCCGACAGGAAGGACAGCAACAGGGTCCGGCGAGATTCCGCCTGGAGAAGCTGCCCGGTCAGCTGCGTGCGCAGGTCATTCCCGCCCTTGGGCGAAGACCCCAGGGAGTCGGGCGACGAGGGGGCCGTGTCCTCGCCGGCCGAGGTCCCAAGCAGGAAGGCCACAATGTCGCTGCTGAGGGTGGCCAGCCCCACCGAGGGGTCCTGGGCGCTGCTGTCGTACGGCGCCGGGACCGGCGACAGACGAATGGAACAGCTGTCGTCTTGGTCGATCTGCAGGGCACCACAGCCAGGCGCATGGGGGACAGGCCATGTATGCGGAGGGAAAATGCGAGCAGCGTCAGAAGAAGATGGAGGGGGGGGGGGGGGGGGCAGGACAGCCGCGGCGAGACATGAATGCCACATGGGCGTACCGTGAAGCAAGTCAACTCCAGTGACCGGAGGATCCGAACGAGGCGTACCAGGCCCTGGATTTGGGCCTCATTGAAGCCCAGGAACTCCAGCAGGAAGGACCGCTGGAAAACCGGGTCCAAGAAACGCTCGGTCAGAATGGTGCCGCCGTAGGTGACAACCTGCTCCGGGGAGGGGGCCGTCTGGTCGGGGCCGGTGCCGGTGCCGGTGCCGGCCGGGAGCACCGGCGAGAAGGCCCCCGGCACCTGAAGCACACCAATGTGCAGAGCCACCAGATCACCACCGAGCTCCGGCTGCGTGTACAGGGCCCGGATGAAGTACCCGGAGTTGAGGCCCAGCACATCCAGCAGCGAGGAGACCATGGGGGCCTCGGCGCGCGGCCGGGCGGGCAGATCCTCCAGCCCGGCGCCCTTGAGGAAATTCTGGATCATGTCCGGCGAGATGGAGTGGAAGGAGGCCGACGTGCGCCGGGGGGCCAGCAGCGAGTGAATGGCGCTGTACTTCAGCCGGCTGGCTGGGCCTTGGCCGGAGATGATGAGCGTCGATGACCGAGCTGACCGGCCAGGCGGCGAGGGGCCCAGGATGGAGAAGTGGGGAATGGAGCTTCAGCATGCCCGGAGGGAAGAGTTGAGATGGAGACAGAGAGAGAGAGAGGGGGGGGGGAGAAGGAGGTCAGTGGGGGGAGGATAAAGATAAAGAGGGCCGGGGGAGGGCAAAAGGCAAACAGGCCCCGCACAGAGGCCGCGGCGGGCTCTGGCGGGAAGGAGGGATGGACAGCTGGTCGCTGGCATACCTGAAGGGCGCCGGGACAAAGAGATCGAGGAAGACGGTGATGCCCTGAGAGTCCGGGGCGTCGAGCTGCCCGGTGGCGGCTGATGGCACGGCGCTCGGGTTGTAGATGCTCGTGCCGACGACCCCGGCTGTGGTGTAGTTGTCCAACACCGCACGAGACACCGCGTCACAAGCCTTGGCACAGGCTCCCGTGGCCGGAGCCCCGGGGCGATGACAGATGTGGCCCCAGGCATCGGTCAGCGCCTGGGCCGAAACGGCTGACAGCCCAGCCAAGCTGGCTCCGGTTGCCAGGCTCCGATCTGGCGATAGGGGGACCAGTCCGGTTGCGGGGAACTCCTGCGAGTAGGCGTCCAGGAAGGACTGTGTGGCCCGGTGACAGGGGGGGTGGGAGTGGGGGGGGGGGCAGAGCAACGGAGGTGGGCGGAGGGAGGCATAGGCGAGAATGGGGACAAGGCGGAAGTCAGTTAGAGGATGAGGAGGCGAAAAGGCACAGAGGAGGGGGGGGGGGTGTTCACACGGAATGAGGAACTCCCACGAGGGGAGGGAAAGGATGTACATCGAAATCCTCGCTCTCTGACGGCCCGGCCGCGAGGCCCGGGTGCCGCTGGGCGAGGGTGTGCATCGCCGCCATCGGAGGAGAGCCTCGAGGACAGGAGCTTGGGAAGGAGAGATCCGGAAGAAGATAAAAGCACCAGGTGGCAAGGGGGGGAGAGGGGGATTGGGAGGGAAGGGCGAGGCAGGGATGGGTGGGCACGAAGGAGAGGCG
>NW_009242971.1:4162795-4163870 GCF_000388065.1 Fonticula alba | reverse complement strand
GGGGGAGGACAACAGATGGCCCATAAGCCAAGGGGCCTGGGAGATCGGCGCCCTGGCCGAAGAAGCGTGCTGGCGGGCAGCCACCGGCTTGGGGCTGGCCTGGGCGCACGTTGCCCGGCGAACAGCAGTCGCACAGGGGGGGACGGGGGGGGGGCGGGGACCGGGGACATGGTCTGAGGGTGGCTCGGCCGGCCGGCTCTGGTGGCCCCTGGATCGCAGGACCGAGTCGGGAGATGGGTGGGCCTGCGATGGATGGGCGGCCAGCCGGACGGCCGGACGGGTGGGTGGCATTCTGACCAAACAGAACACCTCGGAAAACAGGCAGACCAAAGGGGGAGCCGGGGTAACACCCCTACACCCGGCAGGGCCGGGAGAGAACCCACGGCAATCAGCAGCCAGTCGCGTCCGTTGCAACAGAACATTATCCGAAGGAGCCGAGCCACTTTTTGTCCCCTTGGGGGAGGGGGGAATGGAAGGGCTCAGGAATTGCCCTCGGCATATTGTCTGGGGGCGAATGCCCTGGGAAAGTATGGACAGAAGAATTATTCGGGGCGCGCATTTCGCGGCTCCTTCCCGGGGGGGAGGAGGATGTCCGGCGGGGTGGGCGGCAGACGGGCCAGCAGTGCGAACGCGCACCAGGACAAGGGACGGGCATGGAAGCGAGGGAGGGGCCAACAAGAGAGACGGAGAGAGAGAGAGAGAGAGGCAGGCGGGGGGGGGGGGGGGGCAGACATACGCGGGGCAGCCGAAGGGGGGCCCATTTCTCCGGCTCTGCCTGGTGCCGTGTCCCCGACCCTGCCGTGTCTGCCGCAACTCAGGGGGGCGCACGGGTGTGCATATCGCGCGCGCGCGTGCGCGCGCACGGACAGCCAGGTAGAGGGGATGCCTGCGCGCCCATTCCGCCCTGGAAGGGCGGGGGGAGATTGCACAGGCGCGCAGCCGGCCCCCCCCCCCCCCCCCGGCGGTCCCGGATTGAAGGAGGGCAACTGCAGGCGTAGCAAGGCCCTACCTCGAGCCGGCGGCCCGCCCCCCCCACCGCGACGTGCACCCTGCGCGCCGCGCCGCGCCGCGCCGC